>NC_044253.1:12382137-12684815 GCF_003957555.1 Calypte anna | reverse complement strand
CCAGCTCTCCTCATTTCAGCCTGAAGCAGCTTATTTCAAAATTGTACAAAGGTACAGGAAATAAGTTAGTTTTCAGACACAAATTCAATGAAGTGCAACTATCTACAACTATCTACATCCACAACCATAAAATACGTGTTCAGGAAGAATGCAAGTTACAAGTGAAATAACTCCACCAGGATGTTAGCATGATGGTATCTTCTGTGTCTCTTTTCCAGCATTTGAAGATACATTCCTGAAGCTGAAACAGCTGGAAACGGAGTGCAGCAGCCCCGTGCTAACTGAGCGTCCCAACGTAAACATAAACGTACAGGTACTTGCTTTCCATTCCTTATGGCAAAGTTGCCAAGTATTGTTTAGATCATTCTGAAAAGTCTTGCCTTGGTCTGTTTGCATGAATTTAAAAAATGTGAGTGAGTGATACTGAGGAAAAGAAAATACCAATCTTTTGTTATATGTGTCAACCTGTGTGTGAAGGGGCCGTAGGATGACATTGTGGGGCAGAGGTGCACGTGCATGTATGCAGCCTGCGGCCTGCTGAAAGTTTAAAAAATTGGTGGGAGTAAGTCCTAAATGCTCAGAATGTTCCTCAATTGCCTTTATCTGTAGGTTACTAGTTGCTCAGTGTTGTATAGTTCACTCTCTTTTTTGAGGGGAGGAGCTGCTTTCCTGGTGTTTTTCAGTTGCCTGTGGTAACCCTCCCAGAACATGGTTTTGACGTCTTGTTTTGATTAAAGGTCTGCTTGTGATCTGTCCCTCCTGTTGGGTAACCAGTTTCTACCTGTTCCCTGAAGTAGGTGTTAGTGCTCTGTGTGTTTACATAGAGAGGAGTGATGTGTTTGGATTTAGTGCTCTCATAAATACTTCTGGGCAAGTTGGACTGTATTTCCACAGGCAGCTGTGCCAGAGTATGAGAGATTCAGTACCCAGGGTGAGAGTTCTCTTCCTCCTCCCTCCTCCTTGCTCTTCCTCCTTCCCTGGCTTCCTTATGTCCTCTGTCACCTCCAGGAGTCATTACCTATTTCAGTGAACCAGTGTAGCCTACACAATAATGAAGTTGTTTTGGTTTGTTTTTTTTTTTAACTTTATGCTAAGGTGTATTTTTTGGTTGGTTGTTTTTTGTGTTGTTGGTTTTTTTAAAGTTGTTAAATAGTGAGTTACATAGCTCATGAAAGGGGCCAAAAAATGCCAGAGCCATGGGGAAATTAAGTTGCTAGAAGGGATGGAGCAGACAGGATCCTCCTTTCCAACAGAGGTGAACTTTCATAAATTCACTGGTTATCAGTCTACTGCACCCATGCAGGATATCCTTTTTTTTTTTTTTTTTTTTTAAGTGACCTTTAAAATATTTGGATTTTTCCCTTACTCTGCTTTCCTTCAGTGTAAAAGCTTTTAGGTGCTTTATTGCATTTTGAACAATCTGGGAGAATACCTGGCAGTGTTATCTTTTTGTGCTTAACCCCCTTGCAGGGAGGCCTGAGGTTTTATCTAACTTTTGATGAAGCAGCAATGATTTTTCTTGCTTCTTCAATAGTAAGGTGACACAGATGCCAAGAGAGGTGTTAAGCAGTACTTGTTTGGGCTAAACCAGTTCCTGAGCATTTGTTCCCCCCCTGTGCCAGAGAGAAGGCTGCTGCCCTGGTGTGCTAGGTGCTGCAGGCTGTTTTGCTCATGTCCCCTTTAAGGTCTGTTGTCTGGGATGCCTTGTGTACCTCTCTGAATTACAAAGATTACCAAGTCTATAAGAAGATTAGTCTGAAGCCTATGGGTCCTGTTATGCCCAAACACTGCCTAGGCATAAACTAAAGTGAATGAACACAACTTATTTCAGAATACTTTTGCCTGTTAAGCCATGTTTCAGTTCAAAGAGAGAGGGGAAAAAAATACATGTAGTTGGTTAAATGGAGAAAAGAAAGTAAAGGTGTCTTAGTGGTTTTTAAACTGTAGCTGAAACACAGTAAGCAAGCTAAGATTCCTGTAATGAGCTAATCCAACAGCTGCCAATGCAATGCAGTCACAGTTATCCAGCTGCTGTCATATGAGGTGCTGAATATATTTGAATATTAGAGGTTACAGATGCTGGGGTGATAGTAACCAGATCAGAGAGCAAGAACATTTGCATAAGAGAGAAATATGTGAAGTATGGATCAACACTATGCCAATATGGTTTTTTCTCTGGGTAAAAGAGACTTAAGCTTTCATGAAGGAAGTGCAAATTGTATTATGGAAGTAGGAGTACAACATCAGTGTTTTTTCTTGGGTAGTAAAGATTGAATGAAACTTTTCAGCCTTTGATGTAGCTTACCAAGAGGTCACTTGAGAGTGTTTAAAAAAAGGTAGAAAAAGTTAGAGACTCTTTCTGTAGACTTTAAATTCTGTATGCTTCAAATTGCAAAGACATGTAGGCTACAGTAGCACCAAGTGAGTCCTCAAAATAAGTAGCTATTAAAAACAGTTTTTTGCTTTTGAAGGATGCTTTAGAAAAAATATGAATTTCTATTTATGATTTTTATTTCAAAATGTACCTATTGGTTCTGCTCCTTCATTTAACTTTTATTCTTAATCTTTTTGCAAATGAGGTATTTATGACATCTTCTGGCAGAACTGTGAATGGGACTGCAGTAAATCCACTGAGTCCTGGAACTTGCTTTTACTTCAGATGAATGCAGTGTTGCAATGCACTCTGCAAGTGTGTGCTTACAGATTTCAGCATCTCTCATCTCCCTTAGGTTTTACCAGTGCGTAAGTTCCTGCCCATGTAGAAACAGTTACAGCACATGAAGGTTTTGTAAAATGCATCTGGGGGAGTGCATTAGCTTTCTGCTTCCAAAGGCAGAGCTGCATCCTAAACTCATAAGTGATGCTGTCAGATGCCAATGAGCTGCTCAGCTCTGCTTTGTTAATTAAAAATTGAACTATTTTCTGTCAGAGGTGGCTTGACAATCATCTTTACATTATTCTGTACTTGCAATCGATCAATATTGATTGATTTCTTTGATAGGGAAACATCTATCTAGCTGTCCCTGTCCTTTTAGAGAAAAAGAAATCTTCCTAGAGTGAGAACTGGTAAAGGGGGAATGAATGGCTTCATTCTTCACCACTGCTCCCTGCCAAAATCTGTTGAGATGGAAGAATGAGACCTTGTCCTTTCCCAGCTTTCCCTAGAGCAGTGACCAGATCTGACAAAAGAGAGCAAATAGCTCTTAAATACACCGACGATGGCTCTGCTTTCATCAGCATCTGAAGTGAAATGAATAAAAAGTTCACTCTGTTTGCCTGTGTTTGAAATCTGCTTCATTGTCAGAAATGCAAGAACCTGAGGGGTTTTATTTCTGAATTTGTTGTGGTCTGTAAACATGTGGAAATTGCTCTAAAATGTGCCTGTATTAATCTCCATCTTTCTGCACAAAGCAATTTTCAGTAGCATCAAGAATGTAGCTCAAAAGCACGAAAGACAGGGATCACACACCCTGCTGCTGCCGTTAATCTTTTTCTACATTGCTGCCTATTGCCTTACTTTGAAGAAAAAAGGACAAATGCAGTTTGGCCAGCATGCATAGAAACAATAAAATCTGTTATGAGCTAGAGAACTGACAAATACTGAAGCTCTACTGGTTTATGTGAACAACTAAATATCTTCTAAGGTAGACATCTTGAGATGTTCTCAGGTGCCAGATACTGTCCCTCTAGCTACATCTTTTCCCATTAAAAAAAAAACAAACAGTAAAACACCACTGGTTTTTTTCAAGGATGAAGTAGAAATTATTTACAAATATGAATCTTTAATATTGATAGAAATGTTTCCTTGGTAGTATAGAACTTGTACTTGATGACATTAAAGTGTTTCTTAGTACTAAACGTTTTAGAAATCAGCAATCTGTTGCTGATAGACTTATGAAACTGGTTGTTCAGGTAAAGGAAGCAGAGAGAAAGTTAGATCACAAAATACTGCCTAAAGCAGCAGTGTATTGATATGCTTAGTCAAAATAATCAGATTTACTTAATCACTGGTACTGGAATAATTAATTAGAAATTCTGTGCAGAGACTGTTACATGACAGCATCTATTGCAGCGAGGTCCAGTGTAAGGATTTAAAGAGTATAACACTTGAGCACTCTGTGCAAATAATAAAAACACAGTTTTAATTATTCCAGATTTTAATTGAAATCCCAATAGCATCTCTAAAATAAAATTTTAATAATTATATTCTTAGCCTTTAACGAATTATGTGAAAGTGCACCTCAGCATCTGCTAGTGATAGCCATTAGTAACACTGGTTGTCGCTACTCACACCTTCTTATGATGACAGTGATCCTTGAAGATTTTGCAGATGTTTATATGCAGTGCTGACTGGGGTCAAAATTTCAAACCATCCCCTGTTTTATACTGCCGGGTCAGCTCTTATTTGGGTGCTCAGAAAGGTGATTTGTGTGTGTAAAGGTGATTTAGAGAGAGAGGAGGAAATGTGTTCCCCATCTCTAAAGACCAAATACTCAGAAGTTCTCGCTGGCATTTCCAGTGAAAGAAAAAAGCTAAAAGTGGATGGAGAGCTGTGTGGGAGACAGGTAGTCACCTCTTTCGAACTCCTCTCCCCCGGTCTCTCTGTCTCTCTGCCGTGGGCTTCATTTCCCGTGGACACGGGAGCTGCTGCATCCCGGAGGCTGCCGGGCGGTGCTGCTCAGGGGGTGCAGGGATGCGGCGCTTGGTGCAGGCAGAGGGAGAGGAAAGAGGGACTCTGTCTCCCCCTGCTGAGTCAGACCCCTCACAAGGAAGGTCAAAAGGTTTAGTTTCCACTCAGTTAATTAACTGCTGTCACTAATCAAATAGCAATTAGTAGATTAAATGCTTAATTAACATTTTATAATTAAGAAATGCCACTCACATAATGAAATATACTGTAGTGAAAGGTATTTAATTTTTAATTATGTATGTATCTGGCTGCTATATGAATCTGGCTGTCAGTTTTTCCCAATATAATCACTGATGGAAGAAGTAGCTAATGGCACATTAAGCTGCTGTTTGGATTTATGTGTGGATTTTAAGGTAAAAATCTTCAAACTGGCATTTGGGAATAAATTATAACTTATAGTTACTCTATACTGCTATGATGTAGTATGATGGCTGCTCTGTTGATCTTCTATCAGTAAACTAGGTCGAAGATTTAGGGTCACTGATTCTTGCATGCTTTATTTTCAGCACAGCACTTTGCATCTTTTTGAGCATTTTTAATTTTTTTTTTACTTTGTTTTGCTGTGACTTTACTACTGAGATCAAATTAAAGGAAAATATTGCTTTTCCATTTCAGTGTAAATCTTCTAACTTTCTACCCAGCCTTGTTATTTAGAGATGTTAATAAACTTCAGCCTAGATTGTTCTGTATGGCAACTGTTTCTAATAAAGGTATTTTCATGTCTAGGATGAAGTGGTAAAGCTGACAGATAAATGTCTCAATAATGCCATTGAGAGCCCAATCACAGCACCAACATGGCTTCCAGCAGATATCAAAAGCAATATCCTGAAGGCTCAGGCAGAAGCAGGGCACAAGGTAAATAGTAAAATTATAAGAACTGTGATGTTATCAAATGTTTTATTTCTCTTCAGTTGCCTGGTATTGGAGAATGTGCCTTGCAGATAAGGGTGCTTTAAGAGCCAAAGTCTAACATAAAATCAGAGTTTCTCAGCCATTCTTCACAGTAACAGTGGTGCAGCACTGGAGCAGTTGTACAAGGAGGAATCTCCATCCTTGATGATAGCCAACCTCTGTAACTCAGCAAGCCCTTGAACAGGCCCTGGCTGCAGTTGTTATTGAGCCAGATAGCCTCCAAGGGTTGCCTTCTAGCCTAGAAATTATGTTGTGATTCTGTTACTAAGATGATGCTTCTAGCATGTTCTAGTAATATAATGTAATGGTATTATATTTGTCTACTTTGGTGAATTATTTTTATTTCTGCAATGAAGTTTTCACATAAAAGTCATACCTTCCCTGAGCAGGTGATGAACAGCATACTTCTGTGTGCTCAGCTCTTCTGTGGGTGCCAGAACTGACACAGGATGGAACCACCTATCAGAAGTTTTTATCTTTGTTCATTTTTTCTTGTCAGGTCATAAGAGAAGACAGCCTGACAGGTCTCAAGAATTCCAATATTCAGGATGCTGCTGCCAGGTACTGGATTGATTTGGAAGAAACATGTGATGTAGTTATCCCAGTGCAGCACTCAGAACCTGCAGTTCAGCATGGTCTTCAGGTGGCTCAGTGGTCATTGCATTTTTACCTTGCTGGTTTCATTAGGATTTCAGGCACTGTAAAGTGAAAGGGCTGCAATATGTAATTTCCTGACCCTTTGTGAAGATGAGCATATGCCAGACTTGCAAGAGCACTTGAAGATGCTGAATAAAATGAACATCTAGAGATCCCAAAACTATGCTGTAGCAAGTGATTCATTAAGAGCTTTCTGTGGAAGGTTGTACCTGTTATGTTTTGTTTATTTTGTTGTTGTTTTGTGACAGGAACATTCTTCTGTCAGGCAAAACACAGAATTGTGCCCCAGCCACCAGTGCAGCATTTCAAGACCCAAGAGAGCTCCTGAAAGGAATTTCTGCCTCCAACACCTTTGTTTCGTAAGTGATTCAGGGGATGCTATGGGGAAAATGTTTCTGGGGTAGGAGAACCACCACATGGAGATTATCATTAACAGGTCTGAAAAGATGAGGAGCAGTTGCTAAGCATTTAGGCCAGATCTGGCTAAGCAGGCTTACCAATGCATCTTTAATTACTGCTGCAGCGGTTAATTGGTATAGGCCAGGCCTTGGGGGGGAGTGTTGTAGCAGACAGTAAGTGAATCTCATCTTCTGAAACAACTGAAATATCTGACATCCTGATGCCCCTGCCTCTGGAGAAGATAAGAGGATGATGGGGATGCTTCAGGCAAATTGGAAACAAGGGCTGAAGGAGATCCATTGATAGAGGACATGGATACTGTTAGGTCTATACACATAGCTGAAACTGTGAAAGAGAGCAGCAATCTGCAGAGGTAGCTGGGAGGCATTTATTTGAACACACTCACAGACATCAGATTTTTGTCTGCTTTGCATGAAACTGATGTTGAGTTTTGGGGCTGGGAGCAGTGCAGTTTCATGCTGTCCAGGCAGCGTGCTGATGAGGACATTTTCTCCTTTCAGTAATGTGTTAAATGAGGACCATGCTGCCTCTAACCATGAGGACCTGCTGATTCCAGCTAACCTGGCTCCAGCTGAGGAGGCTTCTGTTTCAAAGGTATCACCACCTGCCAGTCTGGAAGGTTTCTATGTGTTTTGTTCTGAGCTCCTGATGGCTCCAGGCAAGCACAGCAGACCTTGCTGCATACCTCTCATAGCTCAGTGAATGCCAGTCATTGCTGAATGCCAAAGAGCTTTCTGAAGCAAGCAGGGACACTGAACAGATCTCTCCAAAGGCCACTTCTGAATGTCCTTTCAGGTTCTTTGCCTGACACTTATTTTTCTAAACTGGTTCTTTTCCTCACCACTTATATTCCAGTGATTTGATGCTCTAGGAAAGAGACTGCTGACAGAGGCAATTCAAAATAACCACAGAGTTTAAATTGTAATATTTAATTGCTATATTCTGGTCAGGTAATTACCTTATCAGGTATAGCCTGATAAGGTAATTTTTTTACTGGACTCCATGAAATGCACATAGTAATTCAGGGTTCAGCATTCCTTTGTCCCTCTCCAAAAGAGGACTCAAGTCATTGGACTCTCCTACTACTTCAGCAGACTGAGGGGTTATTCTGGTTCACTAAAACACCGTGCCCTTTAGCTGTTGTCCCTCTAAACCAGCATTATGTAGTTGATCCCATTGAATAATTACAAATTTCATTTTCTGAGTTCAGTGTTCAGCTCACAGACTGTGCCAGCCTCCTTGTTGAATGCCACAGTGCCCCATCTTCACCTTGGAGAGCAGGACATGGTCACAGCTTCCTTGGCAATGACATTATTTTTAGTAGGTTGATGGGAATAAGCCAAGTTAAAAGGCTATTTAAGAAGGTCATATGGAAAGATTTGAGAAAACAGACCTGATAAAGTGGTGTTCATTAAGGACACTGGTCTGCCACTGGGGAAACCACTAGAGGATTCAGCAGACCCTTCTGGTTACTACTGGGAATTCAATGCAAACTGATTTATTCCATAGAGCACTCCAGATGACCAGGACGTTTCCCTAACATCACTGACAGAGAATCTAATTGACTTTACAGAAGCCACACCTCGGGTAACTGTATTTGAAAACCAACTTCTTCCTTCACTCATACAGTGCTTTTTACTCATAAAATCTCCTCAGGTTCTAGTATCTCTCCACCAGGCCTGGGACTGCTGCAGCAGAGTGAAGTGGTGGTTGACCTGGATTGCTTTGTATTTGCCCCCCAGCTGAAGGGGTGGCTGGTGTAGGGTTGTAGACTCCACAGCTTTGTAAATGGAGGTGAAAGAGTCTGAGGAGTTAACTTGTACCTGTGACACAAGAGCCTGCAGTCCTACTTCAGTACACCTGCAGGTGCCAGCCTGCTTCTTAGGCTTTTGGGCACATATAAAACTTCAGAAATCATCTGTAAATGTGTATATACACACACAGAGGTATTTTTGTGTGTGTATGTATCTAAAATAAATACTTGATCAGTAAACTTTTACTAGAAATCAGCTCTTTTTGTTATAATTTGTGCTGGTGAAAAAGTTGTGTGCAGGAGAAAAAGGAGGAAAGAGGAGGTTCTTTAACCTGTTCAGGCAAGTGTGTGCTCTCAGTTACCTCTGCCCACAAAACAGAAACAGCTGATGGGCTCAGTCACCTTTGGGGAGGGAGCACTGAGCTGAAACTGCTGCCTCTTGAGTTTCTGAGTGAGCAATATTTGCTGTGTGGGTGCCCTCTACCTTCTGACATGAAGTTACAGCAGCTGCAGCTAATCAGTAGCACAGGTCAAACACTGGGGATGGACAAATATCTGAGATTGGTTTGGGAGGCAGTGTTGTTCTGAGGATGTTTGCAGATAGTTCCAAACTTTTCTAATGAACATTTCTTTGCCTTTTTTTTTTTTTTTTTTCAGGCATCTTCCCAGCCCATAATAACACCAAGGTGGATAGTGCCAGTGAGTTACTTAATTCCTTAACAAACAAGCTAAAAATAAAACAAAACAACAAAAAACCCCAACAAAACCAAAGAACTGATTAAAAAAAAAAAACCAACCTAAAAAAAATAGAAATTTAGAATACTTTTGTCATAATTTAGAAGCAGAAGCTCAAGTAAAATAGAAAAATATAATCATTTGTAAGAATTTGAAAGCTCATAAAAGCTTTTTGGGACCAGACCAAAAAGCAAGCTAATTCATCTGGAGTAAATCAAACAACATAAATATTCTCTTCATATTTAAAATTAATTTTTGCTGCATTTACCATGCAGGTAAATACCTTCAAGTTTCTCTAAGAACTTGTACGTAGTAAAGCCCACACTGGAACCTGATTAATCTTGTTTTTTACTGTTATAACTAAATCATACTGGAAAATCAGCTTGTCTTGGCAGGCTTTTATTTCAGTTTCTTTTTCCATTCTCCCCAATTCAGACTGGATTGATTTCCAATGGGCCTTTGGGAAATGATATTGCCTTAGCTATGAAGGCAGTGAAAGGCAGCACAGAGACCTTGTTGTCACCAACTGGATTGCCACCATCCCAGCAGACATCCGAAGTACTTGCAAGGTAAAATCTCCTCAGCACTCACTTCAGAAGTCTCCATGGGGTGGAAAGGAAGCCTGTGATCTTACTGCTTCCACTTCCACTGACCACTAACTGGTTTTAGTGGTCACTTAGGCACAGTGCCTTGTTCTGCTGTGTTTATAAACTATAGTTGTGTCTCACTTTATAGCACTGCAATCTGACAAATAAATAGAGCAGCTGATGCATATTTTTATTTAACATTGTTTGAAGGGTAAAAAAAACTTCCTAAATTCAAGTAAGCAAAGGAACAAAGCATACAAATTTAGCAAGAGGTAAAACTGTTGTTATTATAAGTGCTATGAAATCGATCAATTTTTTTTTATTATAATTTCACTTCAGTTTCTCTCCCTATCTGCTAAGATGTTCTAGTACTGGACTAAAATGACAGATTAATTTTCTGAGAAATCTCTCTATCATGTTTCAGTCAGAGGACTGGCAGGGGTGGGTGGGGGATGTCTCCCAGTTATTCCCAAGTTGTAAGGAATTCAGAGAACAGAACCTGTAGAAACCTTTCTCCTTGCTATTCCATTCTGCTGTGCTGGTGAGACAGGGTTGAGCAGGACTTTAAATGAACATTTTACAATGCAGATGGCAATGCTGCTACTACTGCACCGTGTGAAATTGATTCCATTTGCTCTTCTGCAGCTGTCCATTGGAAAGGTTTGCCCATTGGCCTCATTAAATGATGAGGGCAACAGCTTTTAATGCTCTTTAGAACATCAGGAGTCTTTTTTTAATCCATCATGGCAGGTCTTTCTGGAGGTGAATGCATTTACAGGGCCTCTTTTTTTTTTTCTCTTTTTTTTTCCCTTTTAGCCCAGTTACTGAGGATGCTACAATAAGAACAAAGTGTTTACTCACCACTGAACTCTAGAAGAAGGACTTTCTGCACTTCTCACCTTGTAAAAACTCAAATCTAACAGACCTGCGATGGATCCTTCCAAAAGACTTGCTTGGGATCAAATTCTTGCTGAACAGGAGTCAAACAGCCAGCTGGTTTGCTAGGATCCAGGAAGGGACTCCCACATGTATTATAACTTAACTGGAATTACAGTCTAAACCGAGATATGCAACCACATGCACGTTTGATCTGCTCCCTCAGGAGAAGTGAAATACCACACTGAAGCTCCTTGTGTTCCACTCACAATGGGTTTAGCATTACCCTGTGCTGCCTCTCAAGTGCTCATGGAAAGTGTTCACTGTGCTGTTAGCTGTGTGGTGTCTCAGCACGGTGTCCCTGACCTCTGTAGATGAATACTGGAAAGATTAGGAGAACTTGTAGGGCCACCTTGTGGCTGCTCCAGTGGCTCACAGTAACAATGACTGATACGGCCAAGGAAATTCTCTTCTGTGGGATTATTCCCTCTGTTTTTCCTTTGTTATACTAACACATTCTCTCCTTTTTGGCCTTAAACCTCTTGTTACAGTACCTGGAAAGAATTAAAATCTAGTCTATCCGTGACCAAGTACATTGACTGGATTTGAGCTGCTCATTGCAACCAGGAAAAGGCAGATAAACCTGCCAAATAGATTATAAAACGAGCAGACTACAGCACAGGTCCCACATTTTGACACTGGTGATTTCCTGTGTGACTCAAATACATGCAATTTTAGCCTAGATATATGTATGTTTTAAATGCTGAAGCAGTGAAGGTATAAGTACAGCTTACTTCAGGAGCTGCTTATTGGTTGGTTTGTTTTGTTGTCATGTAGGAAAAGGAAGGAAAATAATTTTCTTGTTTCATACTGTTTCTGGGTGTTGTTTCCAGATGCTGTGCTTTGGGAATACTTGCCAGGTTTGTTAGCAGCATGAGACTACCAGATCAGCTCTTAGCACCATCTTGAATCCTATTCTGAGTGTCATCCAAGAGTTGGATGTGGAACAAAGAATAGAAGGAATAAGGTGAAAATGGGAAAAAAAAGATTAAAAATTCCTCTAAGCAGTTCACTACTTTGTATTAAGAAGGTAGGAGCATGTGCAAGAGCACACTCCATGGAGCTGGGGAAGGCATTTTGCTGCTCTGGTGAAGTATGGGATACAGTTTGTAGTTTTGAAGAGATCGTTTGAATCCTGGGCAGCAGGATCCTTATGTGGACATGTAGAGGTGAGCACACAGCTGCTGGGATACAGCCTGTGAAAAAGGTCAATAAAGATTCAGGGAACTCACCTCTCCTAACGGGGAAGCACAAATGAAACACCTGGGATCTTTCCTAGGATGAGTTTTGTACATTGACTGGGGCTGGAGAACATTTTCTGCATAGTGCTACTGTTTATTTATATACACGTGGTTCTTAGAAGTAATTGTAAATGTGAAGATTGTTTCTGAGGACCTGTATGCACAACCTGTTTCTGCACACTGCCTGCCTGCACATCTCTCAGTGTAGACAGAGATTTGGACCAAACCACTGTGGGTTGTGTAGGCAAGCTGCTGCCTGGCCAGGCTGCTGCTTTCAGACTGCTTTCTCTCACTGCTGCCCCCGTACTCTTGTTTGCAAGATGCTGAATGAGTGTTAAGAAGCCAGGTGGCTTTTGTGTGCCCCACTGCCTCAAAACCCCTGAGGCCTTAATAGAGAAACTTAGAAATCATGAGGAGCTCTTAGGGCTGACTGACCAGAGTGACTTTCTGCAGCCATTGCCTCAAGGACCAGGAGTCAACTGGTGGCAAGCACTTAAAGTCCCCCTCCAGGCAGCTTCTGAAGCACTCTGTGGGTAGGGTCCCCACCTCCTGTGCAGGGGCAGCTGCTCATCTGGACCAGTGGAGTGTTCCTGCTCACTGGTTGCTCAGCTCTGTCCTTGTTTCTTCCAGTTGAGTATTGGCTTTTTTATACTCTTAAGTCTGAGCCTTATTGCATGTGTAGAAGGTTCCCGATTCAAATATCAAATGTCTTAGCCTGGATTAATCATACAGTTGCCAGAAAAGTTCCTGCAGGAAAAGGGAAGCTATGGCTGCAGCAGTCTGCTTCCTGCACAAAGCCAGAACTGTGTGGGGAAACTTGGCACTTGCTATTGATCTGTTTGCTCAGCAGCTGAGCTGGCATTCACCAACTACATGTGTTGGTTTTGTAAATAGACAGAATGCAGCAGCATTTTCTTTAAGGCGTGTTTGATATTTGACTCTTCCCGTGGGGTTGGTGAGCTCTGTGCACTGTTAGCTTGAATCCCTCCCAAAAGAAGTGTAACAGAAGTTTACAGTTTTACAGCACTGCATGTTGAACGTCATCCTTAAATTCTCCCCAGCAATCACATACAGCAAATAGCAAGTAAATACCATGTGTGGTGAGTGTGTTCCCCTAAAGTCTGCATGGTTCCAAGTAGCCAGCTATTATTTCAGCACGGCCAGGGTGCTGGGGGCCATAGGGGGATGTTGGATTTACACACACAGATTTCAAAGGGGCAAGATTTGCCTCAATTTCCAGAGGACTAATGCTTTGAATTTTTTTTTTAAATCTTAATTTTTCTATGGTTAAATTTGGAACTTGCCATTTCTAATGGATTAGGGGCTGCAAACCCAATGCTTTCCAGTGATTTTTAGTACTTGGAGCAAATACTCCATTTAATCCAAGGTAGCTGATTTTGCTATTCCAAATCAGGTTTTATACAGGGAGCCTGGCAGAGTAAGGAACTGCATTGATGGGGTCTGAACAGACACACAGATTGGCACCTGGACATCCTGGACTTCTGTGTCACTGTTTTTAAAATATAGGTATCATGTTGTACCATGACTGGCTAACAGGTAATGAACGTAGCATTACTCATCACCTGTATTTTACTGAACAGAAATAGGTATCATAGTTCCTGTAGTTAATAGTATAAAATATTAATTAGTGCACATGTGACAGTGAGAAAAAAGGATATTTTTTTTTTTTACCTTTGCTGTACTTGGCTGTAAGGTCCAGTCATCCTCTGAAAGCTTATTTTTGGCATGTATTTAAGTAGATTTAGCAATAAAACTTTCATGTGAATCTGACATTAGCAGGTCTGCCAACCACTTAAAGCTCTAGATGTTGACAGGGATAAATACATGCATGTTCTGCTAGAGTCATTTGGAAAAAGCCAGCTCCCTGAGTCATGTTTTTTAAAAAAAAAGTTTAATTTTTTTCCTAACAGAGTTGTTATCCCCTGTTGGTTTACTGATGCCTGTCCCAGCCTGGCCTCACTGGCTCTGTGCCCGTTTGCTGTGTGGGCACGTGATGCTGATCAGAGATGGAGGCTTTTTAACTCTGTAATTAAAAAATGGTAACTTATGCTGAAAGCCTAAGTGAATAGATCTAAAAGTAAAAGTGATTTTACTCCAGTCACACTTTGTGATTGGAATAAAAGATTTTATAGAAATCACAACCTTTGCAATAACAAAAAACCCCCACCCCATATCTCAGACTCTCGGGGAGGTGCTGGATCTTAGAGCTGTGTCCCAGCCTCACCCAGGGAGTCCCACAGAGAGATGAGAGAGCTGGTGTGAGCTGAGTACATGGCTGTGGTCTTACAAGTTTTGGGAATGGGTATTAAAATGTGGGAGTTCAGGCCCTCTTACACTTGAATTAAGGGAAATCTCTTCCCTACTGCAGTGGTAATGGGGTTTAATATGAGAAGTCATATGATAAAATTACTGCTTACCTGGTAATCAGTTAAAGAATTAGCTGGAATGTATTAAATTCCCTGTATTCTTTAAGACAGACAGTGGTGTAAAAGCAATTGTTTGGGACAATTTTTTTTAACATGACTTCGGCAAGAAAATTTGGAGGACTAGAAGAGGAGCTCAAGTGGAACAGTCCAGTTACATTTGTGTCTCTTTCCACAAACTATTCCCAGGCCTTGCCTGTTACCTTTTGTCTGCACCATGCTCATCCTCATTTCCTGAAGTGAAGGTGTAGTGCTGACATCAGCGTGTCCTTCACAGACAGCACTGGAAGTATTTTTTTACCCTTTGTACATACTTGGGTACAACCCGAGTCTTCTACAAATTCAGTGTTAGCTGCTCTCTCACAGACAGCCAGCATTTCAAGCTCTATCTGGGCACAAAGAGTGTTTGTTAGTCTAGAAAACTGTAGTGAATTTTTTTAGCTGTTAGGCAGGGTAACATCACGGCTTTCAAATGCAGCTGGACAATCATTACCTTTATACCAAAAAAAAAAAAAAAAAAAAAAAAAAAATCCATGCTAATGGCCTTTCAGTGATGCGAGTGTGATCTGTGTGTGTTTGGTCCGAGTGTCAGTGCCGTGGGTGTAGGTACTGAGCCCTTCCCACCACGCTGCCGCGGAGGTAGAGTTGTTGTGATGCCACCGAGTGCTCATTGTCCCAGCGCTGAGGAGGAGGATTCGGGCTGTGTCACTCAGCAGGCAGTGGCTGAACCGGGGGGTGGGCACTGCCCCCAGGGGTGGCAGCCCCGAGGCACCAGGGAGGGATCTGCACGGTTCTCCTACAAGACCTGCCTCGGTTTTACTGTTTGGCTTGAGCACTCTGCTTCATAAATACACACACACAGACCACCTATAACTGGACAAACTTATTTTTAAAGTAAGTAAGGATATTTTTTTAGGTAGTTGATTGTTTCTTTTTTTGTTAAAGCCACACTAACTGCTGTATTTTTACCTTTTATATGTAAAGCTTGGCAATAGCTCTCAATGTATAATTTATTTGTTGGGGTTTTTTTTTATAAAACGAAGTGGCACCCTCTTGCTTCTGTTCCACTGTAGTGATGTCTGAACTGTTGTAGGCACTGCCATCTGTATTGAAACTATACACGGGAACAAGAAACTGTGATTTGTAGTCCACTCAACCCAATCTTAAAGTTGTTTATACTGTAGTTTTGTCTTAAATATACCACGTCAGTGCAAAAGTCTCACGGAGTCATCTCTAGGCACTGCTGGGTTATGCTGGGGTGGCAGTACAGGACTTGTGGGTCAGCTGGGACTTGGGTCAGGGGCCAGTGGGCTCCTACACCTGGGAGCCCAGAGCCCAAGGTGTGCAGCAGGCACCTGCTGGTGCTCACCAGTGGCAGGGCCAGGGGTTGCTGTGGCAGCACGAGGACTGCAAGACTGCACTTTTTTGTCTGTGTGCTAAGCAGATAGTTTGCTTGGCAGCTTCTAATTTAAGAGAAGGGTATATCCGGACTGGAGACATATTCATAGCCTTTTCTGAGGTGTCAAAACTGCAGGCTGTGTTCACTTAGTTTGTTGTCAGTTATACTTAAGGTAACATCTAAACTTGCAGGTAAATGCTGAATAATTAAATGTCTTCTTTCCAAAAGAGATGAGATTGTCCAGGAGCACTGTCAAGTGTTCAGTGGCTTTGAAAATTAAACTTCTGAGATGTGTGCCCAGAAAGGGAGTTTTGAACTTCCAAGTTTTAAGTCCACAGAATGTAGACAGAAGTGCATGCTGGGTAGCTGAGCAATCGTGTTTTTATTTCCAAAAAGGAATTGGTTTACGTTTTGAAGTATAGGGCTGCTGGTGGTTGTTGAAACTGTTTATTTCCAAACCCTGACTTTGCTGAAATGCGTAAGAAGGCAGCAAAGGGCAGCTACACTATTTGATCATCTTCATTTCTCAACAATTAATAAACTTGAGAGAGTATCAAGAGGAAGTGAAATAATCCCATCCTAATGACTAAGCTCATAGAAAGTCATTTCCCTTGTGGCATATTTTGTTGTACAGGTCAAACTATGATCCCACTGATAAGCCACTGAATTGTTATTTGCTTCATTTATCAATCAAAGCAATGAAACATATTTGGGTAAGATTTTTTTAATATGTATTTTAAAAAAACTCTTTGGGTGTCTACATTTAAAAAAGACAAATGACTCTGCTATTCTTTCATTTTAATTATCAGAAACTGGGTGATAATTAAAGAGAGTTAGCAGAGATAGGCTGTTCCATTCACTCTTAGAGATTCAGTGGCAGCTCCCTCAGTCCCTGCCCAGCCAAACGTGGTGTGTTTTGTTCCTAAATAGTTGCCATTAGCTGGAGTAATTCCATTCATTATTTCATGCAGGCCACCACAGAGCTTTCAGATGGCAGCAGCTTTTAGTCACTGCCTTGGGCCAAGGATGAATTCTCATTAACTGCTACAGCTATGGAGAAATATCCTAAGCACATCCACAAAGGCTCTTCTCTTCCTCAGTGAAAACGTGACTGTGTTGCATAAAAATGTGCCAGGAAAACAGGAGAAGACCACTTGGGGTTCTTAAAGCACCTCCTTTAACAGTGGTTTATAGCACAGGTTGAGTTTTGAAAGGGAAGAACACCCAGGAAGCAATACAGTCTGTGAGCAAGGACTGTCTGCCTAGGTCTTAGATCAGCAGGCTTTTGGGACAGAACCTGAAGTACAGGTCGTGCCCAGAAAGGACAGAGGTGCCAGGCAGAGGAGCACTCCTGCAGCTGTGGAATGCAGTGGGATGCAGTCGTTTAACATCTCAAACCCTGTCCCTGGCTGCTTGAGCTCACCCTTGTTTTAAGGGAGAAGCAGTTCCAGCTTCAGTGTCTCCAGCGAGTGCTGTAGCAAAGATTCACACTTCCAGGATTGGTGCTCCCATCTCTTCCACAGTACTGTCATCAGAACTTAATTCTGCAGCTCAGCCTCCTGGGAGCAAGCCCTGAGCCCACCTCTCTCCAGCCACAGCCTCTCCTGGATCTCCTGGTCACCTCATGTCCTATACAGGGGCTGGGGGAGCACCCGCATTGGGCTGGTCTGAGAGGTTTGGGATTTCTTAGACGAAGCATCCGGCGCTGTGCCGAAGGTGCCGGTGCAGCCACCTGACTTGGCACAGGGGCAGAGGAGAGGGGAGGAACCGGGGGAGCTGGGCACGTCCTGCAAGCTGCTTTTTCCTCCCTGTGCCAAGCCATTGCCTTTGGGCTGGCTCATGTCCTGCCTGTGTTGGCTCCAAGTAAATGTTAAACCTTTTGTGGGTCTGCCAAAGGGAAGAGAGTTTAGGGGGGGGAGGAAAGAAAGAAATGGCAGAGGCTGGATGGCATTTTCCTGGGGTTCTTGCACAACCCCAGGATACCTGTACCTGCCAGGAGGCCTTCACGTGACAAGGAAATTGCTGCCCTTTCCAGTTAAATTTCCTTCCCTTTTCACTCCTAGACAAAAAGTCTGTGTGTTACAGCAGTGCTCTCTAGATAATGCCAAAACAGACATGTCAGCCAGGAAAGAAAAACATGCTGTTGATTTAAGATTGCCATGCTCTGTACATGCTCAGCCCAATTGCTGTAGTGAAGTCTTTCCTGAACTAACCTCCTCTAAGTGGGAAATTCTCTGTTCTCAGAGGAGAAATTCAAAGCCTGGGCAGCCCTCAAGGCTGGCTAAAGTACTATGGGATGACTGGGCCTTGTGGGAACACATGCCTTCTTCAGAAAGGTAAGTTCTTTGTTAATTTTTAAAATTTTAAGTTCATGGAAGCTCAGAAAATGAGCACACACTGACATGAAATGCAAGAGGCAACCCTGTTTCCAAGCAAAAGTCACAGAAGGTCCAAATAACTCTTAAGTAGCTTCCCGTCAATTCATCTGTTGCTTTCCTGTTGAATTCATGTAAGAGCTACTTGTGAGCAGATGACAAAAGTGTCTGCAAGTACTCCCACTTAAAATCTATTATTCCTATGAAACTCTTGAAAACTTCTCAAATATTCAGAAGTATTAAACCACACTTCACTAACCTCAAACATCAGCATCTCTTCTTACAAAAGGCTGTCAAGTTCTGTCAAGAACACCAGTATCTTTGCAACTTCTGTAAAAATAAATGTTTGAAACACTGGGCAATATTTTCAAATAGCACTTTTTGACAAATCAAAACCATACATGAACTCAGGATTTAGAAGTGTAGAGGAGAAATGTGCAACAAATACAACATATATTGACAAAACAGAGAGAGAGCTGGAAAAGCAGAAATCCCTTTGTCGCTAAAATTTGAGGTACCTGACCAACCAGCTCCTGTTTTGTGCTGCTCCTGTCAAGCCTTCTGCTTTGTTTTCTCATTACCTCCCCAATAAAAAGTCAAAAGCTTTTGATTCTGTGCTCAGCCATTACACCTGGCACTCACCAGGCAACTCTTTTGTCTGGCCAGGTGTAATGTACTTCTGCTGGTCTAATGCTGCACATCGTTTTTGGGAAGGGCTTATGGTTTCACTTTCTCAGATTTAGAAGCAATCCTTGAATATCTTGTAGATTCCAGTTGCTATTTTTTCTGTTGGGTTTTTTCTTAGTTACAGGACAGCTCCTCCTGCAAATATCTTGTGCAAATAACGCTCTCTGAAGAAAACAAAAATCTTAAACATTTTAGAAAGTGTTGCCATTACGAGTCATCACATCCCTCAAATGTGACATGTGAAGTGCACAAACTTGATTTAAATGCAGCTTTATGGGTGCATATTCATTTCTTATCCCAGTGCAAAATGAGCAAGCTTTGCACTTGCAATGGCAGCTATTGGAGCCAGCAGGGGTTACTTGTAGGTCAGATTTTCAAGGCATCAGTCACCACAATATGAGAGGGTATTAACTGGCCAGAAGAAAAAGTAAGAACAAGAGCAGCATTCCAACAAGCTCCTCAGAATTTGCAACTTACATGCAAGTTGTCACTTAAATATATGTCAGGTTTTGTTCACATTGTGAAAAATGTTTCCACAGCAAGTTATGAGAAGGTTTAATTTACTTTTTTTTTTTTTTCCTAGTGTGCTGATAGGAAACTGAAGACAGTTGCAAGCAGTTGGTTTACCACCTACCAGCACACTGGTGGAAATTTATTCTTTTGCTTTGCAGTCAAAGTGATCACAAGCCATCAAACTCTTATCTGCCAGAACGAGATCTCAGAAAAGCTGGACAAAGGTTTACCCCCAATGAGCAGTAGCATGTCGCTGTCACAGCCAACTTCATCCACCACAGCCGCGTGCTGACAGTCAGCTCCCTCCTCTCCCACAGTCGGAGTAGCAGCAAAAGTCTCTTTTTCTGAAGAGACAAAGAGACGGAGAGACTTGTCCTTTGCCAAAATGCCTGCGGTGGTTGTGTTTGGGTCTAGTTCTGCCTCTGGAGCAGTCTGAAACACACAAAAGCCCCCTGGCTCTAGAGGCAAGCTGAAGGTTTTCATCTCGATGGCGTTACCCTCCCCGCGGCAGGCGGGCTGCTGGCGGAAGGAGCTGCAGAAGCGCGTGTGCCTGGGCAGGGTCACCTGCTGGGCACGGGCTCCCTGCTCACCCTCTTGGGGGCTGGGGAATGTCTTAGTGACACCTGGGGCAGTCTGGAAGTCAACTCCAATGCCTAAGATGCAGTGATACATTTTAGGAGGAAAGTTTGCCTTCGTAGCACTGTTTAGCTTCTTCCATGCCTGCGTATGGAAATGGTACTTCCAGAGGTCACCGTTAGGACTGGAATTAGAAATCCCTCCACCGAAAATCAGCATGAAGTCTTTGAAGACTGCTGAAGCGTGACCCACCACTGGAGGAGGTCCGTGGCTAAATGTAAGAGAAACCAGCAGTTAACGGGAGACCAACAAGAAATGAACACTGATTTTAGCCTCTGTTTTTCTTTTGATTCGAAAGAATGGCTGCTGAACAGCTGGGCTGGGACATCAGAATTATGCTGTTGACAGCTGCATCAACACGTTGCCAACAGCTCCTCCAAGCAAAGCCAAGTGGAGCCCCAGGGACAGCAGCAGTACTGTGTCTTCATCTGAACAATTCCTGTGAAGGGCAAAATCTCCCTCTCTGCCTGCATACGGTATCAAAAGGTAAGGTTAATTCTCTCATTCTGTGTTGACTGTATCAGATAGTATGGTTTACCTTGTTCTGATGCTGGACCAGCTGCTGCTTACAAAGTCCCACTTCCATAAGTCCTTCTGTTCATTCAGCCCCATCAGTCCCCCAAAGAGGTACATGCCCGTGTGATAAACCACTGCTGAATGGCCATGCCGAGGCCCTGGGCCAGGACCGTGAGCAGGCGTGGAAACACACAACCATTTGCTTGTATCTGGAAGCAAAATATTAATTTATAGACTCACCACACTGACCCGAGTATTTGAGAACAGATTTATTTAAAGAACGGAGTAGTAACTATTCTGTCAGAGAATAAGGGTTTCTACTCTAAGTTTATTGTAATACAGGATAACAGCCTGAATTCTGAAACTCAAAAAGTGCTTTTAAAAAATCAGTTTTGAAATAAACTTTTAATGAAAATGTCAGATGCTGTGTGACAGATGCCATGGAAATTTTATTTACAGAGCAGTTTTTCCTACAGCTTTGTCAATTCATTAACTCTGACACGGGAAGATAATTTCCTGGCTACAGCAGGGAAAAATCAGTCAGCAAAACCATTCCTTCGTTAATGTCTGCTCTTACTCTCCTTGAGAGGGAATGAAGGATGAGATAAACCCATCATTTCAAAGTAGTGGCTGAATGGCCACCATATAACAAAACTATCAATTTAGGAAGTCTGGGAATCATGTGGTTTGCAACCACCAGATTAGTGATTAATACATTAATGAAACCATATCCTGTCAGGTTTGACTCCTCATGGTCAGTTCTAGATTTGAGTTTCAGAGGATGGTATTAATAGGCTGAAGCTGGGGTCTCTGCTGTCTCTGAACAGTTCTTAGTAATCCCTGAAAAACTTAGTGAATAGTGAAAAAAAATTCTCCTTGATTTTCAGCTCTTAAACTAGCCAATAGTGCAAAACTTCTTCCAGTATAAAAGTCTAATTTGTTTCAGCTGTTCATTTAATTGGCGGAAATCACAATTAATTTTGCCAAACAGAAGCCAAAACTTGCAACTTTTCTACTGGTAAGAATTTTCTTAACAGAGAGAATCTTGCTTCCCTGCAAGTGATAGGTTTTACACTGGATAAAAACCTTATCATACTTTTTAACTTACCAAAATGGAAACTCCAGAACTCCTGTGAAATGCCTCTGATGCCAAAATATCCCCCATAGATGTACATGCTGGAATGGTACACTACTGCACTGTGACCTTTCCTGTTAGTTGGTGCTGAACTCTGGAACAGTTTAATCATAGGACAGTATCAGTAGCAATGTCTGTCTTGGGAATATACCCATATAATGAAAACCATCACTTAGACTGGTGTTGAATTTTGAAAATACAGAATAAGCCCCCACTGAAGACTTGTATGGATGCAAACAGAATCACAGAATCACCTTGGTTGGAAAATACCTCCAATATCATCAAGTCCAACCATAAATACAAACCGCTCTCAAATCTAAGCAATCCTCCCTTTTTAATTCTACCACAATATCATGTGCCTTCAGCCTCCCCCTCTGCCACTCCCACAGAAGCACTGTTTTCACATCCACTGCTTGGCACAGTGTCAACACATGTTAATCAGGCAGATCTTGGGACTACAATGAGAGGATGCAGCCTTTTGCCTTTTGCACCATGGAGCAGAGCCTTTCTTTGCTGAGGAAACTTTAGTCCCAAGACTAACTCTCATCCATTCTGCTTGGTGTGGATTTGTCCCCTTTCCGTTCCTAGGCTATGACCTGACCTTCACATGGAAACCAGGTGGTTTCTGCCACATCCCCAGCAGCTTTTGGTGCTGCTGAAACCCAGGGCTAAAGAAAAAAAAAACCAACAAAGTGTTTGGTTATGTTTCATGATTTCATTCTTCTTTGGCTGTTTCTACTCAAACCGCCATTTTTTTTTAGGGGGATATGTTCAGTTTAGGGTAATTACAAGAAACCATTTACTCCTTTATGTAAAGAGTTGATACAAAATCCTATCATATTTGTTGTGCATAAACAACATTTCATCAACAATATAACACTTTTCCCTCCAGGCCTGCCACAAATATCCCCACAGTCCCAAAATTTCTCTTGGTTCCTCCACCAGTCACAGGTAACCACAGTAGTAACTCTGTCACACTTTGAGAATTTTGTTCAGTTTCATAACATAGCAACGTTATGAGGATGAAGATTCAATAGCAAAAAATGAGTCATTAATTGTATGTAATGATATAAAACCAGTTTCATAAGACCAAGACGTAGATTCTTCCACTGAAGTTTCATTTAGAAGTGTCAATATCTTGGTGAGTCCATGTCTTCAGATTAAAGAAATACAAATGTTGCAGCACATCACATTTCAAAATTTATTAGTGTGACTGACAATCTGTGTTCACAAACCTACTTTTAAAAGCACAGGTTTCATGTATGGTCAGAATATTCCATTTAAAATTAGTTTTCTACATAAAGATTTCAGAAAAAAAAACAGAAGTAGAAGTAAAGAAGAGGACTTAACTCCTTCTATAGAACTTAAAATTTAAGAGTAGTATTTTTTAAGCAGTGTTGTAAAGAAGGAAAAAGCCTTAGTTACTGAAAGTGCAAAGAAATAAAATATAGCCACATGTCTCTGAAGAGATAAGATTGGAACTGTTTGGGGGAACATATTTCAAAGCAATCTGTTTAATCAACAAAGCAACAGGCATTTGATTCACACATTCACCATTTCCTGGCTCCTTACCTCAGTCTCTGCTGGTACGTTAGGGCACTCTGTCCATCTTGCAGAATCTAGGGGGTTGTGTTAACAAAGCGCAGTTTATATCCCAGACCACAAGAGGACACTCCTCCAACAGTCATTTTCCAAATTATTTAGTTTAAATACTTTTCCTCTATCCTTATCTGATACAGAATCCTGGACATACAGTACTGACTGTCCTCTTTCTGAAGGCAAAATTTCACAGTGCAGAAATGATCTGCGATTTTCAGCATTTTCTGAACTTGCAGAATCCCCAGATTCACCAGTGGATGCGTGGCTCCTTCTATTTGCTATGTAACCCTCATGGTTCTTGTGCTTTTTCACAGATCCCTTGAAAGTAGTCCCCTAGTAACAAAATGATTGATCTGTGATCACCATGTAGGAGTGGACATATTGGCTACCCAGCATCAGAGGTAGAATGTGAGAGCTGTGCAAGCTTGTATTAGTAAAAGCTTTACTTGCCAGGAAAGATTTTAAATAATAAGCACTAAAAAACTGACATGCAACAAATCTTGAATAACTCACTGCCAGTTTTCTCTGATAAGTAATAAGATGCTTCCTGCAGTGAAATATATGCTAACAGAGAATCTCTTCAGACAAATGGAAAATGACAAAAGGATTTAAAGAAATAACAGCCCACAACCCATTGACTTAAGGTTACATTGTGAACGAGCAAAAGAGCTCAGGAAACTGAAGTCTTGGTCTTGCCACAAGATTTACTATCTCAAAAAGCAACCAGTCTCTCACTCCTCCATCTGCATCAAAATAAGCATCCATTACTCTACTAAGTATTTCCAAAGGCATAATATGTAGTCTATGATAATACTATTAAATTCAAATGTTGCACTGTTGTGTATTAGAATACACATTTAGGAGATCCCAAACATTTGTTCTTAGGGAAAAAAACAAAAACCTGTGTTATGAAATGTTGATGTTAATTTGCCACCTCCTAATTTAATTATACTTGTTTTTTGCTGTTCCATCGTTAGTGCTGGCAGCTTTTGTATTTCTTCAGTAAAAATATAGAATGAGATATACTTTATTGTTCTACTTTTTTCCATAATAAAACAAAGAGCTTGGCTTAAAAAATTTATGTAACATAATGAAAAAAATATACATAGATGTAATAATTATTGAGTTTTATGATCAAACTGTAAACCTGGGGGGGGAGAGAAATGGAAAATCTAAGACCTTATAATACATAAAATTTTCCCATAAAATACTTTCTAAATAAAATAGGAGCTCACTTTCTGGTAGCTTAACAGCCTAGTTTTAAGGCGGAAATATGCAGACAGCTTTACACACATGATTTCTTGTAAAGCCTAGGGGAGGCTATATTACAAGCAGCAGAAAACAGTTTGGTCCTTACTATTTACTGGTACCTATGGACTTGGAATATCCCATGGAAGAGACTAGTCACTGTATATCATACCAATGTCATATATCCAGAGAGGAGTTTTTGCTTGTGTGAAAGCAGAATCCACCATCCCACCAAAAATATACAGGGTGCCCTGCAAAATACAAAAATACTTGTCACTTAAAAGTAAACATATAGCATTAAAATTATTTTAAAACCAATTCTTAAATGAAAAAGTTGCCACCACAAAAATATAATTAACAATAATGCATATGATGATCTATTAACAATTCAAGCAGCAACCTCAAAAAGCCAACTTTTAAACATGTCTTTATCCTCTCCCAGTAGGAAACCAAATGAACCCTGTGATATTTGAACATGGATGGCATTCCAGAACCACTCACTTCCTCATCAGTCTGGGACAGCTTAAGGTATGCAAAGCTGGAGCTCTCAGAGGCATTGCTCAGGTACTATTATATTATGCATGTTTGTAGAAAGATTTCATTGCACTGCAGCTCCCAATATCCTAAATTCTGTTTTCCCCTCACAAACAAAGCTGTAATTCTTCTTTGCAAGTACCTCACTGAATGTTTTTTTGACTGTAGTTTATCATGCAAATTAATTCAGAGCAACTGTTACAACTGTATAACTAAGTCAAAGAATGTGCTGCCAAGGTCTTTATTTTGTACTATTATGTACTCAGCACTGACAAAGGGAATCAGGGAGATGCACACTGCTGCAAAGCTGAACTGTCACTTTATTCAGAGTGATTCCAAAACACTGGTACTGCTACATCTGGAACTGCACTGACATAAAAATATTTCTGGGTACAGCATTTAGTATGTAATAACCTATGTCATTTTATTTAATTGTATAATAGCAAATAAAATGTTAGGATATGGACAGTGTAAATCTTGGTCTACTACCTTATAAGCCACCATTGAATGTTCTTCCAGTTCTTCTGGACCATCTCTTGAGCAATCCAGCATTTCCCATTCTTTCTTTGCTATAAACCAAAGCTGAAGTTAAGGCAGTGGTGCATTCAACGTACACATTAGAGAAAAGCTGGAAGGATCAGCTTTGAATTGGCTGCACAAGAAAATTAAGAGTTTAGCCATCGTTCCTCTCTTAGTTCAGAAGACTGAGGTACTTTCCCCCAAATTAAATAGATACAATTTTCTTTTAGCAAACTTAAATGTAATAGGAATTGATCTTGTTACTTCTTTTATTTTAATGCTTTACTGTTACATACACCATAACTGTTCCATGAGTGTGAACCCCAGAACAATTCTACATTTTATTCCAGTAATACTTAAACAGGGAACACTGTACATTAAGTCAAAAAATATGAATGGTCATATCTGATAGTGCACTATTAATACAAGCTTACAAGGTATTGTATTCATGTGTTCTGCTTTTGCACTTTTGCATGCATAAACTGTTCCCATGTTCAAGTGTCCCTAAAGCTGTCTCTTTGATAGCCCTTGCTGGTGCCTGGAAATTTTGAATGGCTCAATAGTTGTGGTTAAAAAAAGAAAAAATTTAAAAAAGAGAACTGAGCTGAAATTTAAACACTTGCAACAAAACCAAACACATGCCATTTGCCCAGTGAACAAAATGCAGTTTAGCCATCATTTTTATGGAGACACTTTAAAGGGGGATGATCTGTTAACTACTGAGAACCCCCAGTTTCATGGTGATGGATGTAGGATCCCTAGTCCTGGCACACAAGTGAAGGGGCAAACTTACCCATGTGGTATCTCCAAAAATCCCTAAGGCTGGTGGTATTCCTCCCTCCATAGAGATAAACAAATCCTCTGCAAATAACACAAGCATGTTTGTATCGATCACAAGGAGAGGGTTTCTTTTGGGGTGCAGAGTTCCAGTCACAGTGTGCAGTATTTCCTTTCATGCTGACAACCAGGACTATATCCAAATATCAGCTGCAAAGGACAGCCATGTCAGCAGAGGGTCCCAAAACATCAGGGACAGAGCTGAAACCTTGCTTGGTCTGTAAAAAGAGAAAAAAAAAAAAAAAAGAAAAAAAAAAAAAAAAGAAAAAAAAAAAAAAAAGAGAAGAAAAAAAAAGAGAAGAAAAAAAGAGAAAAAAAAAAAGAGAGAAAAAAGTTTCAGTTTAAAAATGAAGGGGAAAAAATGAAGAAAAGTGTCTGCCTTAGAATAAAAAATGATTGTTTCTTTTTATTCCCATCAAAAACAACCTGACAGCTCTGGACATCTGTGATAATACACTGACTCATTTGAAAGCATTTGCATTCCTGACTCTCAGACTCTTGTATTACGAGACTGGGACAGGAACATTCCTGGAGCTGAAAGTTTTCCAAAGAATGCCAGTGAGAACAAACATGTGAAAGTTTGGTCTTCTTTCATTAAAAAGAGGAAAAAAAAAAAAAAAAAAGAAAAAACTTATGAAAAAAAAACTTTAATAAAATCGGAAAGAGTGAATGTTATAGGTAAAAGTTATACATCAGCAGTTGTCCTGAAATGATTTAGGCTTTCATCGGTAAATCAGGTAAAATTCGGATGAATCTTGAAAAAAAGGGCACAGTCCTTTTACTTGCCACAAGATGTCACTGTGTTCCGTGAATACAGAAGTACCAGGAACAACACGGCCCTAAAAATCCGTGTAACCACGGCCACGGTTTTGGAGTAGATTATTTTAAAATCTGCATTGCCCAAGCTCTGGGCTTTGTGTTGGTAGCGATTCTGAGGTGCCACATCACAAAATTCGGTGAAAAAGACAACCAATTTCAAGACTATTTCAGTGAAAGATTCCATCCATATTGAGGGCATGGGATGGAAGATAGATAACAATCTGTCAATCACTGTTAACTCCCAAGTACTGAAAAGTATTGCCTGTTCTTCCACAGTAAGTGCTTTCCACATGTAATTTCCTTGTTTATTTATGTATCTAGCATTCCGGTGGATAAAATTGTGTAACTCTATATAATTATCATACAGAAAAAACATTCTCTTGATTTGAGACTATTTGCAAGATAAAATGTGCCTGCTTGGCCCAATTATCTCTAATTAACAAAAAAAAAAAAAAAAAAAAAAAAAAAAAAAAAAAAAAAAAAAAAAAAGAGAGAGAAAGAAAAAAAAACCACCACAAAAATAACAAAACAAAACCAGACAAACAAGAATAATAATTAAAAAAAAACAAACCAAAAAAACCCAACAGCAGACACACCAAATTTGCCCTGGATGTACAGCAATAAAACCATTTACATCCACAGAGAACTTTATTCAGCTGCTGCCCACAGCCTTCCTGAGAAAACCGGGGACAAGGCTGGCAACTTCTCTTCCATCTCTTCAGAAATGGGAAGCCAGTGACAAAGTAACAGCATCAGGGTCTCCATCCCATGTCTGCTGAGTGCACTTTCAAAGCAGCTTCCATGCAGAATCATAGAATCAAGCATAGAATGGTTTGGGTTGGAAGGGACCTTAAAGATGATTTGTTTCCAATCCCCCTGCAGGGGCAAGGACACCTCCCACTTGTCCAGGTTGCTCCAGGCCCCTTCCAGCCTTGGACACTTCCAGGGAGGGAGCAGCCACAACTTCCTTGGGCAACCTGTGCCAGCATCTCACCACCCTCACAGGAAAGAATTTTTTCCTGATGTCCAGCTGAAATCTCCCCTCTTCAAGTTTGAAACCATTTCCCCTTGTCCTCTCTACACACCCATGTAAAAAGCCCTCCCCCAGCTTTCTTGGAGGCAATGGCTCAAGAACTCAGAGGCTATCTTTGCTGAAGAGATGCCTTATAATAAGTTTTATTTTCCTGGATTAATTCACAAGAACACTTCATAAAAGCATCAGAAACCACTTTCAGGTAAAATCTGAAGTGTAATTTTTTTTTTTCCTTGCAAATGATAATTTAAACTTTAAGCTGAAACAGTTACTTAGAAATACAGCAGTGACCAGGTTAGGTTATACAAAGTCCTCTTCAGATCTACATGCAGGTATTTTTGCTCTATGCATCACCTCAGTATAACTTAAGACATATGAACTGAGCCTTGAAGTTCATGTGTAAAACCATATCTATGCCAGAGAAGGTCAACATAATCACTTTTCACCCTGTGCTTATCTGATTACAGGAGAAGGGGTGTGTACAGAGAGACAACAAAGTATCTAAATCACTACTGAAAGTTTCCATGTTATTAAAAGGAAAGACCTATGCTCCCTTGGAGTCAGTGATGAACGAGCAGAAGAAAATATTATAAAATAGTTCAGTAAAACTGGTTTATATGTCTATAAACATGCTGAACAATAATTGCCAGCTACATAACCCTTCATTTGATATTTTTTCTATGTACTTCTATAATAAGCATTTTTATTTTTCTCTCAGAATCCTATTTTCTGTTTCACTGCTGCAATGGAAGCAACATTTTTGTTTCCCAGAGTTTTCAGTATTCTGTCTCTGTGCCAACATCCCTTGTTTGGAGGGGTTTAGGTACAAAGCAGCACAAGTGCATGCCCTCTTCTTCAAACATTTTCTCCTGTGTTCAGGAGTTCAAATAGCCATTCAAATTATGTTCACTTTTTATACAAGCCATTATAGTAAGCCATTACTGTAGAAAACTGAAGTATATTATGTTTTGTCTGGAAGAATACGAAATTGACAGCAAGTACAAAGGTGTGCATTCCTCTCTTCCAGATGAATTAGCAGCTATGCAGTAGTGAGGTGTTGTAGGTGTGAGTTCATTATACTTCATGGCATGCTGCTGAAAAGGGCAAAGCAGTCAAAGGCATGAAACACGGACTCTCTCCCTAACTACAAAAGCTTCTGTGTGACCATAGCAAATTCATCTATTTACTTCCACAGCTACATGGGGACAAAGACACCTCCTTAGTCAAACACTTAAAATCTGCTGATGCAGTCAGTGCCTTGTGGGAATGCCAAGGTATTATCACTATGATATAATTTAATGTGAAAAAGGTGATCTATCTCTGCTAATAAATACTTGTTAAAAGTAAAATAGGCTCATCCACTTGAGTTTGGGTTTTTTTTATCCCTCAGCTATAAAACAGGTTATTCCTCTTCTGATATACTTCTGTTTGTTATTCTTCCTACAAACTTTGCCTCGCACTATACAAACATTCAGAGAAGACAGCCCTGATTTCATACAGTAGATTAGCAACAAAATCCTGTCTGCTTGTTTATCTATCCCAGCTGAACTCTGTGTAAGGCTGGCAGCAGGATGGGATAACAAAAAGACTATCTGGGATTAACTGCATGGGCGTCTCCTCCCAGTCACACCTGAGCATTGACTGACCCTTGTGAACCACAGCCCTTTCCTCCCTCAGCATAACAGGTTCTTGGAGGCAGCCCTGCAAGCACTTAAACAGATCATTTAACAAAGGGAATCGTGTCAGAGTTGGGAAAAAAAAAATCTTCAAAGTTAATCTTGAATCCTGCCTTTCATCACTGGTATTCTGCATCATAAACTTGACTCCTGGATTGCCTTTCTCCAGAACCAGACGTGCCAAAGTTCATCTACTGTCTAGCTTAACAGTCCCATTTCCACAGAAAAACTGCTGCTCCTCTGGGAACAATCTCACCTAGCAGTATGTGCTGTGTCATGCAACACTGAGCTCAGCTTCGACTTCATACAAGCAAGATGACCTATCCAATAGGAAGCCCTAACTTTGGCAGACTTTCAAAAAAAAAAAAAACAACAAAAACAACAACAACAACAACAAAAAACCCAACAAAAAAACCCCAAAACAAACAAACTCAGAACATTTTTAACCAACTTTTTAATTTTTTTTTCAAAGCAGCTGTAGCACAGAAAAAAAAATGGCTGCTGTTCTCCAAACTCTGCCTCTATTTCATCCCAAAAATAGCTCCTGTGCAATCAATCCCAATTGTTAAAGGGCTGGAGGAGCTGTGAGAGGAGGACCCTAAAGAGCTGCAGTTAGCATGGTAACTATAGCACAGACTGCTTATCAATTAATGGCACCACACTACAGTTTCATAATACAAGTAATTCAGGAAATGTTGAAAGACAAGAATTACTTCAGGAAATGCAGTTTATATGTTCATTATATAATTATTTATATTTCTATTAGCTTTGGCTTCTCAGACAATTTATTTATTTAATAAGATTTATTACTTAAATAGTTCTTCATTAAAGTTTTTTTCTAAGTAGTTCCCCCAGTTCGTCTCCATCTGTTTTCAATACTCAAAAAAGTTTCAGATTTAAGAGGATGGAGTGTTTGGAAATACAATGAGATATGAAACCACTCATATTGGGGGAAAAAGAGTAGGAAATTTTTTCATTGTTTGTTAATGACCCAATCTTCTGAGTTCTTGAACATTTATGTGCAAAACACAGCATTTTCATTCTGCAACTTGATGTTTTACTGCTCCTCATAAATAATAGATCTTCCTGGTTCCACTTACCTTACAAACCTTTGGTCTTCTGATGGTTTTGTTGTAATGTGTGTATATTTATACTTCCTGTAGAAATATGGTGAAAAATTTTGACCAAAAACTTGCAGGGCAGTTACAAATTATTGGCTTTAAAAACAAAACCATTTTGTTTAGAATAGTTTAGAGGGCAGGGCTTTTTTCAGGAGGAGACATTTAATTATAATGCTGTACTATGAGTGACAGATTTTTAGTGTCCTCATGTTTGCTGTTTTATTATTTCCTATTATTAATTCTGAATTGAAGTAAGGGCCTTGCTTTGCTCCGTGTTGTAAAGCACACAGCTACTACATGGCTGAGCCTAGAGCTGAAGTAATCAAGACAAAACGAAGAAGAGAGAAAATGGTGCTTGTTCTTACAGAGGGAGGCTGAGGGGCAGAAAGAGGATTTGTAAATTGACAAATCAGAGCAGCAGGCACAGCCCTATCCTCATCTCAGGATTCAGAAAAATGATAGGTATTTTCAGGTAAAACAGTAACACCTCTGTTGTCTTTATGAAGCTTACAGCTGACATGCTGAAAATTCACAGAGAATCCGAAAGGCACTAATTCTTATTTGCATTTTAGCAAGGTTAGAGTAGTACTCTTGAACATTGTCATTGCTCTATTTCAGTGCTTCAGAACGCTTTCTGTGGCCAACAGGTATTTCAAAGGAGGTAAATCTCCTGAAACAGTCACAAAGAATTAGATTTTCTAAATACTGTAATCCTGTGTATGTAGCTACAGCTTCTGAGTGAGCAGACCACAGAGGGCACTGCCACCTTCACTGCAGAACAGATCAGAGCACCATGCATCTCCCCTCACCAACAGCTGTCTGCCTGTTTCTAGAGCTCTGCAGGTAAGGTTTCATGGTCCTTTAATTCAGATCACATTAATATTAAAGGTTAAATTTCAATTTTTCAGAATAAATTTTTATGTTTGCATATAACTGCCAAAATAAATTTTTCAAATTGATATTATTAGTGTATTCTCTTTTGTTTTGGTTTGGTTTTTTACAAGGAGCTTTCACACATAAAATTATATCCTTTATGTTCATGACTGTGTAGCACTAGTTCACCTCTATTACAAAGGGAATTCTTTAGTAGTAATAATTATAGGAATTTATTACATAAAGATGTACAAATATATCCAGTTGTATTTTCTATGTGCTAGATATATTTCTCACTTTTAAGTAAACAAATACAACTTAGTTTGATGTAACACAGTAAATATTTAATCTGTTTCCCAAATATGGTATAGGGGCTCTTTGGTATCTGGTAAAAAGAAATTCAGTACTTAAAATATTTATGGATTTTTACATCTTTATATACATTTCTAGTATGTAAATCAGGAATTATCTTTGAGACTGTACTGAAATAGTGTAACAGTACATACAAAAAAATAAATACATCTATACTACTTGGCTTTCATGGCTTATTTTTGTTAGCAAATTTAAATTTCAGTTGTTGAGTTTCATTCAGGGTTTTGGGTTGCTTTTTTATTTTTTTGCTGTTGGGTTTGGGGTTTTTAATATTTTTTTTTTTACAAAGAACAGGGCTTTTTTTATAAATAAAAATTAGAATATATACTTTGGAGTAGTGGATCTCCCCAGGTAATGTTAATTATGATTTTCAAGCACTGCAGTTAATCATTTGACTGCTACCCAATTTTGAATGAAGCTTCTGGGAAAGAACCTTCCAAAATACCTATGTGTAGGCAGCACAAGTATGGCACACTATGGACATACAAATCCAGTGCCTCGGCCATGCTTGATCTAAAGTTGATGCTGATAATCAATGTGGTTTATTTATTTTTGGTCCTTAATAGAGTATTTATTTCAGAAATCTAACCTGCTTTTCAAATCTTATTTAGGGTCTTGCTGGTGACTCCATCTGTATGTGTCAAGAGTCCAATATCTGCTGTGGTTTCGTGATGTAACTAGGATAGATGCCCTGACTAAAGCATCACTGCAGCAAGATGGACCTTTGGATGCTAGCTGAGACAAACAGGTAATTTTTCAACTTATACATATGACAGAGGGAGAAAATACAATTCCTGGTCCTCACAGTTTAAGAAATGAAAATTTCCCCCCCCATATTTACAGGGCAGTCTAAGATGTATTTGGCCTTTTTACCCTTTCCTTGAAAGTAATTTGTACTGTCATCACTTGAAAAAAAAAAAAAAAAAAAGGAAAAAAAAAAAAGGGGGAAAAAACCTCCCCCCCCCCAAAAAAAACCAAAACCAAACACCAAAAAACAGAAAAACAAAAATATAATTCTGGGATTTCACAGAAACCTACCAGTTGGACTCTTTCAAGATACAGTAGGTAGATGCCCTGGAGAGTCAAGGTAGTAAATCTGTACTTAGATGTGCTGAATGCATCTTCTTGACAGGTTATAACCTGCTGCTGAAGCAACTTCAAAATACTATATTTCTTAAGGGACACTCTCCTAGCACTAATTCACCAAATTTTATAGGTTAGGGGAAAGACTTTGGTTGACAAAAGAGTCTGTGGCTGCCCAGTCTGCCTACCCTCCTCAGGCATGAATTAAAGCATTATAGTATATAACTGACAGCTGAGGTTCTATCAGTGAAAAACTAGTATCTTCCATTTAAAAAAATATGCACTGAATTTCAGTTATTTTTTCTTTATATTCCTTGACTGAGGGAAAGAAATATGTGATAAAACACTCATCCATACTTACAACTTAATGCCACACCTCATGGATGACAGACAATGTATTTTTCTTGTCTCCAAGATATTTGCCCTTAGAAACATGAAATAATGGCATAGAGCAGACATACAAGGAAGTATATGAGAACAGCAGAAGCTGTAGCTTGAAGAAACATGAGGGAGGAAAGAGAGGGCATTTGGCAATGGAAAGAATAAAATGTTCCAGCTGGCAAATATTAAAACATCCAGATATCATGTTAGAATCAGTATGAATTTAGATTACAGAGTATGGGAGAAGTCATGAGAGAGTTGTGTGAGAAAGAATCAGATGACACAACTGGAAAGACTGTCAGTAATGACTGGAGGAAATCCTAAGAACAAAAAGGATCTTTTATAGGAAAGATGAATTTAGGCAGTCAGGTGAATAAATGGTTGTGTAAAAACAGATGAAACAATTGCATAGCTGGAATAGATTACACAGAGGGGAATAGATGGATTTTAGTCTGGCAAGGAAAACAAAGGTGCCAGGCAGGCAAACAATAATAATAACAACTGTGGTGGTTCACAGTAACCTGGATGCCAACAGTTACTGGGCTGCACAAGCAAATGGAAAAAATACAAACCCACATAATTTCAATATATAAAGGAGACAGAAAGCATATGAGTTACTTTACACATACACATTGTCGCTCCAAATTCAAATGGAATTACTCATGTGAATAAAACCAGCAATATGCATGAGCCTGAACAATGTAGCCTAGATACCAGAGCGAAAGAAGGACAAACTCTTTTGTTAGAAGGTTGAAAAAACGTTTTGCAAGCTGTTTTCATATCCAGACTCCAAATGACAGAGTCCATTTTTGACTGGAGCCTGGCTTTCTGAAAAATCCTCACCCCCAGCTAAAGTGGTCCAGTATTCATCCCCAGCCAGATGCACTTTGGCTTGGGTTTTGGATGGTTGCATTTCTTTGTATTTTGCTCGATAGAAGGCTTTTTTTTTTTTCATTATGCCCTTTGTGGAGAAGGGAATGAGCAGAAGGAGGGTGGTCAATCTCCTGAAGTGGGAGTGAGGGCCGGCTCTACCACAGCCCTCCTGAGGAGCATGGTAGAAGCTCCAGGTCCCCTTTCTCTGGGCACCTGACACTGCTTCCCTCCTTCCACGCTCCCTCTCTTGCTGCGCACCTATGGCCAAAAGCGACTTTACAGGCAGCTGTGCAGCGTTTAGTGCTGTGCAGCTCTGTGTCCTGGCAGGATAAGTGCTCCCTGAGCTTGGTCAGTGCCCTCACCACTTTCCCTTCGCTTCCCTTCTCTGGGGGACACTGGTGGCCTCTCGGGCCCCGGATTCTGGCTGCACCGGGTGCCACTGTGCCCCAGGCCTCACCTCTGCACCCCCCTCTCCTCTCTGAGCGCCGATGCTCACCACCTCAGCAGGGGTTTGGTCTTTACAGGGCATGAGGGGTGGGGGAAAGATGACAATTTAGTGCCTCAGGAGCCTCTATTTGGTCAGGAGTCAATCCAGTCCGGCTGCACCCACTGCCTCCCCTCGGGTTTGCCTTCTCGGGGAGACACCGTACCCTGCACAACCCTCTTGCCCCGGGCACCAAAGCGAGGATGAACCCCCCCACCCCAGCCACGGAGGAGAAAGGAGGGATGCCCCTTGGGCAGCCGGCACCACGGCGGAGCCAAAGCTGCCAGCCCTCGTCAGCCTGGGGCGGGAACCTCCGCCCGGAGGCCGCCGGGCACAGCCTGGGCGAGGGGAGCCGGAGGGGCGGCAGGCCCGTTCCGTTCGGGCGCCAGGTATCTGACAGGCCTGCCGCCCCTCCGGGCCCGCCGGCAGCAGCCAAACCCGTTCCCTCGGGCAGAACCGAGAGCCTTTCCGCCCGCCTCCACCCTCTCCCCGGGCTCTCTCACCTCCCGCGGGCGGCGGGGCCGATGGCGGGCCTGGGGCCGGTGGGCGGTGCGGCCCCTGCGCGGCGGCGGCTGAGGCGCGCAGGGGGTGTGGAGGCGGCTCGGAACGCTGCCGCCCGCCTGCCCGCCCCGCCGCTGCTCGTCCCTCGGGGGGGGACAGGCTTCGGGAGGAGCTGGGAGGGTGGAGCGGCCCCGCCGCGACCGGAGCAGGAGCGGACCCTGACGCCCGTGGGGTCCCCGGGCAGGGTTGGGAGGAGCGGGCGGTGCCGGAGGCTGCGCTGGGCGGCAGTGAGGGCCTGCGGGCTGCTCACATCGCCGGGAGGAAGGATGCGACGATGTGCCCTGGTTCCTTTGCCTGCCGTAGCCCTGTTATTCACGAGGAATGTATAAAATCTCATCTCTGGCCTGAACGCAGGTGGAAAGAAACTTTTTTGGTTTGTTTGTTTGTTTTTAATTATATTTATTTATTTATTTATTTATTTTTTAGGTTGGAGAGCAGCTGGTTGTTTCTGCACTCAGTTCCAAACCCCTCTAAGTCACCATTTAGCCCTAAGGTTCCTCTCTATGCTCTCTTCAAGGCTACAGCCCCACTACTTGCTTGGACTTGTGTCCTTGGCTTTCCACTCATCTGCATCAGCTTCCGCGGGCTCCGGTGCTTTTTTCCTCTGTTTCTCCCTTACAGCTACGTTAGGCTTCATAAAACAGTCAGGAATGAAACTCCCCCACCCACACGTGCCTCTGTTTCCCATGTTGACATGTTTTCCTGCTCCGGGGTGGAGGCTACTTTTCCTTTAGTATTGCTCCTAAAATAGAAAGAATATGACTGTTTTCTTCAAATTATTGTAAGTGGAGGCCAATTGATACACCCAGTCCATAGCAATGCAAAGCATGTGGCCTGGACTGTATCATATCTTCATGATATCTTCATGAACATTCATATCTTCAGTTGTAATATATTATGTATAGTTTATCCAAGTATGGTAGCAGTATATGATTCTGAATTTTTTGTGCTAGGACTTTAGGTGTTCTTGGAGGCCAGTCCTGAACCACAGCACAGAACTTTCCGCAGACCCTTTTAATTGCCTTTTGCTAGGAATTAAGAATAAAAAAAAACCAAAACCAACCAACAACAACAACAACAAAAAAAACAACCAACAAACCAAACCCAAACCCCAAAACAAACCCACACATTTTTCATAAAAAGAACTCTGAGATCATTAGCTAACATTTGGAAGTCCCTCAAATTAACATGCGTTGAAGGACTGTGGCCAAACTCCCACTGGCTCCCATAAAAGCAGTAATCAGTCCTTCAAGCAAGATTCTCTACAAAATAACACCCAGAAGCCCCTGCAGAAGGGATTGCCAATCTCACCATCTGACTAGATTAAAAACAGCAGTAACAATGTGATAATTGACAGGAGAAACTTCCCTGACAAGGAATGAATCAGTGTTTATTTTTAGCCCTTAGCCCAAAAGCTTTTTTAAAACAAAAGATTAACTAATTATTTCCATCATTGTATTCTCCACAGTAGAAAAAAGAGGTGGCAGATCCTTAAGTATCTGCAGGGGCACTTCCTTTTGGCTCATCCTTTGAGGGCTGCACCCTGGATGGATGGGATTGTGCCAATTGTCCTTTCATTTCTTGTCCAATCAATCTGAGAATTATCACTGCTTCACTAAATTTAGATATGCCCCCCCCCCCCCCCCCCTGCAGCCAAAATTTTTATTTATTTCCTAACTAACAAGGTTCAAAAGTTTCAGAAAATTTAAACTGTTATTTTCTCTGTATTCCACCTTTGCTCTAAAGCTTTGCTTGAAAAACAAGTCACTATTAATCCTGTCACTGCAACTGCCTGCTTCAGCCTTTTGCAATGGCAGAGCACTTGCATTCCAAGAAGATAAGGTAGCACTACCTGTGCAGAGAAGCCAGCAAAAAGATCTTACCTGGGAGAAGGCAGCTCACCTGAAAGAAGACTGGCAAAAGGTTTGTCCCATTTTACAGCACAAATGCAAGGAAACAGCATCAATCCTAATGACACTGAATAGTATCTGTGTTTCCAGTAATAAGCTTTTTCTGCTTTGTTCTGAAGTGGGCGACTTGAAGGGTTTTTCTTAAATTTTCACTGGATTTTGGATTGCAGCATGTTTTTCATTAGCAGAAAAGAAATCAGAGAAAGTTAAAGGAAATATCTGAGGATTTATTGTTGTGGCTTATCTGCTATGGAGCTAAGAAACATAAATGACCCTTTGTTTCATGGTACTGAATACCTATAATCTGAATATTGCTACAAAATACGCAAAGAGGTGATTTACTTCCATGGTCTCAAAGCAATTGTGCCATGCTAAATTAATAGCTCAAATTGTATTAATTTTAGTTCTGAGGAATAGCTCTCATTTTTAGCATTAGGTATTTCTTCTTCAAGGGAGAATGTCTGTGTCATACCTCTTTTCTATACCCTTTAATATTTAAGTTAATTTTGGAAATGATTGCTTGGACTAGGCCAGTTCGAGGTAAAAGAATTTATCTTGTACCATTTTAGTTTATTCCTGATAATTCCTGAATGGAATAATATGGGAAGTAGTTAATATGGGAATAAATAATGGAAAAATATAATTTTCTTTGTATGCAGCTCTCTGGTCTCTTGCAGATATTAGGGGGAGAAACTCCACTGTTGTATTTCTCATATGAGCAAGCTGAATCTTCATTATCTCATCTCACATATAAGTGCAAGAGATGCAACAGAATAGAATTTACCTAGAAATAAAAGTATCTTTTCTCCTGTTTCTACATTTCCTAGGGAGACCGTTGCAGAAAGAACTGCTCATTGGGATGGTAAGTATCTACTTGGCAAGTACCACCTGCAATGGTGATCCCACAACCCTTGATAATTTAATTTCTCTTTAGAAGTAAGTTGAATGTGGAACATCGTACAAAATGATTTAATCTGTGGGAAGTCAGGCCAAACAAATCCACGATTAGTTCATAATCACTCATATGCATCTCAATTGCAAAAAGATACAGTTAACTGCAAAGAAAAACATTGCAGGTAGGAAAGAGAGGGAGACAGGGAACAAGGTAGATCAGTAAAATCTGCATGGAATACACAGGGTTTTAACCAGAATTTATTTTATTTGCTACAGGACAAGTAGAAAAAGAAAAAAAACAAAAACAAAGGGGGGGTTGGGAGAGGAGGGGAGGTGTTAGTACAGAACTTGAGCTCTTAAATCTAAAATAGAGATGGTGAAAAACCCCTGTGAGCTGTGTTCAACATTGCATCATGCCTGTATTCCCAAGCCACCTTATTTGGGTTTTACATGAGCTACTCTGCCGTATAGAGCCTCTCTGTGAGAGCCCAGATCTGCATCAGTTCAAAAGGGATAGGCTATCACTCCTATCTCAACTTAATCAGAAGCTAAAAACTATGTGTTATCCTACATGAGTCCCCAGAACATCTTAAGTAAAGAAGTAATCTTCAAACCCCTTCTAATGGATGCCAGGGAGACCAAGTCTTCACAAATGCATCTGTGCCTTTTCCCTCTAAAAAAGAGATTTTTCTTATATACTAGAGCAGGTAAACTATTTACCCAGGAAGTGGACGACCAAAATTCAGGGCCTATTCTTCACAGCTCAGAGATATGAGTAGTCAGACTAATGTCTGGGTATCTAAGTATTCATCTGAAACCAGTTTCAGGAGGTTACTACCCACTTCTCCTGGGTTGTCTTTGGCGAATCCAGATTTGGGAATCACCGCTGGATGGCACTCTTGGGCCACACAGTGAGTAGCTGTATGGCATTTTATTTGGCTGCAAAAGACAGCTTTTAAAGAAAGAGAACCTAGATCACATCTTTATACCGTCATAAATTTGGAGTTGCTTCAAGGAAGGTATTCAGTGTAATTCAGAGGCGTGCCAGGGTAACTGGGAGAAGAACATGACACATAATTTTGGCTATTAGTTCTATCACAGAATCACACATTTGCCACAGTTGGAAAAGACCTCTAATATCACCATGTCCAACCATCAACCCAGAAAATAAATTAAAAAAAAAAAATAATCACCATCCCACTAGAGCATGTCCTTTAGTACCTCATCTACATGGTTCTTGAGTACCTCCAGGGATGGTGACGCCACCACCTCACTAAAGTGTTGAACAATTTGTGAAACTTGAACACAAGGAGCAGATGTAGAGGCTGTGACCACAAAAGACCAAGAGCACCCATCTTCAATTCTTTTGTGTAGTTACAAGCTACACTAAATTCTAATAATTGACCTTAGTGCATTTTTACATGTCACTGTTTCTATCCTTAAGGTTATTACACTATACATACTATTCTATAAAGACACAAGAAATCTTCATTCCAAAAGTCCACATTTGAAGTCTTTGTTTTAAAGTTTCTAGTCTATATATTTAAAATGTTTGGAGAATGTTTCAATAATTTCTAATCCCTAATATTATAGTTTTAATTTAAAATATTTGGAAAAGGGCTGAATTACTTACACATAGAATAATCATTCTGCAAAAGTAGCATTTTTTCAGAAAGTACATAGTTTTCTGATAAGAAATCAATTTTGAATTACATTTCCGTTTTAAAAAGCAGTGATTTTCTCAGCTCTCTACTGAAAGAGAATAATAACCAAAATAACCCTTTAATAAAAATAACACATTTGCCTTAAAGTACTGTACATGTGTTATGTGTCAGTGCAGTGTATGCACTGATAGCAGGAAATATCTGCCAATACATTTGAGCACCAGAGAGCTGTCTTCATTAAATTTGTGCTTCTGCTCCTTTTCTGTTGGTATAGATGGTGGCACTTGTCTCCCCTGTAAAGAGCTTCAGTTCCCCTAAGGTCAAATCTGCAGAATACTCTGAATATTAGGAATGTCTGGTGAGTTCCAGAACTCTTTCAGCAAAGTCATCGTCCCCAGTTTCACTTCCACCCCAACAAACAAGAGAGCTAGTAATCAGTTTAGCTGAGGCATTTTGTGTTGGGGCTGGTAGCCTGTCCCTGGTTTCAGCCAGGGAAAGGAAGTGCTGGGGGTGTTTTAGCTCAGCAAGCTCTTAGGATTTACTTCGCATAACTGGAAGAGGAAAATTGTGTAAATATGGGCTAAAGCTTATTCTTGGGAAATGCACAGTTCCATGGACTTGGGATCTTAAATGTATATTTTTGATTGTCACTTGTATGCTGTCACTTCAGCTGTCTAATTGTAACGTGAGAATAATATCACACTAATTCTGTGATGCTTGACAGAAGGGTTCCTGTATGTGTGCTAAATGTATAGAGGCAAACCTGGCAGGCTAAGGGTAAGAGTGCTTTGGAACACCTTTCCTGCCCTCCCTGGCTTTGGCTTATTCTGACAGTCATCAAGGCTCTGGCATAATCTGGTCACTTAGAAGTTGCTCTAAATTAAGAATTGGCAATTATGGCTGAACAGCACAGCAATCTGAATCCACGACAGTCTGAATCTGCTCAGAGAATAGGATGGAAACTATTGTCTTCTTACACTTCTATCCTTCTGTTCTTCCACTTTACGCTGAGCATCCACAGTTGACAGCATAGTCTGCAATTATCCCATAAAGAACCTGTGTCTCCTCCCACTTTCTTTTAGTTACTGTCACCATTTACTGAATAACTGGTAGTTAATTTTTAAAGTCTCTTTTATGGTAATATCCCAGGGCTATATTCTTATTTGTGGTTTCTTTGCACTAGTTATTGTAGGTACTGGTAGTTGAGAGAGACACTTATGGAAAGCTTACAAGCTCTAGGTAGCACAAGTGGAGAACTGAGATCCAGGGAAATCAAATTATTTGCCCAAGGTCACATGCTAAGTTTGTGGCAGTGTTAATCTACCCAATCTGATTATCTAAGGCATGTAGGCACCAATGCATGTTCTGGTGTGTGCTTCAGCCACAGGAATGCTAAACTGAAGAAATTCATTTGGAAAAAATAAAGAGGGGGAAAAAAAAGAAAGAAAAAAGGCATGCTTGGCACTACTTGAAAACTTGCAAGAAATTTCCCCCTTCCCATTCTTTAGATGCTTTGGAAATACATAAACTCTTGAGATCTGCATTTTAAAATAACATCTGTTAAATGTAGCCAAGAAACGTCTGGTTTTTTGTTCCTGGAATGCTGAACTGAGGCAGCCATCTTCCCATCAGTGCAATGAAATGCTGTGGAATGAAATCAGTTCAATAGGTCATCCTGTTCTCTCCATTTCTTAGTTGTCAGTTTCCTATTAGAAAAATGACCCACAATGAGAGTAAGCAGGATGGGAAAGGAGATTCTGTGTAATCTACGTATTACCCTATGAAAAGAAAAATATGTTCACAATATGTTAGGTAAATGGTGAGAGCATTAGAAAGAACACTAGGGATTATATGGAACTGTAAGATTTATTAGCCTGAAAATGATTTTTCAGTGGAAATAACAATCTGATAAAAATCCCTCTCAAAACAATGAAAATCTCACACTGATCATTAGTGGGCTTTGGATTTGACCATCTCTGGTGTCATTGGTAGATGGCCTAATGGAAGCTGGTCACCAGTACACATTATATTAATTGCAAAATTATCATTAACTATTATCTGAGCAGTACTAGATGGTGTAATAATTGAAGAGCCAGAAATGGTTGCAGTGTATGCACCACCTCTCCAACACTCACTCATTCCAGTGGAACCAAACTGAGGACAGGTGGGAGAGAGAACCAGAGTCTCATGGCCTCAAGTAGAGAAGACCACAAACATATTGTGTAGTTTTTAGTTTTCACATTCTCACCTTTCTGTGCTTTGAGAGTGTCTTGGACAAACAAATACATTATTGAGAACTGCATAATTTTTTTCTCTTCATCTTTTGTGAAGTGGGACAAGACTCATAATGGCATGTAGATACTTATGCTTGCCCTAAAATAATCAGTCATTAAAAGCCTAACTAATATGGAGATCATGCACCATGATCTGGTATTTAAGTACTAATGAAATTCTGTGTCTTTCAGTCAAGTGACAATCTCAAAACAACTGGGAAAAGAAATACTGTGACCTTCTGCCATGAACATTTTGGTCAGGCAAAAAGGTCGCCGGGGTCCTGTTTCTTATACAGATGTAGTTTATCACCACTCATGTGACTTGAAAAGCAAAACTAATCTGGAAGAAGGGTTTCTCTATTTTTTGCTTTAGATGTGACCTTTCCCTTCCTATTCCATGGATTTAAAATACCAAGGAAGTGAGTACTAATCTGAGGAAGAGTTTCCAAAACAGAGTTAGAGATTCAGCACTTTCTGTGGCAGGTTATTTGAAAGTGCTGATTGTATAAATTAACTAACAGGGGTCAGGTCTGTGTGCACAGAGGAAATTTGCTAAAGGCAGATAGAGTGCAGGAAGGGAAAAGGGAGTCGTAGAACTTGTAGGCAGTTGCAGGCAGCTTCCTGACACTATTTACTTAGTGAAGCGTTTTGTTTCCCTCAGAGCAGTGTTTGACTTTGCTTTCACTATTACCACCGTAAGCCAAATGTCTTTACTGGTATCATGTCTGTTTCCCATTGCCAACGTTCACAGTTTGATACTGAAGTGACCATTCCCCAGATGTTCTGTAATTATCTAAATACATGTACTGGTAATGCTCCACCTGTACTCTACCTATCCTACAGTCAAATGTATGCTCTACAGTCACATCCAGTCTGACTGCCAAGAAAGACTGTCATTTAACTTCATAAATAGCAAAAAATGTCTGTATGAACATATAGATATATGGAAAATGCTGTAGTCAATGAATAGTTGGGAATGTGGTGAGCATTACTTAGTGATGCATTGATTTGTAGCCTACTTGCTCAATGCCATCTCCATCTGTTCTCTTCAGCCTCATCTGATTTTTCTATATGCTTTATGTACACTTTGTCCAAACACAATGAGGCTTGTTGTGTGTTTGGCACATGAGTGTTTTGGATTGTATGATTCAAAGGACTGGTATGTATTACAGGAAAACCCTGCATGCTGTGAACACAAACACGCTTCTACACTGCTTGACTTCCAACTTATTATTAGTCATGGATTTTCTCATATCTGGAGCTTTCTGTAGGAACGAGGGACACCTTGTGGCTCCATAGAATATAGCAAATGAAGATGTTCTGTTTAAAAGTTGTACTGCTGTGCAAAACAGACAATTCAGTGAAAATTAGACCAGACTTAAAGACACTCTCAGTGGTTGAAGTGTGATTCGAATATATTCAATTACCTGAGTTGAATAATCTGGCACGAATGATATTGTTGTGTTTCTACCTTCTTGTGGAACAATGAGCCTACTTTAAAACTTACACAGGTTAAAATGTATTTGCTACCTCTTTTCAGGAGGACATAATATCCCTGTTGATTAGAAGAAGCCTGTGGTACAGGACAGACTGATAAGAAGCAGGGACAAGTCACGCAACACAACCCTATACATTTTTTTTCTTCACCCAAATGAACACATTTATTTTATGTATTCAAGATATAATTAATCAGATCAGGTCATACCTGAAAACTTACAATGACTAAGAATAACTGTGAGGTGAAGTTAGATGGATAACTTCCCTTTCCCTGCAATATTTTCCCTATTTTAATATTTAAATGATGAGTTTCTTTAGCAACCCACTCTGAGTCATGACTTCCCCTGTCTCCTTTGTTCATACCCTAACCTACACGGCATAACAATAGCTTTTATTACAAAAGATAAGATGTACATTATAGAAGCAAAAATATCTGCATCAATTTATAAGCTTTTTTTTTGTATGGTGAGCCTGTGCTTCTATTAGGTTTGCCATTCTGTCTTCCTAGTCCACACAGAGGGTCTACAAGGAGTATGTCAGTCTATTGCACTGCTCAGACCAGGGACAGTGCTTGAACTCTCCTGGAATAACTAGAATTGAGAGAGCAACATCAGGCATCCAAGAGCTGTCATCTCTAAATGTCTCTCACTCCTGTCCTAACCTCACGAAACAAATAATTTGGTTTATCCTGACAGAGCTGGAGTATTTTGGCTGGAGCATATGACTGAGGGAAGCAGTCTATATATAAAGTGGGAGGCTTCTCTGCAAATGAGAGCAAATCATTGCCAAATATTAAGATAGATAACCTGGAGAGAACAACAGGAGGTGTTCTGTCTCACCTGAGATGCTGATAAAACCTGGAAGCCACAGGAGTGAGATAAGACTGAGAAAAGACAAATCACTTGTGATTTTGCAAAGATGTATAACTCAGGAGATTTTTTTTTTAAGGGTGAGAAGTGATGATAAAAAAAATCCTTTGCTAATCAATTTTATTTTATCTTTCTTTTTATCTCTGAACAGGCTATGCTGCAAGTTTGTAGGCCTCAATGAAACTAAGAAAAACACAAATAAGCAAGCAAAGGTTTCTCCGATTCTGACACACCAGTTCTGGGTCATTATCCTATGCTAAGGTTCAGAGAGGGATTCTCAGCCCATATGTGTGCCCTTAAAAAGACATAGGAACAGGTAATTTATCTGACTGCAGTAGGAGCTTCAGACATGGCAATTGGGTCCAGTGGTTCAAGCTGAAGTTGAATTTCCAGAGTTTGTTGTTTCATCAATTTCCACTAGAAGCAGGAACTTTATTAAAGCCTAAAATTAATGAACATACTGGGTATATATAAAATAGTCCCTGTATGATTAAAATTAATGAAAATATTTCTTTAGAGAAAGGTGTTGGCAGCCTTTATGCTATAGAGGTTGCAAGTTCTAAACTCCCAGTGTTCAGTGCACTAACAGGCACAAAGTTATATTGTTGTTCTACTGTTGTCCCAGTTTTCAGATTTGTTTCAACAGTGGTTCATTTTAGAGAAAATTTTGACTTATAATGAAGGCTGTATTTAGGATGTGAACACATATACAAAACCCCTGTTGCTAAAAACATTCAAAGGGCATTTGCCAATATTAGGGAAAATGAACTGAACTTGTTTTAGCTGGCAAATAATCAAATCTCTCTATTTCAGACACTTGTGGGGAAGAATGGCAAAGACAAGAACACCTGATCGTATGAAGTACCTTGATGCAAACTGTGGACAGCTACCAGAACAAAGAAAAAGAAGCAGGTTGGCACTGTAATAAATGTTTATTGAATGAGAAGGTAATGACTTCTTAAATCTCTACTTACCTTTGCCACTACAAGGTTCTGGTTACCACATTACCACTTTACTGATTAGTAGAGCAGTACTAAATGAATCTTAAGTTACGTGAGCTTTAGACTGAATAATTTCCCCTCTGAAAAGGTCTGAGAAAAGTTTGCAGTCCTGTACTGACCCAAGATGAGTGAGAAGAGCGTGTGTGTCGGGGGAAGGTTGCAGTGTGCCCTGTACAGATTGTGAGCACAAAGGGTAAATGGGAGAGCTGAGACTCAGCACCTGACATCCTTCAAACGTAAGGTCTGTTACACTGCTGGAAATCAGCCTAGGACTCCTCTGCTCTTACTTCTGTTGATGCTGGAGTGCCAACAGCAAGAAATCGATGACAACTCAACTCAGCCTTCCACTCCTGCTGTGCTAGCTCTTTGCCTCTGGCCTTGTGCAGGGATGAGAACGTATTTACTAACTAGTACAGGCAGACACAAATTTCCATTGACTAATTTTCCTCTGGCAAAGTGAGTCATCATATAGAAAAGGTTGCTTTTGCTTGTTATCTGTTCAGATTATGATCCAGAGATCCAAAAAAGGCCAGGCCAGTAGCTTCAACACCTGTGATCTGTTCTCCCACAGTAAAAGAGGGAAACTTGGAGAGATGTCTGTAGCTACAAAGTTTCTGCAGGGGAAGATCTTCCTTGGAAATTACTTTGAAAGAAGCTGGCAAGGATCCTGGTAAGAACTTAACCTTTTCTGTCTGTGTTTCTCCATCTGTCAAAACAAAGCATAATCCTTCTTGACTTCAGAACAGGATTGTGAGAGCTCATCAGTTAATATGTTTACATCACTAAATGTGATTTCTTATTCTGAGTCACTTAAATTTAATTCTTAGGAACATAAATTCATCTCACATTTCTTATAGATTTTCCCCCCTCTCCTCACATATTCATATTCCCCTTTGCTTTCTTCTGCTGCAAAATGCAATTACTTATACTGTTGCTCTTGAACACCTGAGAGCAATTTTAATAGTCACACCAATTTTTCCTGAGCAATTATATAATCATCAAAGGAAAATAGTTATTCTCCAACTTCCGTTTTTACCTTTTATAATGCTGGAAAATGTTTTATACCTCTTAATTCTCACTACTAAAACTTGCAATAACTTCTCCTCTCCTCGGTATTGTCATGAAGAACAGTCTTTGCATATATTTTTAAAGACTCTTTTAGTCCAGAGACCTCTGAGAGAAATACTTGTGATCAAAACTGGAGTTATCTATAAACAAACTTCAGTGTGGATATCATGGCTTGTCTATTTTTATATAATGCAGGACCTGTACTGCTTTCTACAAAAATGCAACTTTCTCTGGAACAGAATGGTAGCAGACAAAAAAACCTGCACTGCCTTAAATCTGTAGTGTCCATCTGAAATTTCACAAGGAATCTAGGAAAGCCAAATGGTCTGCAAGCTCCTGTACCCAATTTCATGCCAGAACCAGCAAGATATTATTAGCTATGGCACACTGTTGAAGATTTATTTAGGGATGTTAGAGGTACCCAAATCTGGAGGTGGTGTCCATTTTAGTAATGGTCCTGCTGCCTCCTCATCATCCAACTTATCCTCCCACACACAACCTTGCCTGACCTGGGAAACAGCCCTTTGTTTTTTTTCCCACCCTGCCTTGTTCTCTTTCACTCCTGCACACCCATCTTTCCTACTCTCTTCTGTAAAACTAAAATCTTGGCTTTTCCTCATTTGCCCATATTGTATTTCCCTCCCACTTCTTTCCTAAGCTCCAAACAACTTCCCCATCCAGGCTTACAACCAGATGCTTTATGTTAATATGGTGATGCATCCCATCCTTACATATGTGCAGAGGAACATGATTTATACTTTGTACGGACTTCACAGGGATGGTGGTAAAACCCTTAAACAGGATGCCCAGTGAGACTGTAATGTCCATCCTTGGAGATATTCACACCAGGACCAGACAAGGCACTAATCAATCTGACCTGACTTTGAAGATAGTCCTGTTTTGAGGATGTAAAGGGGAAGATGATCCCCAGTGGTTCTTTCTAATGAAATTATTTCATAGTTCCATAATTGTAACTTGAAGGAAAATAGGAAGAGGAAGCAACACATAAGAATCTAAGAAAAAGCTGGTGTTCTGGCAATAAGAAAAAGGAATACAACAAACCAAAACAGAGCTGTGCACAATTAGTCTGCTTTTCATCTTGCTTCCACTGCAGTAATTCATGATGAAGTCAGATGGATGTTAAAATCATCAGAGCACCAAGAAGAGAATTAACACCAACATGCCTGTGGTTAGTCTGGGCTTGCTCCATCTGTCTGGACTCAAGGCCTGGTTACTAATGTATGTTATCTTCAGAATATCCTCAGATGGAATATTCCAAGATACCATTAGTTTTATTTCCTGCAAATTGAGATTAGGTGCACAATGCAGTCAGTGAGACCTCCTCAGACCAATGACCCAGCTGCTGCAAGTTATCTTTTTTTAGGAGGACTGAGAGGAGCAGGAAGAGATCAGAGATACCCCTGCTTCCTTCATTGCATGCAAGCAGCAGCTCCAGCTACTTCATCCAGTGAATATTTAAGAGTATAGATTGTGTTCCTGTGTGTGATTCCATGAAACACCTAAATCAAACCCAGAGCTGTGATAATTCTGTGCTGTTATAGAGGATTTCCAGTCCAGGTGATCACCAATGTTTGTTTTATAGTGATAGTAGAAACCAAGGTGAAAGCAGAGAAACAGAAATAAAATTGTAAACTGTATCCCAGTTTTTGAGAAAGGACTTCCCAAACTCTACAGAAGTGAATGTATTTGTGATCTTAATTCACACTCTTTGTAATTCAGACTCCTCAACCTCACAATTTATCTTTTCCCATTTTGAGATGCCTCTGTCCTGTACTACACAAAAGAACTAAAGGCGATTAATCCCTGATTCAGAAGTCCAGGTAGTTAGGAATAACCCTACAGTCTTTATGAAGAAAATGGTTCTGTGTTCCAAGTTATTTTACTAGTACTTCTAGTTCATTTAGGAGATACATCACCACTGGCTGAACAAATACTGATAATACCAGCATCTATTTAATAAATATTATATCATAAAGTATTGTTCTCACACTATCCTCTTAAATAGAACAAGTTCCTGAAATGGAAAGTCTAACACTAACAAAGGGCACAAATAGAACAAGAAATCTGGCAGCAAAATATTTCTGTTTGAACAATAGAGCTGCAAGAGCAACAGCCTGTTGTACAGCTCAGTAGATGGGTATTGATAAATACTGAAACATAAAATGGCCAATCACTAAACTGCTTTAATATGATAAACTTCCCCAGAATCCAAGCCATTAAACCAAAAGCCAGTACAGAAGCTTGGAAATGATGGCAAACTCTAATATATCACCCATGGGTGGCCTTAATGCTGAGTTTGGAAATTACATAGAAAAAAAAAAACACTGGAAATTTTTAACACAAAAAAGAAATCTGATAGGCAAGCACAATGACTGCCATGACAGAGAATTTAGGAATTCCAAACAGCATAAAACGTTACGTGCTTGAAGGCTGTTGTAAATTTTCATCTGAGAGTTTTATGGGATTATAACAGAAACAAAACTATCCTGACAACTTGAGAAAAAATTAGTGTCTTATTAGATGGGTTGATAAAGCCGGAAAGAGCAGATAAGCTTCCAGAAACACAGGTGTTTCTTGGGATCTGAAATAAAACAGCAAACTCAAAAGCTAAATTCAGGTTAAGAACAATTGTTCTGAGTTAGGATGTCTGCTTTGCTTCAAATGTTTATTAATTTTGTAAAAGTTTCGAATGATGAGCTGGGAAATAAATTCATAATAATATAGCCCTGTAATTGGGCCTTTTAAAACAGGCTTGCAGTTAGAAAGACATCTAAGGAATAAAACTTACCCCAGTAAATCTTCACAAAATCACACTGGCTTTCCATTAGATTTACAAGCCTGTTTGCTTACATTGCTTTAGAAAATACCAGTTGGTTTCTGACCTCACTTAGGTGCTTTAGAAGAGTTTGCTTTCACTGAAAAATGTAATAAACCACTCAGGCTACTGCCATGGGTCATTCCTGCTTACATACACCCAACTGTGGCTATGCTGGGGGCTGATCTATTTCTCTGAACAGACCTGGTTACAAGCTCACAGCTTAGGGTCTGACACACACAGACAACAAACAATGCCAGGAAACACTAAGAAATGCTCTGAGGTGGCACAGCTGTCATACATCTCTTAGGCTAGTCTTAGTAAAGATGTAAACATTGTTCTCTAAGTTTGTAATTTGTATTTATTGAAACTTTTCACTAGACAAGGTAGGGAAGGTGAAGCAGAGAAGTAATATTCTGTTAATGGCCATTCAGGAATTATGAAGCTGTTACTTTTCCAATCATCTACAATGGTTTCCTTGTTTTCAGAATGAGTGCATGATATCATATCCTGAGCCCTTCCCTTTTCTTGCAGCTCTCTGGGGCACCAGGAGGAGTGCAGCTACAGTCATCCTGTGAATTGCTCTGTAATGGTGTAGTGGAGCTGCTTCTGCCCTGTCCTCCTGTCTCTCCTTAGGAAACTACTGCTGCTCCAGGACAAACAACTCTTTAAGCAAGGTGAGTATCAGTTAAGAAAGAAAACAATTTATCTAACTTGTGAAGTTGCATTGGAGAAAGATCACTTCTCTGTGCATTTATATGTGTGTGCAGTTAGGGACACAAGGACATGTGGAAGGAGAACTTGCTCTGTTTTTCCATCACTGGAGGAAAGAGAGGAGAGAGATTCCTGGCCAAGCTGAGGTGAGAAAAGGGACAGTAGCAGTGCCAGAGGCTCTCAGGGTGCAGAGATTGGATTAAAGTTGTGGGATGGGTGTAGGAAAGGGCCAAGATAGATTGAGGCATTGTACCCATTTGCTGTGGAGAGACAGGAAAAATTGGCTGCTAAAATGTATACACAAGCCCATGGCATTGTATTAATGCTGGATGACAAGCACCTCTCTTGTTTATTCTTAATCTTTCTTGACTAATGAATGCAGTAGTACTAGTTAGAAATAAACAAATAAAAGGAGAATGAAAGAACTAGTTTTCTGTACTAATCTTTACTCATCCCTAAAGCATACAGGCCAAGTAAACATTAGCAGTGAGTCACTGATCCTTTTAGTGTAACTACCTAGCCTGTGTTGTAGTGCTTGTTACTTTTGCACTTCTCAGTCTTTAAGCTCTGTAAACATCAAGCTCAAGGCTCTGACATTTTTGGTGGAGGGCCTAAGGTTTGTTTAGATGTCTGCAATGCTAATTTAGAAGCTTGCTAACTATATTAAATATATGTATATAGTTATATTTATAGTACATAAAAAATGTACTGTGATCATCTGCAATTCATAGAAAATGTTACCATGAAAGTAAATAATTGTCTTGCATCCCATGTACCAGATGATATAGTAGAAGTTGCAGTTAAAAGGATAGAAACTGAGTTTTCCTATGCGTGTTGCCCTGGTAAAACTTAATTCCAAAGCTGTAAAAGATTTATGATCATGTTTTATGAAAAAGCCCCTTCTGTTTTGAAGGGAACCAACAGAAAGCAGCAGTGATATTTTTGTGCGTATTTAGGATGATAATAACTGGCTTCAGAAAAGTGCAAGTTGTGTCCTTTCCCCAAACAGTCTCTAGTGAGGCAAGCAACTGTACAGAAACACATAACTTTTGAGTATGTCATTGATCACACTACTTTATACATTTTTTCTTTGCTTACTGTGGTTTTGATCAGTTCATCGATAGGGTAACAGCATGCTAGTAAAAATAATTGCTTTTTGTTATCTACTGAACTGCATTGTGAGGTAAAAATTCCTCTTCACTTGCTGGACCTTCCTCTGTTGCTGATGCAGTTAATTTGATGGCAGAACAAACCTGCCACTTTCTAAAACACATTGATGCTAAGAGTTGAAAAATGCTACAAATGCACTCATGCTGCTTGGTAGCACAGATTGCTGTATTAGCAGCAACCATTACTCCACCTGCTTCAGGGTTCTGCCTCTGATAACAACCTATACAAGGAGCTTCTGATACAGGTGTGAGTCCAGAGTCATCAGCTGTTGAAAAGCCTCACAGGAAGATATATTTCACAGGCTATCATATATTAGGTGACTTGTACTGTGCAACATGAGGGGTTTTTAACTCTTTCACTTCATAAAATATCACAGGGGATATTCACACTTACAGATGTTTATTTCTTGCATTCACTGAGATCTTGGTTCCAACAACGTGATGTGGCAATAAGTTCAGTAAAAAATGTGTAGTTTTAAACAAACATTGTTACTTTTTTTCTTCAGATTTAAATCTGCTGCCTCACTTCCACTAGATGTAAATGTGCTTATACATCATGAGAGAGAGACATTTTTAGCACCTTACTGTGCTCGATTAAAGAAAACCAATGTGTTTTTATTCTTAGTTATAGTTTGGTCTGTCTAGTCTGTGCCTATGTTGGGTTTTTTTATTATTTTTCCAATTTATTAACTATTTTCAAGGGCTTCACCCACAGTTTTTCCTTTAGTTAATTATTTTGTAGTCGTGCTTAAAAATAAATCAAATATGAAAGATATGTGAATTTCCTCTATAAAAAACCCACCCAACTCTGCTCTTGTAATCTATATATGTTTAATGATAAATTTTCCATCACCTTACATTGAAGAAATGTTAGGTGTGCAGCAAATATTTAATTAATCTCACAAAGAACTTGTGAGGTAGGTTCCTTCATTTTACAGGTGAGACAGAGTGAGACAGTTAAATTAAGTGACCTGCTTAATATCACACAGTGAGTCAGTGTTAATGCTGAAAATAGTGTTTATGTCTTGTGGTTCCTTGTCTTGTGTTTTAATCATCAAACCAGACTTAATTTTAAAGTTGAAGGAACTCCTTACATGATTTAAATAATTGTTCTCTATTTAATGTTGGAGTATTATGTTTTAATCAAGTAAGCAGCTGAAATACTTTCACAAGTTTTCCTTGCTTAGGACTTTCTTTAGTCTTTCTTGTTCAGCTATTACTTCAGATACCAGCTGAATATATTTAGTTTACAGTAATCCTGAACTTTAAAACATACATGCAAACAGATCTCCACAAAAAACTAAAGAGCATGTTTAAAACTCTATCCTTCCAATGTAGCAACACTTTTTCATACTCTCGACAGCAGTTCCACTTAGTAATACCCATAGCTTTAATTAATGGAGTACAGTGAAGTTATTGCCCCACAGAAAGCAGAAGATAAACTGCTTGTTACGCTGTCATGAGTACATGAAAATGTAGCCTGAAGCACAAAAGAGCAGTTGCAACTTAAGAAATATCTGCTTAGAAGTGCAGTTTTGAACTATATGCTGTGTCACCCCTGAATAAATTGCTACATAAAGAGGTGTGATCCTTGAAAAGATGTTTAAATTATTAGTAACAGTGTTCAGGTAATAGTATGCTCCAGCAGCTTTATAGCTTTTCTGAGTACAGTCCACATACTTGTTTATGCTGATGGGACATACATAATTTTTTTTTAATCCTTACCATCTTACCTGTTTGCTAGTGTTATTCAGTATAGGAAAGAATAAATGGCCCTGAGATTATGTATGTAGGCATAAAATAAAAAGAGGCTTGGGAGAGGGAATTAAAAAAATAGTATTACTGTGGTTTGCTCCCATTAAACCTGGACATTGACACAGCTGTCTGTTAGACAGCCTTATACAACGCTTTGTATTATGTAGTATTTTTGGTCTGTGAGAGACAAGCAGCATAAGGCTGTGGTCAGCTCCAAGATTTTTATGAAGATGTGCCTATGTAAGGAAAGTGGCCAAAGAAGACAATTCTGTGACTTTCATAGACTTTGAAACCAAGCCCATGAAAGCAATGCAAATAATTGAAAATTCTTCTGTGACTCTTCACTTGTGTAGCTTTTTATCCTTAGTTCCTATTATTAACCCATCAAATGTAAGGCTAATAATGCTTGAGAAGCTGAAAATTTTGATCAAGCATCAGGTAATATTTGTGAAAAACAGGGCTTGACAATATAATTTGCCTAGGTGTTCTCTTCCAGCTGGGGAGTAGAAAGAAAGCTTTGTGATCTGTGTGTCTTGATCCAAACCAGTAGAGGTGAAATATGTGAGCATTCAGTTCACATGCAGGGAATTCATTTCGGCAATGATTCAGCTAATATATTTGAAGAATGAGACAGCTTGAGGAAATCAGAAATTGTTAATAATACTAATTCTGATATCTGAATAATCTGAATGAGAATGGAAGATGCATTTGAGAAGAATTCTGACAAAATACGGGCCTTGAATTTTTAGAGAGTTTTATATATACATATACATATATATATATGAATGACTTGCTTCATCTATTACTGAAGATAATAGGAAACAAGCCACCCTTTATGCTTAAGTAGTCATCATGCTATTTTACATAATAACTTTATTTAAGATCCTACTTTCAGTGAAAACCTCAATGTGTCCTGCCTACTTTAGTAATCTCATTACTAGTCACTGTTCTTTAATAGCTCTGTTGAAGCCTTGTTGTGTTGATCCAGCACAGAAAGAAAACATTTTAGGAATGTCAGTTCTTCAAGCAGTGGGGATTACGGGCATGGTAACAGTACATGTTTGTGAAAGATAAATGCTATCTGCCTTCATTCCCCATGTGATCAGTAGGTAGATGCCATAGTGACACTCTGAAGAGTTAATGTAATTAATATATTATTATATAAATTTGGTTCATAGAATAAAAAAACCAAAACAATATTTGTAGTAATATGGTGCTTATATGTTAAAGACAGAAAATAAAACAGAAAAGAAAGTGAAAAGAAATGCATAATGAGGGAGTTGGCCAGTTTAGTTCCATTATGCAAGCGGAGTGAAATGTACAAAGGTAAGGAATGCCCCAATTAACAAAAAAATTCCAATATCAGTTACCTTAAATTATATTAATTATATTATATTATATTAATTACAAAAAAGTGGAGTTAGCAATGCAGATAAGGTACATTTTTTCCAGCATTCCTTTTTATGTATTAATTATGGCACTGCAAAGATCCAAAAATCTTGGATCGTGCAGCCTGCAAAATACCACTAGCTTATTTCTTGCTGGAACCAGGTACCACAAGGCAAGTACAAGCTGAAACAGTAAATATGGGGAAGGACTTCTCTGTTCAATAAAACAAGCAGTTTCTGCTCAAACTAGTTTTGCTTGGGGAATTAATTTGTGGTTCCAAGTGTCTTTCAGTGCTAACAGCTGAGGAAGGTAGCTCTGGGCCAGATTGTAATGTTCACTCCTTCCTCTAATGGGCGGATGTGTTTAATTAACCATTGATTCTGTGGAAGCAGACATTCTGGCAAACTGTAGGAATGCAAAAGGAGGGAAATCTAAACAGCAGTGAACCTAGGCTCATTCTACATATTTAGTATAGGTAAAGAATGTTAATGTAGACCAATACTCTTTCCTAGGAGACAGGTTTGTATAAGCAACTTCTGTAAAAGAAACTTCACATGGTACCCCTTGTAGGGCTTCCCCACATTTATGTCCCAAGACCCAGCTATGGTTCTATACCCTTGGGCCTCTTGTCTCTCATGTCTGATTAAAACCTGGGCACAGTTCTTCAACTGAAGGTCCCAAAAGCATCTATTCAAGGTGGAAATAATCTGCTTAGTATCTCTTCCTGAGAGCTAAACCTGATGGCCTAGCTGCCTGTTACATGGCCAGCAGTTACTTCTCTAGATCTTGGACAGACCCTTCCCAAAGCTTCCTGTAAAGTGCAGATCTTCAGGTTTATAGCTAATTCTTCAGAAGGCATATGGCAAATCAAATCAAGCTGATATTGTTTGTATAGCATTACTGTTTTTCACTTGAAAAACTGAAGGACTGTAGAATACAATTCATACAAATATAGTGAACTTCCTGGCCACATTGTCTCTTGGCCCTAATCTTTCACTAAAAAATCATGAACTTTGTGTGAGTGTTTTGAAAGCATGAAAATTAGAGCTTATCTTCTCTGACCTTCATCAGCTCCATGTCACAATAGCATCATTGTTTCCTATCTCCTCCCCTTAGTAAGCAGCACCCTCCATTCCTCACTTCCTTTCCAGCCCAAACCTTTCCATGTGATAGACTTTTTTAAGCTCTGCTTTGTCATCTGGTTTTGCTACTGCTGTGATCTAAATGCCAACCTCCTGTCCTGCTTGTCTCAGTCTCCGACAGCCAAGACCCTGTTTTTAACCAAAATGCACCTTTTAAACTTGAATGATGGATATTCCTTCTACTCTTGTAGACTTACAGATAAGATACATTCCCAACTGACAGAAATATTTAGGTTACAGCATTTTTCTTACTAAAACCACACTGTAGAAACACAGTATAAATCACAGTCACAAACAGTACTTTTCCTACCTCAGCACTGTGGTGCAGAACCCTTTCCTACATAATACTGAGCAACCATCTCCACATTGCCACAGTATATAGAACTATTGTTAAGGCTGCAGTTAAATATGAAGTTCCTAATCCCAGGCTTTGCCCACTGAGTTTCTGTTCCACTATGGAGAGTTGTGGCAACAAATGGGGTAACCAAGGAAAATAAAACTGGCTACATTTGTCAGGATTATGAGTTTAATATAATTATTCACCTTGTTTACACTGGTCTCTGTTTGTTTCTACTAAGGACTGATGACTCCAAAAGCCATAAACCGTGTGTTAAGTTCTTGGGTGATGACAGTTTCCTTTTTAATGTTGCCCAGTGTCTGAGGTTATTGAGATAGGAATGTGCAGGTTTGCTGTGAGCAGAGAGTGTCCTATTACTCTGAGGGCAGAGTAGGAGTCTGTGCCTGGACACAGGTGGTGATTTCCTAAAGCTCTTAGCATCAGCCAAACTCACAGCACAATCAGTGGATGTAGTTAGGCTGACACATTACCTTCTGAAATTCTTTACCATGCAGCTCACTGGCCAAATCTGCTCTGCAGGGTATTCTGTCTGTCCTGAAACACCTTTTCTTTGGAAATTTCAAGGAGTAAACTGCTGCCTTATCCCAAAGAGAATGAATGGAGGGAGGATGCTTCTTCCCTGTGCTTCTGAAAGCTGGACAAGAATAGCACCCTGATACAGACGAATTGCTGCTGTGTTTCTGTCTAAATGAGCTGCTGTTGGTTGTCAGTGGCCTGTCCTTAAACTGGTATCTGACTCATGAAGCCCCAGGGGCTTGACTGTCCCATTAATACACTTAATGTTGTGGTAGGTACCACTCACAGAGAAGGAATGTATTTCTTTGTATTTGTGTTCTTTGTATTTGTGTCTCTCTTTTCTTTGGCCATCTGCATGTGATGCATGACTCAATTTCCATGCACAGTTGTTGGAATTATGGTTTTCTTGTAATTATGGAAATAATTTCAGTAACTGTGATTTCTGTATGCATACAAGGGTACAGGATCTCTGGGGTTAATCTTGCAGGATTTTTATTCAAGGGAATATGTTCAGCAGGTTGTGGGTCCTATCTTCCTTCAGGACAGGAAGCATAGATGAGAGGTGGCAAGAAGTTGCTGTCCTTGGAGCTGATAGCAAAGCTCATTTGCTAGTGGGAAAAGGCACCATTCTGAGCTAATGTGAAGATTAAAAGCCAATGGAAAGAATTACAGTATCAGCTTAATTTTAACATCATTTAAGTATAAATTATCAAAAATCAAATCTCTCACTTAAATACAAGTTGAAACAATTACTTTATCTTCAGGGAGACTCTCTAAGTAATTGAGATGGATTGAAATCTCAGCTGAAACTTCTGCTTGAAGGAAAGTGCTACTGGATGTGTAGCTTGGTTTCAGTAACTAACTGGCAGCTAGTTACAATACAGGGGAAAGGTACATTAACTTTCAGTCAAGCTAAGGGGGTACTTCTGATTTTGATAGATGGCAGTTAATTACATTTTTCCTCTTTGGAAGATGCATACATTTCTTTCTTTTGTTAGCATGCCTGATAATAGAAGGGAATTTTTCTGAGGGTAGTCTTGGAACAAAACTGCAGCTCCAGGCGCTCTGTAAGAAGCCAAATACAAGGGAAGGGTGGAGTGAAGTTGCTATTTGATAATAGCAATAGTCTACAAGAAAGTTTCCTTATCTCTCTTCAATACTTGTTTTTCAGAAAGTAACTGATGAAAAGGCAGGAAAATTCTGCTGTAAATTCTTTTATGATAAGCCTTTTTGGAAGAAATCACAATGCTATCTTAATTCAAATCCTTCCTAAGATGCATTTCCTCCATAAAGTGTTTCTATGCTAATCCACTAGGCGTTGCTATTTACATCTTTAAAGGAAAAAAAGTATTTAACCTGGACTGATTGTAGATCACGAATTACTAACTGTATGCATGTCCCATAGAAAAGTGTGGTCCATGGAAAGAATCTATTGTCTCCTGGCAGCAGTACTTTCTATTGTTTTTATTTCTTACTGTTGATTGTAATCTCAACAGGGAAGGGTCGTTTGTCTTTATGCACCTCTAAGGCATCATATATGTCTGCAACTTTATGCAAATTACTGAAGATCAAGAAGGAAAAAAGAAGTAATTTTACAATACAAATTAGCTTTGCCTTGTATTCCACTCTGTCATCCCAACGTAAATCCAGATTTGGTTTTGAAGTCATTGGGGTGGAATATGACACAGAGCAGACTGAAGGGGGGGGAGAAGGCCACGAATGCTGAATCTAAGAGATTCAATACCGTTATCTTACACTACACAAACACTAACTAACCCATCTTCTCTCCAGGGCATGATGACTCTATGCTACTTTGTGCTATAGGCTGCTAATACAACACAGAAATGCACATCTACTGCTTCTATTAAAAAAGCTGTTTCCAAACCAGGAATTATTATAGCTAGTGAGGTCACAGTAGTTTCAAACAAGGTCACAAGCTACATTAAATTCAATTTGATCACACATTTATGCTAATATTTGGGGTTGCATTGAAGTCTTGCTCTACAATAGCAATTATTTGCATTAAAAAAATTAAGGAACTACTGTGTTTTAGACTTTAAAAGACTGGGTGGAGACATTATTTCCTCTGAGTCATCAGCAGGAAAAGTCCCTTATTACAGGGGTGAATCATGTGAACACCAGAGATACAATTGAAATAAAATCACTACAACTTTGAGTATATTAAAATCTTCTGATAAAGCATATTTCAAGCCCAAAGGTATCAAGACCATTGGTTTCTGAAATTGTATGTAATCTATATGTCCAAAATACTATGTTGCTATAATAATTATCATAACAAAGTTAGCTATAGATCAGTTCTTCAAAACCAAAATACACTCACCGCTAGGTAAAACATGGGATTTATTTATGCATACAACAGATGAGAAGAAAGAAATAAGGTTATTACATCTCAGAAATGACTGGACCCCCTTGTTTTTTAGCAGTGTGTGCATATGTGTGCTGGAATCTGGCAAGGAAGCCCTGCCAGTAATGGCATGGGATATGTTAGAGGCAGCAAGCTGAGAGCCGGGAAGGAAGGCAATATTTCCTGATACTCATTAGCAAGCTCAGAGGAAGGAGAACATCCTGCCCAGTCATGCTGTATCAGCTAGACAGTCCCTGTTAACACAGCAAATCTTTTAACTATCTGTGTTTAAAGAGAATGATTTTCATATTGGGTTAGGAAAGAGAAGCCATGATTTTGTACATGTGCAAAGCACCCACTGAACTTTACTCTCCTATTCTGTGACTTCTTAATTTGCACAAGGGAGCTTTAAAATTGAGTACATGAGGATTTACCTGTCTTTGTTTTGTCTCCCTTAATCAAGCACACTTGGTCAGTTTTCACTTTTTTATTTAGGCCTCAACTTAAATATTTAGACCGTTTCCCTCCAAAATCCTGAGCTGAGAACTTTCATTCTTACAGATGCACAGCTACTGAGTACCATTTGTTAAGCTGTGACCTCAAGTACATTTAGTGTGACTAAATAGCAGAGTTTTCAGTGGATTCAGTTGTCTAACAGCATTTAGGCAAAATGATACAAAATGTAGTTTAAGTGACAGATTTAAAGCTGTCATCTTCATGGGGCAATCCACATGGAAGTTATTATCAGCAACATTAAATGGGAAAAACACTTTAAAAACCTTTGTTAAATAATATAAATTGAAATTTGTATATGCTCAAGCCAATGTAAATAACAAATCATACAAACCAGATAAAACCCAAAACACACAAAAAAACCCCCAGCAGATACCTTATAAAGGAAAAACAAAGAAGAATGCTGATGTTAAGCTAAAGTCTCATTTGTTAGGCTGTTTCATTACGTTTAGTGTTACCATTTATCAAGGACTTTCAAGCCAAGGTCTGAGAGTTCTTCCCTTTGTGTTTATAACTCTGACTGTTACAGTTTTAACTCTCACTCTTCGCTAAACTTTCTCTCCTAAAACTTTTCTAGCCCACATTATTTCTGGTCAGATTTGAATCAGCAAAGCAGAACATTTCCTGTCCTTGGGGGATGAATCTACACTGGATATTAGGAGCCAGTGTCAGCACTAACAGGATGCAGACCAGGAAACTACACATTTTATTAACAGGAACTAGAATAAGAATGGCAAAGTTCTGGCAGAATTAGAACGAAATGAAATGTTTGTACATGGAACAGAATAAGAACTGAAACAAACAAAGAAAAATATATAACTAAACCAGTATGGTAGATTTGGAAACTGTCAGGAGCTTATTAGAAAGAGCTTAAACTCAAAACCTATGATTACAATGAAAGCTAGAGCTGCCTACCTAACTTGAGCTATGTCTCTGGCATGTTGAAAAAGTCTTCTTTGATGAATTGAGAGTACAAATGAGTTATGTACTGGAGCCACATGCCATTGACACTCGGCTGACAAATGAACGGTCAAAAGTCTGAAACATAACAAAAATGGAGCTAGAATTAATATTGGTCAATAAGAATAAAAATTGACTCGAGTTCTCCTGCTGGAACACAAGGAATGCTTCTTGGGGAGCTACAAGTACACATGGACCAAAACACAAAACATATGTAGTTCTGTGGATCTAAAATAATACCAGTAGTAGCCACAAGTGTGGTGCCATCTAATGTACCATGTCTCTATCTGCTGTTCAGCACTGCCTAGTTTAGACTTGGATGTTTTCATCTCTCTTCCAGCAGCTACTCAGGAGACTCCTCACATTCCAAACTTATGATAGATCAACAAGCATGGTTGTTGGAAAATTGCTAGATTAAGTAGGAATGAACATAGAAAAAAAATCTGACATACATTGGTCAGCTTTACAGGCTGGGCTTCCTGTTAATTATGACTGAGTGAAGTCTTTAACAGAGATAGGTGGGCATGGTCTTCCACTATCTGTCCAGAAAAGCATAAAAGCTTCCATTTCTTCCAGCAAAAAAGGACACATATTTAGCTTGAGCGATATGGAAACCATCATTTTGTAAAATTAAATTTCATAGCCTTTTTCATTACCAATTTGTGACCTTGAGATCTATACAATCATGCAGTGTCTTCCTTTATGACAGCTGCACATTTATGACTAGTAACTTGGTTAAGGGAACAGCCCTTTCATTATAAGCTTCTAAAAGGGAGGAGATTAAAATTGCTGATGAAATTGATGTCCTAGGTGCAGCAACCAAGGACAAAACATGGCAATCACACCTACTTGTTTTTACACTTGCACATTTTGGGAACTGCCAGGAAAGATTACTTTTGATTTATACCTATTTCTGAGAAGCAAGACCTGATAATTACCAGGTAGTTCACTTGTGTCATGCAATAGCTATGCCATAAGCAAATAGTTAAATTATAAGACAGAGTCTACTTGTGTGTGGAGTCACGCCATGAAAATGGTTGTAAACCAAGCTGGAAAGCTCTGGGGATGTGTGTGTTTCCTACAGACATTGAATAAATCCTGTTGTCTGTTAACTAGAATATAAACGCATGTATCCAAAGTAGCTTGAGGGCCTCTGGAACAATATTAGAATGATTCCTATATTTTAATGCAGATAATAAGTTCCTCTAAAACAGGTCAGAGTTCTAGCTGAACCTTTTATTTCTGTTTGCAAAATAGTGCCCCATCACAGGATTTGAATTTCTTTCATGCTGCAGTCTTCTTATTTTTTAACTGTCAAGAACTAAGAAATAAAATTGCCATAAAGATACACAGAACCCTAACAACAGAAAAGCTTAGTAATTGCTTAGTGTACACTATGGCTTAGTGTACTGAAAATTTCTGTAAGAATCACAGCTATCTCTGGGCAAGGAATTCTAGAAATAATTATATAGATAAGATAATTTTTAGCCAACTATTAAAGATGAGCCCTGAAGTTTAAGGAAAATTGAACTCTATATCCAGCCTTTGTACCTTAGCACTGCAGCCCCTTCTACCATGATCCAGAGTACATTTAGAAATGGAAGCTTAGACCTATCTCCATCCATATCAAACAACAAACCAATAAATTGTAAATCAGCTAAGTGGAAAAGGAACTGAGTTTTACCATCTTTTCCTCAATGGAAAGCTTCCCAAGTTATCCCCAGAAAACTCTTGGTGAGATTTAAGAAAAGCCACAAGGAAACTGTTGCTGAGCCTTCAGTGCTGAGAAGTCAAAGGAGCCCAGCTGATCCAAACAAAGGATTCTTTACATGCTAATCAAAAGAGAGATTCAGCAGGTGGCCACATTGCTTAGGCTCTGTGAAAAGAAACTGAAATGCCAGAATTACATTGAGCTGAATCTAGCATGGACGTGACATGACTATTGCATTTTCTGTTTGACAGAATGGGTATCTTCAGCCACAACAGCTAAGTCCACAGCATTTTTGCTTTCCAAAGAGCATGAAAGAATGCTGTTTCTTGGAAGGAAGTGGCAGCTGCCACAAGGACTATAATAATATCTCAGACCTGCTCTATGTAAATGTCTTTTTTTAAATTTAGGAGGAAATAATTTGTTGTGGCTTAAAGCAACTGCTAAGAAAAAACAAACTGCAAAACATTTTATCTTCCATTTACTTTGCTTATTCCCAGCTATGTACCTGCCTCTTACCTCTTCTGTGTTACATCCTAAATGAGCTGCAGGTGTTAAATGGAAGAGTTAAGATCACCAACTTTACCATCACTCCCTTAGAACAGAAGCAGCCTTTGGCAAAAGGACTGGGAAGACCTCCAGAAAAGTAGCATCTTATGCCATTACAGTAAGATTCTGTAACACTCTTAGATCTCTTCTCTGAATGTAATCTATTCAAGCCAACAAGTTCAGTAGAAAGCTGATAGGAAATGACTTAGGACAAGGATATCTTGTAAATTCTGCCCTTCTCCATAAAATGAAAGAGAAGGAAGGCGAGAGTAGCAGTCTTTCCTTTCGAATCACAGGAAGATTTGTATGCAAAGTCTGAGGAGATACAGGCTCTAGCCAACATGTAGTAAACTAGACATTAGCTTCCTCCTCTTCTATAAGATTTCAGTACAAATCACCTCAGGAAAATACCCCAAATATTCACAAAAGACTCTTACACTAGCCAAGGGATATACTTAGTCCTTGCTGAAGCTGATCTATTTTACTTGGAATACAATTCACTAAACCAGAAACACTACAAACAAGAGTGATATATCTTATCTAAAAGTTACAGCAGACAGTAAACATAAACACTAACATGCTCTCATAAAGATGTCACAATTTATATTGACTATACTGGTGGCATCCATGTCTCTACTGTTCTAGATTTCATGGGTCTGTATTATCTGTTTGGCATTGCCCATCTTTTTCTGTGAACCAGGCACAGTATAAATAACCAGTGCTAGTTTTAAACCTTACAACTAACTTGCAGTGAAACATGTAGCAGCTTAAGCTTGAGCTTTGCAGACTAAAGTCTTCCATTGATCTGCAGAAAGAAAAAAATTGTTTTTTCCTTTATGCTGTGTACCTGCACATACCACTTGTCATCTGCAGAAACCATTTCTTGAAGGGAATTTACTTCTTTTTTTCTATTAATCTCAAAGACTGATTATCACAATGCTTCAATATGAAGTTGATTTTTACACTATATAAACTGTCCTGAGACCAACAGTTAATTTGTCATGCACCACCAAACATCTTAAAGCAACTCAGATTTCTCAACTGGCATTGAAAGCTTCCAGAATAGTCCTGACCTAACTGATTGGTTTTCATCTTTTCTCTCATTCCAATAATATAACTGTTTATATCCAAAGCTAAAGGCAAAGAAAAAATAATCAATGACACTGAAAACAGCATGAAAAAAAAATCACCATAAAATCCAGTGCACAGAGACACCAGTGTCTCAGATGGTGCTGCTTGTAATCAGATCACTATTTTCTGGGCTAATTCTACATTTTCTGTTCTGAAAGATTCCACGTTAATTTTGATGCAGTGTGCTTTGCTTCTAGAGAACTGAAAGACTGAATTAGGGGCCACCTTCTGCATTATCTGACCATTCCTGTAGCAATTTAAATCTATATCAATTGCCATTTAGCATTTTAAAGATGTTTTCACAAATAGTAATCTGTACAGAAGAAAGCAGGTAGGGGAAAAGCAAGCCTTGTATGTCTTATGACCTGGTTGTACTGCTGGTTAAAATGCTAGAGCACTATGGCATAGCAAAAGGGAAAGCCTTAAAAAAGAAAAAGAGTTATAAGGGAATATGGTTATGTGAGCCACACACATGAAACCAATTATTTTTCTGCTACTGAAAGTCTGATCATAAAAAATTAAGCTAAAGGTCTGTTGTTGCCCTCCAACATCACCCACCTTGAGGATGAAATTTATGCCTGTAATTTTGAAAAGTCAAAGTTTGATTTATTGTTCTCTGAAAGGTTGTGCAACGCTTCTTACTAAAGATCTCAAAGTTACACAAAGGTTGTTTGTATGATAAAAGGCAATCATAGTTCTGAAAGACTCTCAGAAGATGTAAACAAAGTTTGGGCTTATTATTTACTGTAATTTTTTTTTCACTGTCTAGATGGAACTTCTTAATTTGCATTAGGAGTATATGGCAGTAGTACAGGTACAGATCTGAAGTATGTCATATATACATATTCTGCTCTATGATAATATTAAATCAAGTAAAAAAGATTTGAGAAAGCCAAGATATAACACTATTCAGTAAACTGTAGTTAATAAAAAAATGTCCAAAAAAGCCATTATTTGGCCATTCTGCTTTAGGGCAGAAAATCCATAACACAGCTTTCAAGATGTTAAAACATCCCTGTAATGAAAGGAAAAAGACAAGTCTGAATTAAAGCAAATGTTTACTGCTGTCCAGCAAACAGTACATTTTAGGCTGCAAATATCAGAGGGATTTAAGATTTCAGTCACTTATTTTGAGAAGATTAGTTTATGTTGAAGGGCTTGTAAGTACCTAACACAGTTCTCTGTGCTGCAAAACAGTGTAGCTCCAATGAAATTTGGGAAACAACATCATTTCTGACCCTTAAGCATGATTTTAGTTGTGTCTAATCACAATAGCTTCAATTTTTAAATTATATATGGATATATACATATGTATGCAGATATATGTTGCATATACACATCTACTCAAAGGTTCTTGTCTGCTTTTATTGAACCATTGCTCACTCATTATCCACAGCATCAGAAATCTCAACTCAGAACTTTGTGACTCTTGAAATTATTTCAGTTTTTTATTTGAATTCAGTGCTTTATGGTTCTCCAGAAATAAATCATAATGAAATCACAGAACCTGGGGGTTGAAGAGAAGTCTGGGCTTTGGGCTTGCAGTGCCCTGATGGAGTTCCATACTCATAATCTGGCCTCTTGTTGCCTGAGGACCCCCACAAACCAGTACTGCTCCTCCCAAGCTTCTTCATGGAAAGAAAATAAAAGAGGAGAGGCTTTTTGTAGACTGTGTTAGGTTATCAACCACAAGGGACTTGTCTTTGCTAGAGAAGAACACTGTGTAAACTAACACAAGAACATTCAGCTCAATAGTGAAAATTTTCTCAAATGCAGTAATATTATTATGTGACTATATTGTGTTCTTAGCAAGCTCTGTAATGGAGAATAAAGTAATGTCATAACAATAGGATCCTTACAGTAGCATATTTGTAGACCCACAAACTTACTTATAAACTTCAGTAGTGGAACAAGGTCCTAAAATTTTAATTCCCTACTTTACTCACTTTTTGAGGCATTCACCTCTGGGTTGAAAAACATCAAGTAATGAACAATGAAGCCTTAAATCGTGGAAGTTTAGTGAGTAAAGAATGTGTAGCAAAGTGCAGCTGAAGAGGAATTTTGGAAGACAAAATTTGTAGCCATTTGTTTCACCATCCAAACCACTTCATATACAGCTTGGATTTTCCATTCAAGTTCATATTCTGACCTTCTATAATTCAGATTTGCCAGCCTGATAGTGCCAGATTATGTTGTAGGTGCAAGGAAAGTCTGATATTTTTAGCCACAGGGATATATCAGAGTTAATTCTAGAAGGTGTGCCATTGATGGATATGTAAAATACTATAATAACAATAATTAACTTCATTTTAAAAAACCGGTCCCAAGATCCCTCTTACAAGTTTTGAGGTGCTTGGGAAAAAAACATCCTCTATTGTTGCATGAACAGTAAAGGAGCATCAAAGCTTCCAAATGTTTGCAATAGATGTGATTAGACATTGAAGAGAGAGAACTGCATTGATAATAGTGAAGATAACAGACTAAATATGACAGGCACTTATGGCATAAGAATATGTTTGCATTAAAAATGCTCTTTAAATTTGCAGAACATGCTAACCTCATTCTAATGTACATCAGCTTAATTAGAGATTGTAGACAGAATTAGGTACTGAAAATTGTATCATTTTAATTGTCAAATCTTCTTTCTGAAGTATTGGTCCTGTCCTGCTACAATGCTGGTTGCTATTGAAGATAGTAATTTTCATTATTAATTTAATATGTCAGTGATTTCCTCTGTGTTTTAAAATAAGGGACACAAGATCTGTTAGTGTTACTTTTTTTTTAAAGCATGCTCAGATCACTCTCCAACAGCACCTGTCCAACGAGGTAGCACTGGTCAACTCAGGTAAATTCTCAGTAATGTCTGCTGCTTAATTATTGTGGAAAAAATATCCTCCCTTATCTATTTCTGGAATAATTACAGCTTTTAAGCAACTGGCTTTGTTGTGATAATCACATTCAACTTTATTGGTGAGACACTACAGTACATTTTCTAACCTACATGTAACTGGTAAAGTCGAAGTTGACATATCTGCTCTTCAGGGAATGTGGGCCAGCTGAAGGGAGTCCAAAGAAGAGAGTGACTGGAAGTTAGGAAACATGACCTATTAAAACCAACTGAAATACAGGTGTTACTTAAAGGAAGACAAAAAATCTGAGGAGAAAAAAGTTTTTTTAATCTTTAGCAGATTGATGCAAAAAGGAAAAAATAATCTGATTGCTATGTCCAGTATGCAACTAATCAATATACTTAAATTTCAGTAAGTGATATTTAAGGTAAATGTCATTGATTTTTTCTTATGACAGAGTAATCCAATTATTTTGGTGATACCCTGGTGATTCCACAAGCTTAATTGCTTTAGAAAACATACATGCCAAAAATTATATCCATATCGCTGATCTTGCCTTTGGGCCATGAAATAAGACTACCTGACCTCTCATGATTCACTTGAGACCTTTTCTTTTCTTTTGATTCTTAGCTACCAAGATATTTACAATCAACTTAGCTCCTTCTGTACAGGTTCCAAGATCCTAAACCTAGATCAGGCCTAAATCAGGCCCTAAATCTGTCATGCTGTTGATAATCATGACGACCAGAAGTGTAACACCTGTAAAACTGGAATGTGAAATCCCTTACTTCAGAAAATGCCAGTGAGATCTCCTTAAAAATGACCTTGTGATACGATCCTGACAAATCCCAGGTGTATCAGAAACAGAAAGGTGATTTGGTAGTGAACTTTATTTTAGTGTGGTGACTTCCTGGTGTCTGTAGCAAAAATAAAGTACATATAGTCAAAAAGGCAAAAACTCCTACAAGCCTAAAACCACAGTCATATTTCATTTACTACAATTTTTTTTCCGACATATTTTAGTTCACTAGTTTATGAGTTTTGAATGCCAAAAATTATAAATCATGGCAAGGTCAGCTCCCTTCTCTTATGTATATAAATAATGCAGTTCTTGGTAGACTGCTGATCTATGCCCCAAAAAGAAGATAATCTTTGACTAAATTATTTTTATTTTAGAAAAAACTCCATTTGAGTGCACATTTTGTACATGTCCTTCTTCTGACTTCTTCTCTGAGCCTAGATTAATTCTGGCAATGGAACTCTGCACATTTTAAAAATATTGTATTTTGAGAATAAATAGGACATCACAGCATCCTATATAATCCAATAGCTGGTTTTTTCTCTGTTCTCCCCAGTTAGTTTTCTTCTGTTTCTCCAGTTTTATGCTAGCATTGATTTTGATTTAAAAATGTTTTTTTAAATAGAATAAATACCCCAGTGGCTTTAGATTGAATAAATGAGTAAAAAATTACAGGACTGGTAACCTTCACTGAGCCATTGCTTTGTGCTGCACAGGCACTGGCTGGGTGTAACTAAGAACTCCTTCGGAAAATGACAAAACCTCCCTGTTGCTTTAACCTGTTCTTACTGTTGTTACTGGCTCAGGCTCCGTTCTGGAGCTACGGTGCCACCACTTCTTTCTCCACTGACCCCTGATTTCTTGCTCTTTTTCTGTCTCAGTTTGTAAACAGAGGCTGGAGTGAAAGTTGTGAATCAGGTACCTATCTTGAAGCTGTCCCTCATGAGCATTCAGATGTCTGCAGAAAAGAGAATCTGCTTCTTGTTTCTGTTATTGCCAGAGAATGTAAATGACATCTCCAAATCTGCAAAGACTGCCTACGTAGCACTGATTCCTTTGCAATTCAGGATCCTCCCTCCAAGTTCCTCATCAGTTTATTTGCCCTTTTCTACTATCACATATTTCCTGTATGAACAGGGAATTCCTTCTGTCCATCATTTGCTGCCTGCTAGGCCTTACAGTTCCTCGAATACATTTTTCCTGAACTGGCTCCTTTCTGTGCTTCTCTCACAGTCACTTGTGCAGGTAGATAAATAAGTACAGCCAGAGCTACTATAAAATACTGTCAAAAGAGAGCAAGGTATGGGGATGGTGTTTACACAAACACTGTTAACACTGTACAGGTATAAACAACAGAAACAGGGGCGAAGGCAACTGGCAGTCACATTTAGCATGAACAGGAAATGAATTTAGCATTATAGGAAAGAAGAGGGAGATAACAGTGGTACCCTCTCTCCCCTCAGCCAGTGGTGGATGTGATAATCCAAGGGACTGAATCAATAGATCCCCTGAAGTTCACAAAATTCCCTTCTTGCCTGTAGCACTTGGGCTAGGTTTGGTGAGCCACAACCCATCCTAATAGCAATGGATCTACTACCATCTTTTCCATTTGATTCTTTATATACATTTCCTTGATTTTCTTTGTCAAACAAAACAAAACAAAGCAAAAAAAAAAAAAAACCAAACAAACCCTGAATGATCTATATATCTGGGATTTATCCCAGATTATCTCATCTCTAGTTTCCAGAACTAATTTCAGCTAACTGGTTTCACACAACCATCTTTCAGAATATATTTCTACTTATAAAATAGAACTGCTCAGAAGGGAATTATAAGTCCTAATCTTTGCAAAGAAAAAGAAATTGTTGCTCATCAGCCCACCACACTTACTGTTCTTCTGTTGTTCATGACTCTAGCAGTGACAAAGGACTCTATGCCATGTCATGTTCTTAGTGAGCAAGAAACTAAATGCATGAATCAAAAACACTATCCCTATCTCTAAGAATACTAGTTTAAGGCATATTCTGGCATGATAAATTAACAGCTGGAGAGAATTTTTTCCATCTCTACTGAAATCTTACTTGTTTAGAAAGTGATTGTTCATTGTCTGCAAAGCACTTAGAATAAATGAAATGCAATATAAATGGCAATGAAAAGGATTTTCTCCCCTAAATTGTTCTATAGAATTTTTCTTCTTAAAGTACTGAAGCAAAAATACATCTGCAACACCTATGGTAACCATGGAGATCGGACCAGGCAACCTGCATAATGATTCAAAATGTGGCATCAGACAAATGTTCTTTGTCATGATTAGGTCACTACAGAGAAGCAGGTTTCCTCTAAACAGTTTGCAGAAGCAAGACAGATGTGGTTAGTTACTCAACCCTCTTTTTTGCAAGGGGGGAAGGGAAAGTGTCAGCTCTGTGGTACGGGCAGCAGACTAATACAGTGTTTGGTTTGAAGAGACCTGGCTTCCCACATTCTTGATAGTTAGTTTCCTCAGAGATATGATTTTCTGAAAATGTTTATCTTCTATGAGTCCCACCATGTTGCCAGCACAACTTGAAGGATGGTCATGGGGACACATAGTTTCAGAATAAGTAGGAAACGGTTCTAATTAATTTGGACTTTTTTTTTCCCCCTAGGACTACATACAAAATGTACAAATGTTCAAAATCTGCCTTAAAAACAGTCCATACACAACGCCAGAAATACTAAGATTTGAGTAATTTAAGTGTTAGCTATAAAACAGCATTCCGTCACATTTGGCAATGTTTCTTTCTCTGCATGGATGGCATCGAATAGTAAATAGCTTTCCGTCTGCCAGCTTCTAATGCAGGATGAATATTGATGTTCTTAATTTATTACATCCTATAACACTTAGGGGAAGAATTGCTGGAATTGAGACATTTCTGAAAAAAAGAAAGTAACTTTTCCACCTAAGAGGTTAACTTATTTCTGGTGTTTTGCAGTTTGAGTTAGGAGGAGAAACATGATGATGCAAGAATTATGCCAATTATGTTTACTTACAAACAAAGTAGAAAACAAAGTAGAAAGATGAAATTCTGAGCATACTTCCTTTTTATGTAGTCCCAAGGTACTCAGCTGTTTGTCAGAGCCACACACCTACTTTTTCTGCTTCTATAACTACTTTTTTTTTCAATTCCTGGCATTTTTTGCCAAGCCTGAAATTAAAGATTATAGTAAATCTCTTTCCAATTCCTCCTCCTCCTATATTTTATTTTGTTTTGGCAATAGGCCACTGTTTCACCTATCACTTTTATAAAGCTGGATTGCCTTTTTTCTCATTTATTGCCTATTTTCTCATTTTCTCATTTATTTTAAGTGTCAGGCCTTTTTTATGCTCTCCAGTTTTAAAACACCATTTCACCTAGCCATCAATGGATAGAGGTAGAAAGTAATTAATTCTTTCCCTTTCTTTTCTGGAGGAGGCTACAGAGACACCCAACATGAAAGCAGAAGTTAACACAACTACTTAACCTATTACTTCTGTCCCAGATTATCTGAACACCCAGAAGTCAGTAATACCAATGACTTCCATCATTTCCCAAAGTGAAAGTTATCATCTATAGCGATGTTTTTCTAGAAGGAAGAATTTTGCCAAACATATTCACTCCAACCTCAATGTGTGGAATTTAAATAGGTCAACATTTAAAGCTAAAAAAAAAATAACCAAGTTAAAGCAGCAAGACGATGCTGTTTTATTTTCTAACTGGGAAGTTAACTATGTCTGACTGTGTGATGGTAATATTAGAACTGGAAAGAAAGAATTTGGATTTAGGACTGAGAAAGATTTGAAGAGAAAAATGCAGTAAATATAGCAATAGCTATTTTTTTCCCCTGAGCAGTTAAAATTACTCTGTGCTGCACACACATAACAGGATTGCAGTTCAGTGATTTAATAAAACACAGCTCTCAACACTTATGAGGAGAAACAGGGACATTTCCATTCTTTTGCCTTCTGTTATCAAAATTATTAACTTCTGCAGTCATTAGTAGAATCTGCACAATACTGATTGTGTACTTAAGAGCCCTGCCTAATTTATTTTGGGTCAAAACAGCCTACAGGGTTTACAAGCTCACCTTCCCAAGTGGGGCTCTGCACCAGGCTCTTGGGGGACATTAATGTTACATCAACTCCCCACAGGCTCCTTGTCCTCATAAACAATCAATAGCAGGTGGACAGCCTTTTCCTGCTGCTCTTTGGCTGCTCTCTTAGCAGGACTGGATCCTTCTCAGCAGCCCAAACACACCTCATAGAATTGTTTGGGGTAAGACCTTTAAGATCAAGTCCAACTGCTAACCCATCGTGCTGCAAAATCCACCACTAAACCAGGTCCTCAGGCACCACATCTACATATCTTTCAAATGCCTCCAGGGATGGTGACTTCACCATTTCACTGGGCAGCCCACAGAATCACAGAATGTCAGGGGTTGGAAGGGATCTCAAGAGATCATTGAGTCCAACCCCCTGCCAGGACAGGATCTCCTGGTGCAGGTCACACAGGAACCTGTCCAGGTGGGTGTGAATGTCTCCAGGGAAGGAGACTCCACAGCCTCTCTGGGCAGCCTGTGCCAGTGCTCTGTCACCCTCACACTGAAAAAGCTTTTTTTATATTTATGCTGAACCTTCTATGCTCCCACTTGAACCCATTACTCCTAGTCCTATGGTGGGACAGCACTGACACGTTTCAGTGCCTGACAACCCCTTCAGTGAAGAAACTTTTCCTAATATTCAACCAAAACCTCCTCTGGTGCCATTTGAGGCTCTTTCCTTTTATTTTGACATTTATTACTAGGGAGAAGAGACCAACACCACCTTCTTTTCAGGTTGTTGCAGAGAACAAGGTCCCCCTTTCAGCCTCCTTTTCTCCAGGCTATACAACCCCACTTCCCTCAGCTGCTGCTCATAAAACTCGTGCTCTAGACCCTTCACCAGCTTGGTTGCCCTTCTCTGCCCACACTCCAGCACCCCAAATGCCTCTCTTGCTGTGAGGGGCCCAGAACTGAACCCAGGATTCAAGGTGTGGCCCCTTCAGTGCTGAGTACAGTAGGACGATCACCTCCCTACTTCTGCTGGCCACCTTATTGCTGATACAAGCCGGGATGCTGTTGGCCTTCTTGGCCACCTGGACACACCGGTGGCTCACATCCCGCTGGCTGCTGACCAACACTCCCGGGTCCTTTCCCACCGGGCAGCTTTCCAACCTCCCTTACCCGTAACATTGCTTGGGGTTGCTGTGACCCAAGTGCGGGACCCGGCACTTGGCCTTGCTGAACCTCATGCGATTGGCCTCGGCCCCTCGATCCAGCCTGTCTAGACCGCAGAACCACCGAGCCTTCCCTCCTTTCGGTACCGGAGCTCCGCATCTCCCAGAACCGCAGACCACATGCGGCTCCACCGAACCCCGCACCGCGCCCCTCATCCCGCCCCCCCCCCATCGTCCCGTCCCTCCCCACCTCAGCCCCAACCGCCCGTCGCTGGCCACGCCCCCCGCCCCCTCCCATTGGTCGGGGAGCGCCACGTGACCGTGGGGCGGGCGGGGGGAGGCGGTGCCGGGGCGGGCGCGTGCCCGCGGGGAGCCGGGTCCGGAGCCGACGAGGACGGAAGTGCGCGGCGGGGGCGCGCGGGCGGCGGCACCCCAATGAGCGGGCGGGGGGCGGCGGGTAAAGCGGGGCCGGGAGCCGGGCGGGAGCCGCAGCGCGGAGCTGGGTCTTAGTCCCCAGGTGAGTGGGGGGAATGGAAGGGGGAGGAGGGTGCCTGCCTGCCTGCTTGGCAGCCACCTCTGGGCGTCCCCCTCGGGGTTGTGTGGGGCTCGGCTGTCCCGGCCCCGTTCACTCGGTGAGGGGAGGCGGCAGTCGCCGAGTCCCGGCTGCAATCTGAGCGGGCCTGAGGCTACCGGCCGGGGAGTAGGGCTGGGCCCCCGAGTTCCTGAGCTTCCCTTTCTGTGGAGAGGGAAGGGAGGTGTCAGCCGCGGGTGCGGGGCAGCCCCCTTCCTGCCGGGTGTGCGGGGAGCCATGCGGCAGTTCCTACCTCGGGACGCGGCTTCTCGGCCCGGAAAGCTTTTGAGGGTGAGGAGGCGAAGCGGTGCCCCGTGTGTAGCCTGGGTCCTTGGGCCTGCGTGGGGGCCCGGGAGGGAAGTGCGGTTCGGCTGCGCCGCAGCCCCCCCCGGTCCGTCCCGGTGGCGCTGGGGCTGAGGTGGAGTCATGGGGGTTGGGTGGGTGCTGGGAGTGTATCTACAAGTGTGGCTCGGGGAGGGAAAGGGCGAGGAGAAGCTGGCGTGTAGTGTTAGTTTCTCTAGTGAATTCCTTCTGTGCCGGCTTCTCTGCTTCCCTTTGGCTGCCCTGGGGTAGGTGACAACGTTTCAGATGTGCGAGGTGAATGAAGGGTTTGAGATCCCATCGGTTTCAGCTGTACCAGAAGTTTCTGAAGGATTTTGCTTTATCTGGCTAGGTTTTTCCTCTGTGCTGCTGTTTATTCTCTCTCTGGTCTTATTGGTGTAGATCTTGGAGGAGGAGAAAGGTGGTGCCTGAGTGTGACCTTACCTGGAGAAGGACAGGGAGAGCAATTGTGAGAGAAAGCAGCTCAGTCATGCTTCCTGAGCAGCCGCTGGAGGCCTAACTCGGTCTGTCTGCTGGCGTCCTGTTGAATCCATTCTGGTCCTAGACCAGAAGGCTTAGTTTTAGTTGCCCCCGAGTATTTTCATGGGGTAAAGGGAGAAGGGAGACTGCACCTGCACTAGGATCAGCCTTGCGTTTTTCAGGGTTTAAGCCTGTAGTTGGGATAGCTTTTTGAACTCTCCAAACGCTACTTCTGTATTTCTGAAATCTGCGTTACTCTTGTGAGGAAGGGGGAAGTTGCCTGTCTGTTCAAGGGCATCCCCAGAGCAATGGTTTCCAGGAAAACCTGTCTTTTTTAGAGATGGCTTAAACTATCCCCCTGCTACCCCATCCTCTCCAGCTGAAGTTATCAAAGCTGAGAAAAGGAACTAACAACTGGGAACCACACTTGTGTTCTTGCTAATAATTTGTTTGAAGGCTGAAAATAACTTTATTGTAGAGAATTTAATAGAAGCATCTCAATCTTTCTTGGCAATTGCATCTTTACAGCTGATTGACTTATAGCAGACTTGTAAAAATTGATTTATTTACTGCTTTAATTACTTCTGGCCCCTGTACACTGAACTTGACTATGTTCTATTTAAGGAATAGAAAAGCTTTTAGTCTACCCCTGTAAATAAGTTCTATATTAGATTTTTACTAGCAAATTGTTGTATTAGGACAACTAGATTCTCTTTTGCATGCCTGGAGAAAAGTGAGGGTGGCCTATTTTCTCTGGTGTTATATATATATATATATATATATACTGCAGGGGAACATCTAATTTAAAGATTTAGCTGGAATACTTTAGAAAAAGTCACAACTGAAAGCTTAATTTGACCAGACAATACCCTTTCTTGTTCACCCTTTAAAACTCTCGCACTTGTCTCTTATTGTCAGTGCAGGGGTACTGTATCTCTGGATAGAAGAGCACTTGAGACACTCTGATCAAATCAAGGCAGTAGTGATGGGACACTGCTGAGACAGCTCAGATGTGCACTCTGAAATCTTGGATGATGTATAGATTCTGCAATCCAATGCCTCTTTCAGGCTTTGAGTTCTTTCAGATGCAGCTTAACTCTTTAAGCTCCAACTGTTATTTGACCAGATGCTGGGTAAAATGGCTTGCTGTTCTGAGACGTGCTGGGGTCCAGGCTTCACAAGCAACAGAACTGTCCTAAGAACAGACCAGCAGTGGCCAAGTGATGTAGCAGAGTGTCAAGATGTGAAAATGTTTCATAGTTTGTTCTTGTCCTGTTGCTTTGTAAACTCTGTTCACTTTACATGCAGTAGATACTTGCACTTCACCTTGGTAATTTCTTATTAACAAGATTCAAATGCCATGTGACTGGCTACTGATTAAGTGAATTGCTTTCTGTTACACAGATGAATTAATTTGAATTAATGGCCTCTCTTAGCAGAGGTACTGGAGGAGCCTGTTTCTCATGACAGCTGTGCAGGCATAAGTACTCATGGGAATGCAAGTGCATAATTGTATCAAGATAGGCAAACAGGTTAGCCTGAGGTTAGTAGGTGTCTTGTGCCTGGAGAAAACTCGGGATGGCAGTAGTAAACTCTAGAAGTTTGGGTGAAAGGCATGGATGGGAAGGCTACAGAAGTGCTTTTCACACTCCATGTGCATAACTTTAACTTTTGCTTGATTGACTTATGGAAAGTGTTGGTCCTAAATATCAACCAGACTAGACAGCGACTTTAGTCTCAAACTTCGGTCTTGACTTGGAATTACTATTCTGCTTATAAAAGCCTTCAGTTTTTAGGTTTTCTGTCCTCTGCATCCGTGTCTTTAGAAACTGTTCTGCACCACTGTCAAGCTTGTTACTCACTGTGGCTTGTTACTCACTCTTGTGTGGCATGGCTAGGCCTGCAGACATGGCTGCTTCACTCTCCTGGTGGTAATAATCAATTTTGTGGCTTTGTTCTATGAGACAATTCATATCTGTCTCTTGATAAGAGACTATGGAGCAGATATTTAAAAAGTGCTTGTTAAGAGCTGCCAGTAATTTTGTTGATAGCTCCTTTTAGCCTGTAAGACAGGACTAAACAACTTTCATCTATGCCTGCCCCAGAAATATCAAGTAATCTTGTCATGTAAGCAAGAGAAATCCAAGTAACTTGCATTTTGTCTCTTCATGTTCTTCCAAATACTGCTTTAGTGGTAATATTAGAGGATCCGTTTTATCTCTTGTACTTGAGATGTGGAAATGTGTTTTTTTAAGACCTGTCAAAATAAGAGTCATGAAGTTGTGTAATGTGAGTGCTATTTAGGCTCCTGTGTAGGTAACTATTTGAATCTTTCTGATGACAAAGTTCTTGCTTAAAGCAATTGCTTTTATATGGCATCTTGAGCCCATGGCCTTCCTAATCCTTCCTGAAGTGGTTGATAAAGGATAAATAATAATTATTAATAATATAATAATGGTTAATTACAGGAATGTGACTCAATAGAAATGCATTCCTGACTAGGAGTCTTTGCAGGATCACAAGTCAAAGACTTAAAAAATGGTCCTGGGATTATAAGAATTTGTTAGTTTTAATCCTGTCAGTTGTTACTTTGTGAATTACTGTTGCTGTCAGTGGATGTGATTAATATGAAATATTTCAGGCTACTAGAAGTGCAGTGAAACTGGAGTTTTTAATAAGCTTTTCTTAAATTCAATCTGAAGTCAAAGTGAAGAACTGGAAAGCTGAGAACTTGCTGGGTTAAGCAGGTGTTAAGATTTCTTTGTTTAGCTCTGTGTATATCTTTACCTCTAGTGAAGAAGAGCCTTCTTCAGAAGAGAACTAGAGAACTAGATTTAACTGTGCCCACAGCTGGGGCTTAGTTCATGTAGATGGCCATGTTAAAGAATGTTTAATTTAGTCTTAATATTGATGGTAGCGCATTGTTTGTGAGCTAGGGTCTTAAAGGCTAAAAAAAAATCCTACCTTACAGATAAGTTTTTTATAAACTACTGTGTTACAGGATTATATTGAGAACGTGACGAAACACTTCAAAAGTTTGCGAACTACCTTGCTTTTTAAAAGGAGTTGGTTTATAAGGCTAGTTTGCTCCTTCTCATCAGGGCACTGTCTTGGGCACCACTGTAAAACAAGTATTTAATGAGTCAAGTGTTTTTTAGATAAAGTTGACTCAGCTTCCAGAAAATAAGTTGTTTCACTCATTGGGAAGCTGCTTCCTGATTAGAATGAACTAATTCTGAAGTATGTAGTGATCTCTGATACAGCCTTTCCACTGAACTGCTGTGGAGGTGAGGAACTCCTCTCCCTTATGGTATTCTTCTGCTATTTAGTGTTCTTGGCTTACTGTGAGATCCCACTTTGTGTAGGTAAGAAATTTTCTTTAGTGTAGTCACCAAGAAGTCTCACTGACTGACTTTGAAGGCAGCCCTCTGCTTTTTATCTACCATATCATACAATAGACTAGCCAAGCAACTTAAGGAAATCATCTTTCAAACGACAGGAAGACTTGCTTGAAACAGTACAATTTCTCATTCTACTTTCTTATTTTCAAAGCACATTTTCGGAAGCCATTTAATTTTTTAACAATGCTGCAAGCTTGTTGAGAATTTACTTCTAAATATGTCTTAAGGCAAACTGAATTCAAAGTAGGTGTTAATGGGTTTAATCTGTTTTGAAGCTATAATGGAAGGAAAGCAATTCAAGTAGGCTATCTGGTAGTGTTACTGTACCTCTTTGCTTGATTTGTTTTACAAACAGATGAAGATAGTGGTCTTGTTTAATTCAATTTCCTCAAGTATTCATAACAGTCTTCTAATAGTATCTATCATTTTAGCATGCCTTCTATTATACTCTGGTAAATAAATATTAGTTAGGGTTTCTAATAAAGTGTTAGTCAAGAAGGGCTTGCTCGAAGTTTTTTATTTCTGCTACAGTAGTTCAAGTTGTACAAGTTGTTAAATAATCCTTGACTTCCAGAAGACTTCCCACAAATAAGATTTGTATCAGCCCTACTGCTGGGGCACAGATCTGAACTGTGGAGTTTCTGAATTTGGAAGACACTTCTGGAGACTGTCTTGTCCTGCCTATCCTGTTGACTGTGCTGATCCTCACCCATGAATTGGTTTATCACCCATGCCTAGGTAGGACTTCATATATTCATGCCTTTATCATGGCGGGGGCAGCAATCCTGCCTGGCCTTCTCAGCCTGTCTTCTAAGAGCATGTAGCCATCCACTGCAGTGCTTTAACCATGAGAGATGTCCCAGGGAGGTTGTGGTCTCTGCAGCTACACACAGACTCTCCCCAAAGACTGCTGTTTGTTCCCTGTGTGACACACATTAGTTTACAGAAGCACCCTGTTGTGCTTTGCCAGGAAAGGCATGAGAGCTATGAAGTGAGCTGGCTGTGTATCAGAACAGTAGTTTTTAATTCTGGTGACATGCTCTGTGAAGGGAGGAAATGTCTTAAAGGGCACACAAGGATAAACTTAAAGTTTGTATTCTGTATTGGTTCTGTATTTTAATGTGACCTGTCACTTGCTAGATACTGAAGGGAAGTGTCCTGAACTAAATATGTCCCAATTTCTGTGTTGAAGTCAAGGGGTTCTGAGTTAAGTTACTACCCAAAGCCAGAGCTATCAGCAAGTGTGCTATGTTGTGCCACTCTTTCCTCTACAGCACTTAAGAGGCTCAGTAGTTGAAGAGCATGTGTCTGGCTGTAAATGCTTTTATAGAAATAGGCAGAGCATGAGGGAAACCAAGGATGATGCTTCTTCCATAAGGGAAACTTCACAGCCTTTTAGTTTTACTAGCTTTATACTTGCAGTAGGGATACTGAAATTGCATGTGACATCTGTCCTGGTGTAATAATCCAGTTTCCGTTTACAGGTAGAAATATTGCTTTTGGCTTTGAGGTAATGTATGTGAATACAGTAGGCTGGAACGTTACTTGCCTTTTTGTTACTTAAAACATCTGCTCTTAGTCCAATAGAAAAGTAGCTTCTTGTATGTGCTCATTACCTTGGTATGGTCTTTGTTTTTCCTGACTGGGGAAACTGGAGTGAAGAAATCTATTTGGAGGTGATTTAACACAGCAACTGAGTTATGGATAACTAGTAATTATCTGAAATACAAAATTTCAGTGCTTGGCATTTGTGTGGTGTACCTGATTGAAGCAGCTTAGTGACTCATGCATTGGTGAACCCTTCAGTGAAGTGCTTAAAGGGAAGGCCACAGGGAGATGATTCCCCAGACTCCATGGTTGAGAGTTAACTCGGCATAGAGGGTTATTGCTTGCCTAACTCCATCAAATGGAAGCACAACAGTAGCTTAGATTTCCCTGAATGGACACATGAACATGAGACAATAATGTCAATTTAGGAGCAAGGAATAGGATTATATGGACAGACAGTTCCTTCTGCTGATAGTACCTAACCCAAACTAAATAGACTTCTAATTTATCCCAGGTATCCAGTTGACTGGGGAAACTAAAGACAGCATGACCTAGCAAGATTTGACTTTTGGAGGAGCAGTCATGGCCTGTCTGCAGTGTCTTGTGCTGTATTTGCAAGACCAGTGTACTGTCTGTTGCAGAGAACTGGGGAGGGGTGGGGGGAGGAAACTTTACTGGTAACATTTTATGAGAGCTGAAGAGTTAAATCCTGCACAACTTGTGGCCCAATTGGTATTTATTGGAATTTGCTAGGTAAATGTCAGTGGCAGCTTCCTTGTGGATTCTACAGCTGCAGGTTATCCACTGAAGTAACTGAAACCATGGTGTAACTTCATACTGATGCAGTATTTGAATCTTGAGTTATTTTGAACTCGTGAGCCCCACTGAAGATATTACACAAGCTATTTGACTAGTCTGTTATATTTGTTATAGTCCCAGATATCCAATTAAAAACTGGTATTAGATTAACCATCTTAAGGATGCCATAGACTTGGCAGTGATTTAGTAGAGGAGCTGCATGCTGTGTATTGCAGATGAGGATGCTCCTGCATGGGTGAGCTTTCAAAGGAAGCACAGTTGACATGTGCTTTGCAAGTCAATGGGAGTGACTGTTGTACAACTCTGTTGCCCAAGTGCCATTTTTCTAGTATGAGCCTAATTGACTAGTGTGTGAAATGGTGTCATAATGGATGCTAATTAGGCAGCTAAAAAGCTACTGTCACAGTGACAAACTCTGAGCACAGTAGTACAGATTAAGGGTTTTAACTTAGTCTTTGTGCTTGTGGAAGATTTCTATTGGGTTTCTAGCAAGTTCTGGCCAGGCAAAAAGCAGTGTGGTAGATCTTTCTCTTCCATAGTAATTCTGCAGTATGTCTCCTGGGCATTGCTATTAGACCTGAAAACTTCCTGGAAGTACTTTGAGTGGACTGACTGGTTATCTCCAGACATGAGAAATATTCTTAGCTCTTAGAATGACATAAGTGTTTTATGACCTTCACTTCAGGTAACACTATCTTGTTGAAATTCAAGTTTATTCTGCTTGGTGCTACATATAATCTGCTAGTTGCTCTGCACTAAGTAATATTGAAAATAGGATGGTGGTCTCTCTCATCCCCCTAAAAACTCTGTAGAGCTATGGAGCTATCTGTGAAAGCATGAGGAAATTTTCATTGTATTGGAATGACTTGTAACTACCTTTATCTAACTATTAGACCTCCAAAGCAAGAATTTAGTGTGTGATGGATTGGGACCTTCTCTGAGGTACCCCACCTCTCAGGAGAAGTCAGTTTAGGGTGGTTTTACATATTCCCCTTAGGGTAGTGCTGGTGAGCTTGATACACTTTCTGTCCCTTATGGTAAAGGGAAGTGACACTGCTATTGGGGAAGGAAAGCAGCAGATTTTGTGCTTACCTAGTTCATTACTGTTGACCTGGGACAGATACCTGTGTGACAGGATGCTACAATAACATAGGAGAGGTAGAAAGCTGCACTTAATGAAGCAAGTAGGATATAAGGCTCCTCTTAGAATCCAGAAGGGCAGGTATAACGTTAACATCATGGTAGAATTGCAGTTTTAAGAAGAAAGGTGTACACCATCTGTTAAAAGCAATGTCCAAGTCCTTAAAAAAACAGAACAGGTAAGATATCTATTAAACATGGCCCCAGTTGCTGTACAACCTCTGTGAATTTAAAAGGATACTTTTGTTTTATATGACTGCATGATTGGAGAACAGTAGCCTGTTGTGATGGCCTCATGCAAGGATAATATCTTTATACAGTTATGTGGCTGTGGAGACTATGAACTTTATATCATTACCTTTGCAACCTTATTTAGTTAAACATAGATATAAGTGATTGGGTTTTTTTTGGTGCTGCAGTTTCTTAGGAGTACTATTTAAGGGCAAACTTTTCCATTCTTCACTAAACTGCTAATCAGAAATGGAAAAAAATAGCTGAGTAACTCATCTCTAAGGGAATTCTAAAAAAATTCCCCATACTTAAGTCCCTTAGGAACAGAGATATGTATGCATTTGCCTGTATTTCACTTCAGCATGAGATATGACTTTAGTTTAAAGGGTTACTTTAAATTATTACTCTTTGGATGCTCAGATTGAGTCCTTCCTGAGGCTGAATTTCTGAAGGTTGCATTAAAGTATACAATCTTGTTGTAGACTTGGATATAATTTAATTCCAGTTTTCCTTGGACATTAAGATTATTCAAAGCAACCTTGAAATTCACGCTAACTTGCAAGATATTGTCTATTTATTTGTTACAAATAATCTAGAATGGCCCTCTTCTGAATGATGTGAGAAGGCATTAATTTAAGACTTTTATCTAGGAAGAAAGTGCCTTCTGCTGTCAGATTTGCTTTCTAAGCTATAATGAAACATCTCTAAAAATTCATAAGCAAAGTTGGGCGGTGCTTGTTAAGGATGGTAGAGGAATAATATACTGAGTATATACAGGTATTTCACAATTACGGGAGATCACTGCTCTGCTGACCCAGCTCTGAAAGTAGCCTTGAAAGGTGGGGTTGTCAAAGTTGAGCTATACCTGTTGCAAAGAACAATGTGCTAAACTTTGTTGGTTGCTAGGATAAAGATTAAGTAGCAATGTCTTTGGAAGTCCTCTGTTCATCGTGATCTTATTCTACATAATTTCATGTGTTAGAAAAATATTGATAGTCTTTGTGTAGTAAGTCCATGCTTCCAAAGTAGGGTAGATCCTTTATATTCTTCCTTTTCCTCCTGATATTAGAAAGTATTAAGTTTTCCAAATGCACTCCTAAGTTCCTGTCCTATGCCCTTATCTTTGCAACTGCAAGTCTACTAATAGATCTTGGACAGAGACAGAAAATTCCTGATTACCAAAAGCAAATCTTGGGCTTGGGGTTCAGTCTAGTGCTCAGCCCAGACTGCAGCAGGGTGTCAGCTGCACCAGTGCATGTCTCAAGGAGCATAGTGTGGACAAGAGCAGGGAACTTCCCATTTCTGCAACAATATGAGTAACCTTTTGGCTGCTAAAATTCTACTTTCTGTGGCCTCGGTTGTACAAACTTTTTCTTCCCTGACATCAGCACTGGCATTGAGGCATGTAAGTGTAGCCATGCTGAGTGACTCTCCTACAGGAGGAGATGGTCCTGAACAGCCAGGGGTGAGGGAGAGAGGATGGTAATAGAAGCATTGGGTGATAAAAATGGAGGATGTGAAACTGCTGCACCAACCTGCTCTGTGAGATATCTCAAGCTGAATGTATTCCCTGATCTGATTTAACACGGCCCAGAAAAATCTGTAACCATAACGGAGAAGGTAGAAACACCCAGCAGTACATGGGGAAGGATATAAGCATATCCCAGTTGGGAATTTCTGCCAAGCACATCATAGTCTCTGTTTAGCTTGAAAACCAATAATTGGAGGTGTGCCAAGAGGTACGATAGAGACACAGCAAAAGAAGATAGAGTACTGTTTTTATTTTTAGTATGAGTATCCTAAAATTTCCAGTAGCATTAAATATACCCTTCAATCTCAAATGAGCTTTTCTATTTTTTTTCTGTAGTTGAATTACCCATTGGAACATTTACAGTCCATTGAAAGCTAATGGAATTTCAGTACTTAAATATTTGCTGGATAACCTCAGAACAGCTGAGAAGCTCTCACAGTTCATAGCTCAGTGAGATTGTTAATTAGTTTTGTGATCCAGGGAATTTCTATGGCTGCATTCTTGCAAGCATATCACAGAACCAAACACCTCAAAGACTCTAAATATTCTGATAAATGAGGATCTCTAAAATACTGTTGCAAACCCTTTTTCTTGCTGTACTTGCTTTTGATGACATCATATCTAAGGCTTTAATAGGTTGAATGCCCGGATTTTCCTTTAAAAGTGTGTATCTGAAGGGTTTAACAAAGCTCCTCTGTCAAGCCATTGGGCAAAGGGTTTCTTGAATCCTGTTTTAAAATCCAAAGAATGGCTGCTTTCAGTGGAAGGATAGCAATGAAAAGAAATGTCCAAAGATCTCAGCTGCACAGTGAGACAACGAGGACTAATCTCAGCAATTTTGAGCTTAGAGCTTTATTTCAGTTATAAATCCCAAAGTGCACTGGAAGAACTATAAGCAATTCCAATTAAAGCCTTTGGAGGGGTCTAGAATTTTTTATTGTAGTAACAGATTCTTTACTGGAAAACAGGTAGGCTTAGTGAGTTTCCTCATGTTTCTTTCATGTATGTTATTTGCGTGGGCTGTAGCAAAATGGGTTCCTCTCGTGAAGTGACAAGTGCCTTTTCCTTTCTTTAAGTGACTATGCAACTGTGGGCTTTTAATGCAGGTGAAGTAGAGAAGGTTCTAAAAGTTCAGGTTTGAAGTACATGTAGTTATTCAGTAAAAGTCTCTAATCTTGGCATTAGGTAAATCAGTCCTGTTTGTTAATGACGTTCTCAATGTTTAGGCTGAGAGGATGGAGAAATAGCAAGCTGATGCTTAATTCTGGAGTTTGTGAAGCAGTTTATAAACAAATGCCTTCAAGTGCTCAGTTTTGAGGGACCAGTCAAGGATGGCACAACATTGTGCAGATTTCTCTACAGCAGGAGGCCTTAGTGCATCTGCTGAAGTTGTAGTCTGATCAGGTAGGACAAGGGAAGGCTGAAATACATTGTTTGTGAGCTCAGAGTTAGATTTCTTAAATGAAGGGTGGTATGGTTTGATTAGTCCTGTGGACAAGTACAGATCTGTAGAAGTCAAAATTAAAAAAACATTTTAGTAACCACTATAGTTTGATTTGTAGATCTTGCAGTGTTTCATGTGGCCAACCTGTTTGTTGGTGTAACCTTAATTTCTTGGTCTGAAGAACATCATTTACTATTGCCACAAAGCTCCTATTGTGAATATGGCTTTGTAACCTATTACATATTAAAAAAATAGTAATGCAGAGTTATCAAGTTAGTGGCTTAATTTTGATCTTTTAAAGCAGATGAAGCAAGTAGTTACTTTGAATTTCTTAAAGATGAAAGATTGCCTGAAAAGTTTTATGCTCTGGCCTGGGGTCTCTTTAGCATTTTGAAGCAGGATGAACTGTAACCAGAAGACACCCCCTGGCCACCCCTTTCTCCCTGCCAAAAGAAGTCTTTTAGAAGGGTTTTTAAAGCTTATGACCCCACACAAATTTCAACATGATGTTGTAAAACCCGAGGGTAAAATGACAGATTGAAATCTAATGGACTGAGTGACTGCCATTGGAATACTGACTAATGGAACACTTATCTTCTTGTCACAGGAGGGGTGTAAATCTTGTTGTTTGGGTACAGTTTACTCCTCAGCAAGTAAAGAATATGGGAGAGGAGGAAATACTTATCACACAATTAGGTGACATGTCTGGACAGTTATTTAGAGTGATCTCCTCAGCAGATGTATTAAAACTCTTCGCCCTGACATTACCTTAAACTGAAGGATATTGCCTAGTGTTTTCAAAGCAGCTGTGGTCATTACAGGTCCTTCTAGACACTGCTATTTTTAATGAGCTGTCTGATTTTTCCAAGACTTACTTTCCTCTAAGGAGCAGATGAGTTAATGCTGGTGTCTTGACTGCCTTGGGGATGCTTAATTTGCAGAATGCGATGAAACTTCATCCTTGCCTGCTCAGAGAAGACTGAGGAGAGAACTTCCACTCTGAATTTTTTTTTAATGCAAAGAAACTGTTAGATGTGAGCTTTGAACCATGTTGTATACACTATTTCTTGGGCTGCAGAGTTGGAAATGCAAGTAAATGAACAATTGCCTCACACGACTTTTCTTTTTTCAGAGTATTTGTGCGAAAATCTCCCTTTCTCAACTGGTGATGCGGTATTAGCCTGTTGTCTTGTAAACACTGGGACTTCTGCACTGGTACTACCTGTGTCAATCTTGTGCCACACTGTTTTCAGCCTTGTCTTGTTCTGTACTCAGTGCCTGGCTGTTCTGGGGCTGAAGGGGGGCATGCTTCCTCTGCTGCCACCAAAGAAGAGATGACTTGTGTGAAGCTTCTGGGTTTTCAGTGAGGGTGAACAATGTAGAAGTTGTGTTGTGATCAGACTCCCATATTCAGAGGGTTCATGTAGTGGTGATACTCTGAGATTCAAGGGGCACTTGTTACAGCTCTGCAGGGAAAGTCAAGTGCTTTGGCATTAGGAGCTGGGCTAGCTTTATATGCAATCAAACTATAAATTTGTATGCTATTGGATGGGGTTTTTTTTAATGTTATACTTTGGTTGCAAGCCTGGTAAAACTGTATGAAGGATAACCTTGCATTTTCTACTGGCTAGTGCTGAAGTTGGATGGAGAACGCAAGATTTAAATCTCTTCACTCTCTTCACTCACCTCTGTGATGAGCTTGTACTGGATGAAGTTGGTCAGTATTTTACCCAAATGGCAGATATTCCTCTAGTATGACCAGGTAAAGATGTGGTAGCTGTATTGACAGGGAGAAAGTTGATACCTTCTTTCTTGGATGTTAGTAATTAACATTGTAGTGTTTATTTTAGTTTATTGTTTATTGTAGTTGCATAGCACAGTGAACTTGTGGCACCTTAATAGGCAGCAGCACTAAGTTTGTCTTGCCGGAAAAATGTTTGACTTGAAAGGTTTATGTTAAGTAACACATCTGTTAAAACAACCTTAGGCTGCTTGTTCAAGGAATACTCAAAGGTTAAAACCAGTCACAATTACACTGAACACTTGCTGGGGCTCACTTGGCTTCTCCAGAAAGCAGCTTATCTACTGCAGTCAGAGCTAGACTGCTCTTGAAATAGGACAAAATAAACTTCTCTACAACTTGAGAGCAAGCTGTTTTATTGCTGTAACACTTACTCTCCAAACTATTTCATTCTGTAGTTAATTTGTAGCTCTTAATACCTTGGGTGTCTTGTGTTCACAATGAAAGCTCTGTTCTTTTCCCCCTCTTACCTCTCTTGTGGCTAAGAACTGAAAATCAAAGCTTCCAGTCTTCTAGTTTGGAGTCTCTGGGGTAGTTGCTGAATTTGCTGTCCACAACACAAATGTGTGTTTGCTGAGCAGGGTGGTCTCTGAGAAGTAGGAGTTGTCACATCCCACTTCTGTACTAAGGAGTGTCCTGGATGATGCAGCAGCTGTGTAACATAATATAGAATATTACCAGATGAATATATCTGTCTTCACTCACAGGGTTTATCTCAGAATTAACATTTAAAGATTATTAATTTGCATTACTGTACCAAATGTCTGTGGCAAACAGTTGTGAGTAAAATACCCTGCATGAGATGTTTGAAAATGGTATCCTCAGGGCAATTCTTGGCCCTTGTGTTGGCATGTTCGTTCTTGTATGAAGACAGTCAATGAAAACTTGGATTTGTTGCTTTTCAGAACACAGTCATGATGGGGGGGGGGGAAAATCTTTGTAATCCAAGTATTCCAGGACAAGTTTCCCAGACTGGTCCTGGAATTGTCAACCTCAAAATGCAGGGCACAAAGTAGTTTACTCCAGGCAGTACAGTTTAAAGGAGGTGTTTGAGCTGAACAACATCCAAAGGTCCTTTCCAGGCTAAATAAATCCTATTGTGTGTTTGTAGGTTGACAGTCCCTTAGTCCCTAGTTAATTTTGTTTAGGACATGTAGTTATTCTGGAGGTTTTTCCAATATAGCACTCTGACTTCTACTGTAAGCCTTGTATTTCCATCCAGTAGAACTTAATGGTGTGGCAGTTCCAGTGTCTTTCTGGAGTAGTCTTACCCATGTAAAGTTGAGGTAGGCCTGTTGCTTCTGAAATGAGTACTGCTATGCATCAAGGCTGATATAGCCACTTCCATGGCAGTCTTCCCTGAATGGTCTCCCCTTGTCTTTACAGCACTCTGCTAGGGTCTGAGCAGCTGTGGCTCTTTGTGTTGTCCTGCTGTGAGGACACAAGTGTTGTTATCCTGGCATCTCCCTTATAGCCATCACGTACACATCTGGGGTACACATCTCTGGTTTTCTCACTGTAGGAATCCTGACCAGTGACACGTCCCTCTTTGTTAGTCACTTCAGCATTTGTCCCTGATGTGCTCTTACAGCTGCTGCTCTGTATTGTTCAGAGTGTGGGACCTGATGTCTGTGTTTGCCACAATTGCTGTGTCCAGCTACTCTTAAAAAAAGATGGTGTTTGGTTTTTTTTAAACGTCTCTAGCATTTAATTATTTGGTTTACATGAGACACAAAGGCTTGTTAACTATTACTTTTTTATCAGAACTTACTCTTTTATAGCTTTGTAGCATCAAGAGAAGACTGAGAATTTCTTGAAGTAAAGCAGGATTTTATTTTTTTCCAAAATTAAATTAGACTTGCAGCATCAAAAGGCAGGAAAAATATAAAATAAATGCTAATGCCATGTCATCAGACTTCCTGCTGGAAGCTTTTGCAACTTGTTCCTGCCAGAATTCACTATGTATCTCTGCTTTTTTTTTTATCAACCTATGTAGAGAGGAGATAAAGTTACCTTTCTACCTATCAGCAGATCTAAGGTATAGCTCTGCTTCCAGGTTGAAACTAAGGTACATTGACATTAAAGAAATATTTTAGAAAGGTGTAAAACCTTATAACAAGAACAATGAAAAACACTTGGTTTGATGTTGTTGGAGAAAGTGTATTATTTCCTCTTTTGGATACTGCTTTAGATAGCAGTCACTTAGGATAGGTTTCTAAATAACAGCCTGTTCAGATAGTTTTGAGAACTTGGGCACTTTCAATAATGATACTGTTGCAACAAATACCTTCTATTTATTCTAATACCTTGTTCTTACATTTTAGACATCAGTGGCTTGGTTTGCTTGCCAATGCATTGAAACGGCCCATTCCTCAGGCTTGCTGGGCAGGGTTTGTCATTTGCTTTTCTGTGCTAGTGAGATGCTATCATGATGTCACCCGTGTCATGGATAGTAACTTTTTTTTTTGTCTGCAGAACTGATTAGTAGCCTGGCACTTCATCTGTTGCAAGCAGGACAATGGCTGCCAGCAAGAGCAAGAGTCAAAGTTCCTTGGCCCTCCATAAAGTTATTATGGTTGGCAGTGGAGGTGTGGGCAAATCTGCACTCACTCTTCAATTTATGTATGATGAGGTAAGTAGTTTTGGTTCAGCTTCTCTAAAGCACCAATGTATACAGCTTACTAAACTTTTTAGTGGGATGGGGGAACTAAATAGCAAGAGACCTGATGACCTGAGTGGCAGGAGAAGAATGTAGTGATCTGGGAAGGGTGCCCTCTGGTTGCATCTTTGGCTAAGGGTGACAAAATTTATGCAGTTGCCAAAAGACGTGCAGAATGGTAATGTAGTTGACTGAGTGTACAGAGGCTGTTGCCAGTGGGAACTAACCTTTAATTTTGTTCAGAACTAAGCATTCTAGCTCATTCTGAGCTGAGTGATGTAGACATGCTCATAACATGAATTCTTCTGTACTGGTAGCAGGAAACTAGATCAGACAATCCAGATGAGTATGTGGTGGAACACATGATCCTGTAATTTAGAAATTGTTTGTACTTGCATACTGTAGTGATAAGAATATCTGAACAAGTGACATAGTCATTAGTAAAGGCTGCTCAGCTTAATCAAGCTCATTGCACAGCTTTTTGTTGTACTTTAAGAGGGGTGGAAATGTAAGGAGCCTGTGCTGCATGTGCCCTGTCAGCACAGAACTACAAGTTGAGCTGGCAGTGAATTTGTGGTTCTGATCAATATTGAATGGATTAAGTATGTGCCTGTGTAATTATGGAGGAGGTTTTCATATTCAGCAGTTGCATGCTGTTTTCTACACCTGATGAACTTCAGATAGCTGTACCTAAAATACACTGAAATTCTTTTTCCTGGAGAGAAACCTAGATAATGTTACCATGTTACCAGGTTGCTTGTAGCTTATACTGTATCTTGTCCTTTAAATTGTTGCTGAACACGGTTTCATGCAAAAGGGTTTCACTTGACTAGGCAGACTGGCTCTTCGGTGTATTAAGAGTTTAAATAATTTGCTTTTTAAAGGAAACCTAAAAAAAGTGGAACTTAGTTGTTGATTGAATAATGAAAAGGTTTGGGGAGAACTTAAGTTGCACTGAAATGAAAGTGAATGGATATGAAAAAATATCAGTACTATTTGACAGTCATTCTAATCACTGATCCCTTCCTTTTCTTCAGTTTGTAGAAGACTATGAACCTACCAAGGCTGACAGCTACAGAAAGAAAGTAGTTTTGGATGGTGAAGAAGTTCAGATAGACATTCTGGACACAGCAGGACAGGAGGATTATGCAGCTATCAGAGATAACTATTTCCGCAGTGGGGAAGGATTCCTTCTGGTCTTCTCAATAACAGAGCACGAATCCTTTACAGCAACAGCAGAGTTTCGGTAAGCAGTTCCTCTTCCAAGCAGGGGAAATATCTGGTTCCTGTGCTGCTATGCCAGCTCTTCTGAAAATCTGCATCTCTTTACCCTCTGTCCATTTCCATTTGATCAATAAAAGTGACAACCCAACTGTTTGGCTCTCAGTAACTGGTAACATAAACCACAGGATCCAGCCTGTGGCTCTACTTGTGCATTCAACTTATGAGTACATTACGCCAGCAGCAACTTCAGGCAAGTAACAGATTTTTGGACTCCTGAAACATGTATATTCAAGCCAAATTTTAGTCTTTGTGGATGTGAAGTTTAATTATCTTAGAGCAGTACTTCTGGAATTAAGTCTGCCTTTTGGCCATGTTTCAGACACTCTATTGCTTACTGCTAGAAGCAGGTGCTCTAAGGAAAGGAAGGATTAGCCTCCACTCTCAGGTGTGGATTGGTGCCAAGCAAGGGTTGGCAGCCAAGGAGTGCTATTGTAGGCAGATATATTCCTAGAAAGACATACATTTTTGTTCTCAGGATTAGCACTTCTAATGCAAAAATCAACACCAGACTGAGCACAAACTCCTGTGTAGTGTGTAAGAAAAACAAGGGGTTTAAGCCATTGTTCTGGTGTCAAAACTCATGTAGCCAGATGTTTCAGGGCAAGTGTTTTAACTCTCTTACTTGATAATAGCTGTTGCCTCAGTGTAGAAGGTAATCCAGAGATTCCCTAGAACAGCTGTATAACTTGAAGTAAATTTGCCAAAACATAGGGAAAGTGTTAGGAGTTCCTTATGTTGGTCAGAATAAAATCTCTATCAGATTTTGTTCACTTTGCTCCAGTGGTACAAGGTTAATGGAATGGGTACTAATTGGTAATGCAAATGATGGTGCTAAGGTGGACACCTGTTTTTAGGGTTTTCTTAAAGTTATGGAAAATTCTCCTCACTTCAGGACTCCAGATTCTTAATAGACTGCAGTGTTCCAACAATGGTAGAAGGCTGCGTAGTCTTTTAAGAGGTATAAAAATACTATTCCTTTGTCACATAATAATTCTGTACCTTTGTTAGACTCGAAGGCTGGCAGTGGGGAAGCGCACAAGTAGAGCTGTTCTGTTCACTTTGCTCTAACTAGATAGAGCACTTAAAGGAGCTGAACAGTCAAACTTGTAGGACTACAAAACTGAGTACTTGGGCTATTCATAGTATAGGATGGAGGAAAGTTTGATACTATTCAAAAAAACAAGAAGAGAGGGGGACACTTAAGTACCCAGCCTGTTTTTTGCTCAAATGAAATGTAAGGTTAAACCCAAGGCTCAAGGCTTTGGATAAAATTGAGTAGAAGTGTTTTCCTTGGCAGTTCGTAGGGTTTTTATGTCAGACTTCTGTAACTAGGTTAACTGTGTGTTGGTTCAAGATTTTGGCACAGTAAAACAATGAAAAAGCAGTGCAATAAAGATCTAAAATCTTTGCGGTAGAGCATCTCCTACTTTCCAGTGGGTCAGAAATAATAAAATACTGAAATTAGTTAAATGGAGTATTTAATTAGACTTGCATGTAAGAACCAGCTCCTTGGAAACCAGCAAGGAGGGAGAGAATGTGTAGTATGAGTCATCAGCATCACAGGCTAAGCTACAGATTGGTATTATTGATCCTGTAACTTCCAGAATTCTTAAATGACAAAAAAGTTGAATACTGAATGAATTATGGACTTGTCTTTAAACCCTAGCTCTTCTGCTGATGCATTCAGTGGTTTAAGTGCCTCTAATCTGGAAATGTGTGATGGTACAGTTGAATGCAAAAGCAGAAGGTCCTCTTCAGTGTTGACACTATTTTAGATTCTCATGTTCTCTATGTATATCCAGTTTTGTGGATGGAAGCTAAAAGCCTCTGAAGCAGTGGTCACTCAGCAGGATGAGGGGTGTAGCACCATGCTTGTGCCTGGTTTGGCTCTCGTTCATTACAAAATGAATCAATCTAAAAATAACTGTAGACTGGGGCAGTTCTTCCAGAGTCTTAGATGGACAGCAGCATGTGTCAGTCTGGTTTCAACCCATGTTTTACTCCAGTAATAACACAGACACCGAGTCTGACCTGCAGCATCATTCTGTCTTGTTTCCCACGTGCAGAAAGGTCTTTTCAGAATGACAAAGAATGGCTAGGGTAGTGCTGGTGGTTCATACCTTTTCTTAGTCTTTAAAGGAGAAGGTGGCTAGCATTTTAGTTCAGCAATATTTAGTGACTCCTTTATGTAAAGTTTAGGAACCATTAAGAGTCATCTCTGCTACCTACTTCTGCTGCTCCCTCCCCTGCTCACCTCTACTGCTTCAGCAAAGCCTTGCTGTTGCTGAGACCTATATTGAGGTGGGATGTAGACTGGAAATTGAAGATGTTGATTAAATGCCAAGGTGAAACTTTGCAAATGTGGCACTTGGACTCTTGTCATCATTCAGATGTGAACTCCTATTGCAAGTTGCTTTTCCTCACCTACAGTTATTCTTTCTTAGAGCCTGAACAGCCAATGTATGAACTAAATGGTTCAAGTGCCTTTCTGGAAGTGCGAGGTTTTTATTAGTATAAAGCCCGTAGCATTAGTATGTTAAACTGGGAACAATTTTAAAGTTTGTGATCAAATGTTGGAATATGTACTGTTAAGTACTGTTGTAAGCTCTAGTAATGTGCAGACCACTTGATATACTTGGGATAAAGGTGGGAGTTTTGTTGCTACCACTAACACAGATATTTTTATTTTGAATACCTGATGCATTAGGGAGCAGATCCTGCGTGTGAAGGCTGAAGAGGATAAAATCCCTTTACTGGTAGTAGGAAACAAATCTGACTTGGAAGAGCGCAGACAAGTGCCTGTAGAAGAGGCCAGAAGTAAAGCAGAGGAGTGGGGTGTGCAGTATGTAGAAACTTCTGCCAAAACCAGAGCGAATGTAGATAAGGTAAGACAAGTTACTTCTGTAACATGAACTATTAGATTGTTACTGCTTGTTGTAGTAGGTGAGTGACTCTTGCTGGAACAAAAGCAAATCCACATTTGGGCTTCTGAAAGCCTGGATTATAAGAAAAAATGAATGAATTTACTGGAATGTGTATACTAAAGGAAATCCCTAGCTTAGTGAAGCCAGAGTCCTGATACAAGTTAATGTTACTTTCTTGTTTTAATTGTTTGTACCTGCACTGATAGCTTTTGGTGTATTATGTTTATAGGTTCTGTCCTGTTATAACAGCAATAAATAGAAAGCTATAGGCACTTAAAAATTGTTCCCCCTTGCCTACAAAGCTACCTACAGTGTGGCTAATGTTAAAAATTTAATTCTTGTTTTATGTCAAGGCTACTTAGGATTGAGAAGAGCTCTTCTTGCTGTGTTCCTGTCCTATTTTAACTTGCTCATTCTGGTCTAGGACAGTCACTCTCAGCATGCTTATGCTGCTGGCTTCTTCCATTAACTGCAGTGGTGATTCTGGGTTGTTCCAGAAGAGAGGAGTTATGACAATGGAGTGTTTGCCCAGTAGGCAAAAATCAGTTTCAGACTTCCCATTCATTGTGTTTGTAGTGGGGGCTCTTCAAGAAGAGGGTGCCTTTTTACTTCACAGATCCACAGAAGATGATCTGAAATTAGTGTTCCTAAGGATTCGGAAGGTGTGGCTTGGTAATTTGCATTTGTTTAAAGATTACAAATTGTACAAAGAACACTTACAGTTATCTGTACTCCCAAGTTCCTGTAGATAGCTTTTGTTTTTCTAGTCTATATTACTTAACTAATGGAAATGCTACTGGTGCATAAATTACCTTGTAGGAATGCTATTTCTATCATTCTTGGTTAAGAGTGTATATGAAACTCTTGAATTAAGACCTCTTTGTTATAAAGGACATAGCATAATTTAAATTGGGTAAAGAAGAATTCTGATTTGTGGATGGCTACTGGAAAGTGAGACTGTCAGATGCATAAACTTAGTTATGTAGTAAAACATTTTATTTCTAGACTTGCTTTTGCATATGAGCTGTCTCGTGACTGGAAAATGCCTAGCCTGTTTTATACCTAGAGTAACTTTCTGATCAGTTGGGATTAAGGGTTATGTAGCTGTGTCCAGAGTGTACTAGCATGGTGATCTAGACTTGCACTCATAGGTCTTCTCTAGCTAGCTTGTGCAACATAGTGGTTATCCTCTATGCAAGCATTCTTTTATATATGTTAAGACAAGTTCTCAGCCATTGTTATTGTGCATTGACAGCAAAATTAAAATACTTAAAGGTTTTTAATGAGAAACTATTTTTTTCATAGCATGATTTTGTTTTCAAGTATAAAAGACCTGTGTAGTTCTCCATTTAAAAAAAAAAAACAAACCTAACTTTCTAAGAGTGACACTGAGGTCTTGTTCTGTAATACTAAAAATAGTTTTTCGTAATAACTCTTTACAGTAAAATAGCTGTTGCATCTTAAATGGAATGTACCTAGACATCAGGCATACAGGGCTGAAATAATCTAAAATTTTGGAGAAAACATCAGAGTAATGACTTTGTGATAAAGTAGTCTGAGAATTTTCTGTGGCTAACACTATCACTTGAATGTTGCAACTTTGTAGTTATAAAACAAGGCAGAATACTCTGCAGCAAAGTGTGCTTGTAACTACCTGGAAAGGACTGGATGAAATGCTTTGCATAGTTAAGTGATGACCCTGGAAATGTTTGCTAGGCACAGATAAATGTTCCCCTAAACTCTTGAGTGCTACTTTTGTGCAAGACTGATATGCATTAACAAGCTTTTAAAATGGGGCTGTTGAATGATCTCATAGCCAGGTAAGATTATCCTACTGCTTGCTACTGCTTGACATGGTACAAAATTCTCACATTGGGGTTGTTACTGGGATCTGTCTAGACTCACTTCTGCTTTATTGAGTACAGTGTGGTGATAAATCCTTATTTACTCTTGAATACAATAGCTTTTATCTGCTTTCTGGTAGCAGATCTTGTTTAATCTTTCTTTTTTTTCCTCTTAGGTATTCTTTGATTTAATGAGAGAAATCAGAGCAAAGAAAATGTCAGAAAACAAAGACAAGAATGGCAAGAAAAGTGGCAAGAACAAGAAAAGCTTTAAAGAAAGATGTTGTTTACTGTGATACTTGGGAACTCTAAATATCTATCTACAGGTGGCATGGATGAGATACCACTAAGGATATAGGGCTGGATTCATGAAAGGAAGTCTGTATTGACTCCCTTATCTTTTGCTTTGCATATCATGCCTTCAGAATGTGAAAACAGAACTTTGAAACCATTTCTGGTATCCAATAAAACCAATGCCAACTTAAACTGAAATGGGCCTAGTCCTAGAAACAGTTTCAGAACTACAATCCTTCTGCTTGGTTATACAGTGTACTTTTGTATTAACTTCCTAGTTTACTCTAGTGTTTTTCTGAGTATGTTTCTCTTGAACCTCTACTGGCCTTAACAAGCACAGCTGTTCAGGTTCAACCTTTTTTTTTCCCCCCTACTGTTGCTGCCCTCCTTGATGTTGCAAACTGCAGAAAAGCTAGATGACATCTGGTAAAGGGTTTGAGTCTCAGTCTTCTGTTAGTGGTCACTGGTGTTTCTTGCACTGAAATCTGCTGACTTCTTCCCCAGAAAATAGCAACTGACAAGTAAGAGTCAACCAAAACCAAACTTAATGCCATGTTCTGTTTAGTCAATACAGCATTCATGAATCAAGCCTATGGACTCAATTCAGACTTATTTGAACAATGCAAAAATTGTTAATTAAATACTGGCAAGATGCATTCCCCGCATCCTCAAATTAGTTAGATGGGGTGAGGAAATGACTAAGCCTTTCTTCAAAAGGAATAATGTTACCATCTCCTTAATGTGTCCTGGGTTTCTTTCATCTGTTGTGGCTAGACTCAGTTACACTCACTCTACATCCATCATCTTTCCTTTCCCTCATACTGGAATAGTGAAAATCAAAGTGCTGATTTCATTGGTTTTGTTTATATTGGAACACTTGTAAACATTTTGGAAAAGTGGGAATATCTGGATCTTGTCTTGGTGCAGATGAAAACTTTGGAGTAAGGGTGGGTCACATCACACAATCATGTCTTATAATAGGTGAAGCATACATGCTACCTCTCAATGATTATCTGGCTAGTGAGTTCTGTGGTGTCAAAAAGCAAATGAAGTTAAGCAGTTGCCATGTGTGTTACTCACTGTTTATTTTATATGTACTGTTTCTGATGCACAGCAAGCTAGCACATGGAGATGTGAGCTGAATTTTGTACCAGATACGCAATGATGGTCATGTATTGATCAAAAAAACCCTGCCTAGAAATGGAAGTCAGTACTCAGTAGGTTGTCAGATGACTGAACTGAGCATTCTGATGCAGTTTGGGTGCAGCTGCCAAACAAAATATTTCTGTCACTGTTGTGGAAAGTAACTATCTATGGGTTATAAAGTGTCTCAATGAATTATGGCTGTCTTCTGTTTTGAAGGAGTAGAGAGACTTAAAGTAATGACTGAATCTTGCTTGTTAACCAGATAATTAAATCACAGTTACTTGGTCAAAAGAATGTGCTATGTGGTTGTGCAGTGAAGCACACTGCAGCACTAAACTAACAAACTTTCCTTTTGAGGTGAAGGAATAGAGAATACTGTTCAGTGCTTAGTATTGTTAATTTGAGCTTGAAAAACAATTTTAACATGTACTAGATTGCTGGTGTGCATTCCACCTTCATAAATAAGGTTTGTTAGATGTCGGAACTTTTGTTGGTCTGAGGTTACACAGGGACTTATCACAAACTCATTGTCTTCCATAACTAGTTCAACTTGTCAGGCAACTCATGGGATTGGAGAAACTACTAAATAAAAGGTGCTGTAATCTTCATTCTTGTCAAGTTTAAATTCATTCTGTGTTGATGTTGTATGTGCAGAAAGATTGGCTAACCAATTCTGAAAATATTTCTCTTTTAACAGTATAATTAATTGACAATACAATTGACAATACAGTTTTGAAGGAAAGGCTGGGAGTCTGCTGGCTTATAGAACGTGTCACTTGGGCTGTATCACCTAAAGCTAAAACCTGAGCACTTAATGGGACACTTGGAGCTATAACATAGCAAAGTTTTCTCTTGAGCTTCCATGACTTTTGAGTGCACATTGTGCATACCAGAAATGAATGTCTGCTTCTGAAGGAAGGCAGCTCACTTAGGTTTGGTTTTAGCTGAGACCTAAAGGTTAAGTCCTTAATTAACCTAAAGGATAAACAACAGTTGAGTTCACATCACAAGCTTATCTAGGTCAGGCCCCTATGAGGTGGACTGTAAAACAGATCTTAACAAAACTGAGTAAGCTTTCCTTGCCATATGAATAATGGACAGGGCAGAGCTCAAAATGAGCAGCTTGGCTGCATTGGCTCAAGACACTTTTGCATGCTTTGACCTCTGATCTCTTTAGTTTTAAAGTACCTGACAGTATTTGATGGGACAGATTAATTTCTAGACAGAACAGTGAATTTCCCACTGGTGTTCTTACAGTCTGTGTGATGTTCTCACTCAGGGTTTTTTGTTTGTTTGTTAATTCAGTTGATAAAACTCTACCATTGAGGTGGACTTACTTGGAAGAAGTTGTTTACAGTTTCATTGCTTGATACTGCATATTTTTAGTGTTTTTGTCACCTTTTCCAGAAAGACTAGAACTGCAGGCTAAATACAGAAGCTTTTCAGCTTCCACTTCTGCACTTGTGACAAACTTCAGTTTAACTTTCAGTTACAGCTGAAAACATTATAAACAAGGCAGCTACCTTGGCTACTTAATAACAGTGGGCGACAAGAATTCTGACTTGCACTAGGAAGGCAATAAAAGTGCCCCCCTGGACTGGAATCCTGCAGCCTCCACCTCATATGGAAGTGCCTGGATATGTGGTGCCTTTCTCAATAGAAACAATACAGTTTGGGGGTGCTTGAGTGATTTCCAAGTGTGCTTCACTCCATATCTATGGACATGAACATTATGTGTGTTGAACAGAGTTAATAAAAAATGGAAGAGAAGAATGCTTCCTTTGGCCTTGAGGGTTTTCTGTAAGCAGAGTAAAGGAAGCTTCTAATCAAAATGGGTACTTGCAGATCAGGTACATCAAACAAGGAGGACTTTGGCAAGAGAGAGGGAGCGTGTGGCTGTCTGCTTGCCCTGTTGTGTAGCTGAGGCCACTGAAGACTCTTTTGAAGCTGATAGAATTTATCAGCCTTTGCATGTTAAGTAATTAAAGACTCGAACTTCATCAGTATAATGTGCTTTTAAATTCTTCTGGAGCATGGCTGTAGGCAGTGGATATTTGAAGCTGGAGGTCATGGAAGACTGGAGTATGCACTTGCACTTAAATATTCAAATATTATTCTTGCATAATGGCTGAACCTAGCCAGGGAGCTCTTCACTGGTGTATGCAGTCTTCCATAGGTGGCTTAGCTGCAATTGTTCAAGTGCTCCAGTGCTCTTTCTGGTTTGAGCAAGCCATGTATTATACAAGTCCCCATTATAGCAGGGGCTAAGTCATTACATGAAATTCCACTTCCAAAACAGGTTGAACCCCAGGAATGCAAGGGATTTTCTTTTTCCTTCCCTGTGGTAGTTAAGGTTTGAAATGTGGTAGTTTAGGTTTGAAATGTGGCAGTTAAGGTTTGGCGGCCGGAAGATATCGTGCTGTACGGAAAGTTAAGATAGGGCTTCCCTCCTGACAACCAATAGCTACGGGTCCCTAACGCAAGCAGACAGAAGTGACGATGTAAACCTAGGCTATAAAATGCGGTGTAACATAAACAATAAAGGCCATTTGCTGTCCATCATATTGATGTCTGTGAGCTGATGGCCCGGGCAACCTGGGGTTGGTTGCTGAGTCGTTCTTGAACCAGGTCGCCATGCCTCGTTGGAGGCAACACTTCCCAAGACTAGCATTTCCAGATGGGGGTACAGATACAGCATGAAGCACATAGTCAGTGACTTGATGGCTTGTATGTGTTCCATACAGACCAGTACACCTTAGCTGTAATTTCTTAGTGAACACTTGGCTTGATAACTAGAGAGATGTAGGCATACGTCTACTACTGGGCATTAAATTCTGTATGATGTTCATAGGATTCAGATGGAACTTCAGATACCTGTATGGCTAATATAACACCTAAGAATAATTAATAAAAGCATCTAACAAAATCCTCACCAAGTTCTCGTTAAGGCTTTCCAGAATGTTAACCCAGTAATTGGTGCTGACAGGTCTATCAGTTCTTGCTCAAAAGAGGATACTGTTTATCAATTCAACTCAGAGCTTTTGTAGACAGAAGCTTTCTTTAATTGCTATAAGCATATGTTACAATGTTCACCTCCTGTTGATTTTTATAGTTGATAAGGAAAAGGAACAAAAAAAAAAAAAAAAAAAAAGCTTCTGATTTTCAGTGTAATCTCCACACTTCCATGGGAAATGGCAGGTGTTCCTCTTGGGAGGGGAAGGTGTTATCTCTAACACCAAGAAAGAGGTTTAGTGTAGAGGAAGTGATTGTGATTGCAAGATTCAATAAAACTGCCTTTAAACTATAGATTCTATACTATATAATGTAAATTCTTGGGGTTTTCTTGCATAGCTTCAGAGCTTTGTCTCATAACTTGCACAAACATTTTTAATGTCTATAAAACTGGTCACTTATCATGCTCATACAACTGATTTATATTACTAGTGATAATAAATGAAAGACAGATATAACACTTGTTTGTTACTGATTTTTGCAACATTCTAAAAGTATCCTTACTCTCTAAATTCTTGAACCATGCAACTGCTGATTTTCAGGGTCTGGAACTAACGTTTGTTTTCATCAAATCTGTGATGCAATTATATTACAGACTGCAGGAAGAGAGATGAGAAGGAGGTGGCTGAGGAACCCATAATTGGTTTTTCTGAAATTATCTCCATGTATTTTGGGACTAAACTGTGTGTGTAGTTCGAATTGTTCCCGGTTGATTTTTCTAACTGGCAAGACAGCTTGTGTCTACTGTGTAAATGACAGTGTTTCTTTCCTGTTTCTTCGTATCTTGTGGCTCAAGTAACAGAACAGCAACGTTGTTTGGAGATATTGGTCCTTAGCCCTCCAAGTGTGCCAGGCTCCATTTGCTGTGTTTGCAAGGAACAGACTGGAGTGGAGAAGCTGAGATGGCTCAGCCAGGGTGGGTCAGGACGGGCTGTGCTGTTGTGTCGTTTAGTTTGGAGCGGCACAGAAATGGGATTCACAGGAAGCTTTGGGTGCAGTTTCTGCTGCCGCAAAGTTGGAAGTGGAACATCTCCTTGCTGATACCTTCCGGACAGGTTTTATAGTTTTTTATTGTAATCCTGTTTACATGGTGTTTGCCCTGTGTTTGAGATTGCCACGTTGGTTTACACAGCTCTCTTTTTCAGCAAAGTAATGTTCTAATTATTTTGCAGCAGAAAAACGGTATCATGAAATGTGTTGCATAGAAGGCAGCAGCACAGAAGGTTTGGAGCACAGCTGTATTACAGAGCTGTACCCAAAGCCCAGAATGACACTTCGGTTGTTCTCTGGGTGCCTCGGAGGAGCAGGTCTCCCTTAAGCTGCAGCAGGATCAAAGAGGAGAATGATGGCACATGAATAGCTCCGCAACTGCCTTTGTGCTTTCATGTGTTCTGCTTCAGCCTGAGCACTTAACCAGCGTGGTTCTGCCTGTTAAGTGCTCTACGGCTGCCGGAGGTGGTACTGAGACAGCTTCCTGAAAACTGTTAGCTCCATCTTGTGGCTTAAGTTAAGAGAAGCTCTACCATGGAGAGGGGCTCTTCAGCGTGCTCAGAAGAGCATAAAAGTAGCTGCTACTAATCTGCTACCTGAATTAAATGTAGAAATCTATGCTAACTAGATTCTTATGTTCTGGTTGTTATGTCATATGATTCTCATGCAGTTGGGAGACCTCGTTCTAAATTAAATTCTTTCTTTTGCATGCAAATGCTGATGTTAATTATTGCCTAAACATTGTGGTGTGTAGAACATTCAGTTTCTCATGAGGATGGTGGCTTCACGATTTCTATGGCATTAAACCAGTTTCCATTCTGTTTCTTCTGCTCACTGAGCACTGATTTGCATGCCAGAAAGCATATTTATTATTCCATGGAACTGGGCAATACTTCACAAAACATCTTGTTTCTGAGGGTGACTAAAGATGCTGTTCTTTCTTTGCAATATTGAAGGGGAATATCCTATTTAAAAATCTTTTTCCCCACCCCTCAGATTCTCCTCCCCCCAGACTACAAACTAGAGTCTATTGTGGGAAAACAAGGGAAATGGTAGCAAATGGCCCCTTAAGCCTTGTAACTCCAAAGTGGTTGAAGGTAAAATGCTGAGGTGAGACTGGGTCCATGTGCTTTGCAGTTGCTTTCCTAATAAAGTTGATGAATCTCCACAGTTTACAGTAAGTTCCCTTCAGTGAGCTTTGTTACTTGGCTTTGAGGCAGAATCATGTTTTTGATATAATCAGAGTTTATAGAGTTTGTTTTTAAAGTCTAGTGTTCAGGGTATCAGATGCTTTATTCATGTTGGCTTCGTAGGCCAAATACAAGAATTCAAGGACAAACTTGTGCTTACATGTAGCACTGAGAGACAGGGAAAGCTGCTTCTTACTGCTTAATAGTGCTCTGTTTTGGTTTTAAAAAGAAAACATATACAACAAACTGAACTTGCTGTTTAGATGAATGTTTCTCAATTTGTGGTCTGTAAGAGTGCTCTGTAACATGATTACCCTCCCCACAAAATGATGGCATTACACTTCTGTATGTGTAAACAAGGAAAACAACTGTGGACTGGGGGAAGGATTAATTGTCTAAAAAATAGCCATGTTCTTTCTTGCTTCTAAATGAAAGCCATCATGGCAACATTGACCAGGGTAGCTTGCAGTTTCACTCCTAAAAGTTCACCTGGCTCTTCAGTTTTAGAAGAGCTTTCTGAGAACCTGAGAGAGGTGCTCCTGCTCAGACACGGAGCTCCCTGTCAGAAAGATCCTTGCCCAGAATGACAGAAAATCAGAAGGCAAAACTTTTTTTCTGGCTTGGGGAGGTAGAGCTATGAAAACCAAAACCTTCTAGGTTGCTGAACAAGTGCCTTTAGGGTGGACTAGGTGTTTGGTTTTAAATGCAACTACTCTAGCTAGTGCCCTGGTCATGGCTGTGGAATAATGTTTTTCACTCTGAGGTCTCTGTTTTCATTTCTTTATAATCCTGCTTGGTTCTTCATCACTGGAGGTTCATCTTAACCCCTAAGTTTCAGATTTTCCTAGTTCTGCCAGGGTTCAGACAGCAGAACTAATCATGAGCTGCTCTTTCCTTTCACTCCTGATGACTCCAGTTAATTGCTGAGCAGTGACACTGGGTGACAGGTACTCATGTCCCCAGCTTTGGGCAGCTGCCCTGTTTCCTCTCTGAAGACTGCAAGAGAACTGAATGAATCAGCCTATGGGAAGAACAACTACTCACAGAAGGATTATGAGCACTGGGAGGGCTGGACACCAGACTTCAGTGAGAGCTGCTTCCCACCTGAGGAGCAGCAGCAGAGCATGTGATTCATCAATTCCTACAGCTGGGTTAGAGCTTTCTCATGTGGTACCTTGAGTAAATAAGTTTGAAGGATGATGGTAGAGCAGCAAGCAGTTGTGGAGCAGAGGATAGCATGGTGCCTGTTTGAGTTGTTTTAGTGTTTTTTGTTGGGGTTTTTTTTTTGTTTTTTCCCCCCCTTTCCCTCCCTGAACAATATGGAAAGGGGAGGGCAGGCAGAGCTGTTCCTGCGTGGGAATAAAGGCCACATTTGCAGCTTTGCCTGGGGAGCTTGAAAACCATAACTCAGGCCTCCCAAACTACATTTGGTTTAGAAATAATGAGATGCTTTAGAAAATGAACTTGGAGTTCACTTTCACAGTCTTTGTTTCCAAGCCTTTTGAGTACCCTTGCTTCATGTTTGCAAGCTTTCTTTCTTCAGCAATGATAGTAGAAGTATTTTTTTCAATGAAAACAAAGGTGTTCTTATGCTTAGAGATTCCAGCACCTGGGGCATAAATTTTAAAATATTGTGGCATTTGGAGAGGAGCAGAGGCAGGACACAAAAACCACTCAACTTTAAGCCCTGTTTCTGCTGGGTCACTGTCCTCTGCAGAGGAAATCTGAAAGATTGCAAAAGCTGAAGCATAAGGACCCCCTGTTGGTGGTCCCAGTGCCTGTCTTGGAAACTTGCCAGGAGCCCAAGGGATGCACTTAATTTTCTTTATTCATTAGCATATTTTTAATCAAACCCATCAAACCACAATGTTTCCACATGTCTCTCCCATGGCAGATGAACAAAAATAGGTCAGTGCTTAAATGCACCTCTAGCACACTGCAGTTCACCCCACTTCTGTAGTTGCAGTTGGACAATAGCAAATGACCTGTCCTCCTCACCTGGTGAAAACTTTGATGCAGAAAACTTCATTTCTCTCATGAAAGAGGAAAGCATGTGGAGTTTGTCCATGATACAAGCTCCTTTCCATCTACTTCCCAGTTAAAGGACAGGAGAAGCATTTGAATCCTCTCCATCTTAGCTTCTAGTTTATAATATTTACTTCATGTTAATTTCTAGGGAATAACCAAGCAGGTGCCATGTCCGGGGCTGAATTCCCTGGCCCTAATGAAGTTTCAAGACTGCTTACACCTAGTTTAATAATGGGCTTTTTACATTCTTGTCACCTGTAACCTACCTTCATATACCTCATGCTGCCAACCCATCTCTAGCCAGGCAAGGAAAATGTTGCAGTGTTGAGATCATGTTCACACTTGCAGCTGAGACGTGTCTTGCCTTGTTTCTTATCTCTGAATTGTTCATAACAAGAGCTAAGTAAAAATTACTCTTCATGTTTTTTACATGAGCTTTCAAAGTTGGTTACACTGTTCTGGGTGGGGTGAATATTGCATCAACACCAAGTTAAAACTTATCTTTTGTTCTTTTTTGGAAAGAAATGGGGATATAGGTTCCAGGGGAAGAGTCTTCCCCATGAGACAAAAATCAGGTAAAATCTAAGTATTAAATAGGTTTGAAGCATTTGAAATTTGGGTCCGTGACAAAGAGATGCATGTTTTACTTTCTGTTCTCTTCCTTTCTTCCTAGGAAAAAAAACCAAAACCCCACAAAACCACAAAAAACACCAAACAAAACCCAACCAACCAAACAACACAGGACTTAGAGTTGATCAAGTCAGTGAAGACCTATCCTGAACATAGAAACTGGAATGGGCTTGCAGCCTGTGACTCGCTGCGCAAAGCTAAGGAAGCAAAAGGTGAAAAGCTCTGCAGCATCCATGCCAGTTTCCAAGCAGTCCCAGAGCCCCACCTCTCCAGGTAACCCTTTCCTGCTGACAACGCTGTCACCCCAGGCAGGCTGCAGCAAGTGATGTGCACAGGGTGCAACCCCTGCTTCTCTCTGCTGCCAGCAGATTCTCTCTTCATTGTCACTGGCTCCTTTGCGATTCCTCTTGTTTTGAGAGCTAACCCAAGGGGTGAGGGTGAGAAAAATATCTTAACAAGGTTGTTCATTTTGGCTTCTTGGTTAAAGATCCTAGGCATTTTTTGCTAGGAGGGCCTTTTGTATGTATTTTTGTGTCAGAAGCTCAAAACCAGAATAAAAGCTTTAGAGCCATGGTGAGAAGAATAATTCTTCTCAGCTGTGTACTGGGTGGTCTCTGCTAAATAACAAAACATCCAGCTGTGGGGATGGGGACCAGTTTACTCCTTCCTTGTGCATTCCTGCAATAGTTGACAACAGCAGTAATGTTATGGGCGAATACTCTGCTTCTCTCCATTTACTTTTCAATTCCTTCAGGTCTTCCACTTCTGCTGTAAGAAGTCTCCACCAGCTGACACCAATCACGTGTTTGCTTTCAAGTCTTAATCCATCCAGTTAAGTGTTTGCCTTGTTTAAATCTACCCTTAATTACACCTGTTTTCTTTTATTGTTCTTGAACAGCTACTGTTAAAAAAATGCAGCCCTGTTACCTAGACAGAAGACAAATTACAGCAGGACCATTTCTGCTACAGGCTCAATTCTGCAAGTTCATTTGTGCCTTGTCACTTAGCAAGGGGTAAGGGTCGCTTGGCAACTTTAATCTGTGATCTCTTTGCTCTCCTTTAATGCCCACTCTTTGAGCAGACCTGGATTTGTACAGTGTTAATTGCACAGCGGTTTGGACTCTGGGGGAGCCCCATCTGCTATTGCTTTGTGGACTGCTAGCATGGCAATGGCAGAGTTGTTTCAGTCTGGGGGAAGCAGGCCTAAGAAAGGTCTTTTTACCTTAAAAGAAGGTAAAAATCACTGTGGCATGTTGCAATGCCTGTTCTTGGCAGCCACCAGACAGTCCAGATCTTTGCCTTTTGTAGCAGAGCTTCCTGTGCCATGCATCACCTTGAAATGGTAGCCACCAAACCCAAGAGGCTGCTTTGCTGCCTGAGCAAGCCCTGGGGAACACAGCCCTTAAATCTACCTTGCCTGGGGGCAGAGCAGCCCTTGGGCTTCACGTTTTAGACACTCTCATGGCTTGCTTCCAGAAACAGAGCGTGGGTCCATTCTTGCAAGGGAAAGGCAGGGTGGTTGGCAGCGTGGGGGTGTTTTGTATACAACGTGTTCAGTGCTCAAAAGGCTGGTGTTGAATATGGGGAATTTCACACAGCTCAATTCCCTTCTGCCCCAGGGAGTGTGTATGTGTCTCCTCTCCAAGCAGAGTGCACTTACCAGGGTGTGCTCTGTGCCAGGGAGGGGGTTGCTTCTGTCCTCTTAAAGCTGGTCTTGTGAAGTAGGTTGTTCCAGATCTTTTGGCTAGCAGGATGGGAAGCAAGGAGGCCTGGCCTTGTGACTGTCTGAACTTTCTACCTAGAGCGCTGTGGGGTCACGTTCCTTTCAGTCACACACCAACTCAACAAAGGCTTGGAAAGCCCTCATGAACCCCATCATCACCCCATAGCCTGCTCCTTCTGAGAAGACCAGAACTGCCTCTCACTCTTCCCAGGAGTCAGCTCAGGGGGGCAAGTGGACTCAGCCCAGCTCTTCTTCCTTTAAGCCTTGGACTTCTGGCTAAATTAAGGTATGAACAAAAATAGCCTATGCCCATCCCTTCCACCCACCTTGAGCTCTTTTAGAGAAAGGGAAGAAAAACCTATATTTGCTGGTGCTTTTTTGGACACCTGATCTGGAAGGTGGGCAGACTGAAAACACCTGCTGCACTGAGAGAAGAAAGTCAGAGATATTCATCTAATCATTATAAGGCACTGAAGTCCAAGGTGGATGCTGCAGGCTTTATGATGTTCAGAGGCTTTTGGCTTGACACTAAAGCCAGTGGTGAGCACCTGGGCATCTTGGGCATATCATTGTGGAAATCACTATTGTATCAGATGCTGGAGGTTTCTTTACATTTTGCTACGACGTGAGTGATTATAGCATATAAAGTCCATTATTTGGATGATTTGAAGTTGAACTAGAGGAAGCTGAATAAGGCAAAGCAGTGTCTTGTCTCCCTGAGCTTTTTCCTGACCAGAAACATGGTTTGTATGGGGAGTGCAGGACATACAACAAACATTTTCCCTGAGTGGAAACAGTGAGATGGAATAATTTCTTGTGAGATTTGTCCCAGTAGTTCACCATGCTGTGGTCAGTTTATTTTGTTGCAATTTACCTGGGGAATACACGTAAAATTCATGCAATTGCACTGATGATATTAAACAAAACATTCCTTTCTGCTGTGACTGTGCACCATTGCCATCTCTAGTGTCCATTTTGTAGTAGCGGAAGTGCACTTACACAAAGAACATGTAAGAAAATGAGGCAAAAGCCCTTAGAAATGCAGTGTGAGCCATCATACCTAACGTTTACTTTCAGTCATGATGGAGACACTATCTCTCCCTCCACTAATATAGGAGAATTGTGATGCTTAAATAATTGATTCTCTTAAATTTCCCTTAACCCTGACATCTGGAAAGAACTGTGGCTCTACAAAATACCACCTATTGCTAATTCTTTGCACCGTCCTAGCCTCTCTCACCTAGACTAGACCCCTTGAACTCTGGACCATGACTACCTTCCCATTTCCCCCAAATGACCACAGTAAATGAAATCTTCTTAGAGAAGTCCAGCTGTGTGATAGCAGCTGCTGCCTTATGCTCCCCTAAAGGGAAAGTGAGGCCTGTTTTGGGGTGTGATGGGACCAGTTGGCTGCAAGCCTTGCATTTTCTCTGTCTCAGTGCCCTTCGCTGCTCTTGGAGAAGTGGTCCTTGCAGAAGAGTGTCCCAAAGGATGTGCAGCAGCCAAATACAGCTTTTACTGGAGGGAGAATTTGTGTGCAATTCAGTGCAAGTACCACTCTGTAATAACCTCTACTAAAGAGGAGCAATGGAGAACAAAACAAATGAAGGCTGTGTTGGGAAGCTTTAGTACCCATGCTGAAATTTGGCCAAGGGAGCGAAGCTCACACCTTTCGCTCTTGCACACATACAAACTAATATTTCCCAGGGATCTTTCACACCAGAGATGGTAAGGATTTATCACACATAACATCCAGGCCTGAACACACCTGGCTCTGGTATGGGATCACTGGTGGTTGGTTTTTGGGTGGGTTTTTTTGTTATTGTTGTGTTGTGGTTTGTTTTTTGTTTTTTTTTTTAATATTCCATTTTCAGCTGGAAATTACTGATGTGACCAAAGTCCGATTCCCTTCAGCAGTTTTTCCCTTCCTCCCCCCACCTTTTCGCACTCCCTGAGGTCTGACCATCTGGAAATCCTCCTCCACCTCTTCATCATGTGTGAATTTCCACCTAGGGCTGAAAGTGTCACTGTACTAAAGTGTGATGCATTAACACATTGAGGCAGAAAGCAGAGGGGAGTTGGGGATTATAACACTTCATGACCCACTCTGCAGTCGCTCTATGATTTAATCATCTTTATCAGCTTGTATCCTTTCCTTTGTATCGCTGTGTTTTCCCTGTATTCTTTACTAAAACATTCCCATAATTAAAATAAAACTGCACACAAACAACTAAAGTGCAGCACCTTTGCTTAAGACTAGGATCAGCTGAAAAAAGGCAAATGTTTCAAGGAGAACATTCCTCACTCAAGCGAGCTGGAGGACCTAGATTGCTCTTTATGAGGCTCACTAATTATCCATATCTCCTATTGCATATTTCAAACTTGGGGCTCTTTGCTGCCAACCCTCATGCACATGATCAGAGCAACTGTAATTTTATTTATATAAAGTATAAGCAGTAATAACTCTGCCTTGTACAGAGAAGAAACCAAGCCCCGCTAAATATGTGCCATGTTGGTTTATCCTTTCAGCAGAGTGGAATGGAAAATTCACTGGTTTGGAAGTCAGTTAGCTGCCCAGCCTTCTCCTAGCTAAATACTGAGGCTTATTATGCTTCAAATAAATATATATAAATATATATTTCTTTTGTGGCTTAGTTGCTGTAATCATCTTGGATGTAATAATGTTACTAGCCTCAGGGCTATATTTATTAAGATTTTAATTTAAAATCTTTCTGTCCTTCAGCATTTAAACAGAGGAAAACCCCATCTGGAGTAGCCAAAAAAAAAAAAAAAAAAAAATTCATCCTTTTCTTTTTCATGCATTCCCCTCCCCTAGGCCCTCTCTCTCATCTTTTAAGCAAAAAACCTAGAACTCTCTTTCCTGTTGTAGCTCTTCATCTTCATAATACCTCAGTACCTGTGTAGGTTTGGTAGACTCAATGTCTGCTTAATATGACCCATGTGCTCCTGTTCTGGCTGTCTACAGAGCCGTGGTTTGTTTCCTTGTCTTTGTATAATAGCACTAGTGTATTTCACAGTAATATTTTCACATACTATGATTTATTCTTAATGATGCTCTAAGTAAGGCCTTAAACCACAGCAATAAATGTTGGGGTGGGGGCAAGATTTTTGCTCAGATATGACAAAGGGCTGTGGAGATGTTTTAGAGTTGTTTTTTACTAATAAGCTGCCCAAATTCTGAGGAGATCATGGCAGGGAAATAACAGAAAATGAAGACTTGTTTGTAACCTAGGGAGTGGAGAACTCCAGCAATCTTAAACAGCTTTGAGGGGACATCTCAGTAAATGTCTTGGTCAACAGGACAGCCTGGGCTGTCATGGTGTCTGTGCTGTTTCAGGTGTTTTGGAAAAAATGGTGGATGTCAGCATTCAAGGCATATGGCATTTCAAATCTGTTTTGTTTTAACCTTATGGCATATTTGTGCTATTCCTTCATGAGGGGACAGGCAGTGCTGAGTTATGATTAATACTGAGCAGGGCTGAAGGTGGTTCAGAAATTTTAAATAATTCTCTCATGCCATTTAGTAGGACTGGAACATCAGTGATGGGTGGTAGTGGAGGACCTTGCTTGTAGCTCATGTCAGTGTAGCAACTGTGGAAGGTCATGCAGCATGGATATTCTTAAAAGCCTGGAATACCAAATAGCACTGGGCAAGTCACTGTAAATCATGTGGGCCAACTCTTAGCTGGGATATCTCTACAGAACTCTACTGTGACAGTGCTGCTGTTCTGCCCAAGAGGAAGATTCTCCTTCCTTGAACTGAGGGACTTTGGTGGTGTTACAGGAGGCCCTGGCTCAGTTCTTGCTCTGCTCCCTGTGCCAGCAGTGAGTGCATCAGTCAACCTTATAACAATCAGTTTTAAAAACCCGATCCAGTGCTGTTGTGCATAAAGCCAAACTGCACAACAATTTTGATTTGACATAACAAAAGACTTACAGAAAGCAAAAGTGGACAATTACATATGAAAAGACCAAAATATACTTTTGCTGTGCCAAGAGGATGAGCTCCTGTACCCTGCTTTTCTCCTCTTGATTTCAAATCAGCTAACAGAAGGTTGAATGCTGTCACCCTCATGTTACAGCTAGTGAAAATAGGGTGAAGATAAAGAAATTCAGGCCTGAGTTGAGGTCTTCTGACTGCAGGCTGTCCTATAGGCAGTAGGTGTGGACACTTCCTTCCCATTTGGCTACTTGCTTGTAGGAAAGAGAAGGTGTCTTTTGTTGAAGTACTCATCAAATGCTACTGATTGTTTCTCATGAGATGACTTGAGGTCCTGTACCCTCTTTCTGTTATGGCACTGCAAAGGTATCATGATTTTTTTACTACTGAGTTCCATTTAAAATTGGAGGGGAACCCTTCCATCTTGTCACCAGTTTCTGATAATCACTGATGTTTTCAGGGCAGCTGATGTTCACATTACTCCATCTTACTGTTTATTTTCCTGGTCTGTTAGATGTATCAATCAGAACTGAATGTATAGAACAAACATACCAGGGGACTTCTAAATGTATTGCCTCAGTATGTAGCGTTCAGATTATGAGAAGTCAAGTTTTAAATATTTTGTTTACCACTTAAATGCAGATTCTACTTACACTCACTTTGCTACTTTGCAAGGCTTTTGGTGTGAACTTAAGCAAACATGAAAATCATGTTCTTTAACCGTATGTTAAAAGTGCTTATATGTTAAAAGTGCTCACCACAAAGCAGACACTTCTTTGTTGGGCAACCAGCACAGCTTTTTCATGTTGCCTGTGTGTCCTCACCCGCCCCAACCTATTTAGGTCAATACAAGCAACTTCAGAGGAAGTCACTGCCTGGTTTATAAGGCTACAGCTTTGGACTGCAGAGGACAGACTGTGCGAGGAAAACAAGAGCATTTCTGGGCTGTCACCAAGCAGCAGATAGCTTTTGAATATCACACGGGGCATCCACCCAATGGTGTTCAGTCCTTTTACTTTGGAAAGTGAAGCAGATCCCTGAACTTGGTTCCTTTGCGAAGGGGCACACTGCTTTGTGCAGAGCCCTGCCTGAGGCGAGGCACCAGGCTGCATTGCTCGCGTTACGTGATGTCCACCTGTGCGTCGGTCTCCACAGCAAACCTGAGAAATTGGATCCAAACCTTCCTGGAGTGACAAGGGGTCATTGAAGGGGACCTACCGGCCAACGTATTGCCTGTGAAGCACTGCCAGGCAGCTGAGCTGAAGGGAGGGGGACTACAGCCATGTTAAAGCAGGTGCGGTGGGAGTGGGAAGCTGAGGCCGTGAGTATCCCCTGCAACCCTGTACTGCTGCCCTCCCCCCCCCCACAACCCCATCCTGCCTGGCACTTCTGAGAGGAGCTGGCATTCAATAGGTGCTCCTAAAAAAAAAAATGTTGAGGGTTCTATTTTATTTCTCTGTGATTCATCTTCCAGATTGTTGTTGTACCTGCTTGAGATGAGGAGTTCCCTGTTTGGTGAGGTCCCTTGTTTCTGCCAGCTATGCAGCTTTTTCCAAGATGTGTTCATAAGACCCCTTCTTTAGAGAACAAATCTCTGTTAACAGACAGTTTTCGGTTAAAGAAGCATGGGTGGGAATGAAGGAGACAGATTAACCTCTTAATGCTCTTTTTTTCATGTGTTAGGTCTACTTTTGCCAGTTCAGAAAATGTTCAGATCATTTAGAATGGCATTTACACTTACTTGATTTTCAGTCGGACTTTTCCCTTCTACAGAATTACAGCACTTTTGAAACACCCTGGTTTTGTTCTAGTTGTTTTAAAAGTAGTTGTGCACGGTGAGGTCTGATTATGGCCATGTAATTTCATCTAAAGCAAAAGAATGGCATGAATACAAATTATGGATAGAGCACAGCACTCCCAGCCTGCCCTGTAACCATGCATCTCTGTTTCTCTGTATTTCCAGCAAGATGACAATGGCCACCTTGTAAACAGTTCTTTCAGATACAAGGCAGAAGTACATACTTCAAGGTCTAGCCTTGAAACTTCTGTGGGATAGCAATGCTCTTCTGAAGTGCCATTTAAAATTGTGTTTCACTACGTGCAAAAATCCCTTGTGTAGATGTAGATATTTGAACAAAAAAAAATATTCTATTTGGGAAATGCTTGCAGAAAAAAATGCTTGTGTTAGTAAAACTTATATTTGCTTGTTATCAAAGGAGAAGCATTTCTATTGCAAACCAGGCCTCATATATGAAGCTTTATACAGTTCAGCCATCAATACAGTACTGCACGGAAAATCCTTCCTCCAAGGGATTAGTAAGATTGCCTAATTGATATTATTAATAGTTTAAGAGCATAAAAGGTGCTTTGGCAGTATGTGAGGGGCTAGATCCTTTGCTAGTGTAAATTGTTTACAGTCCCACTGAGGGCATCATGGAAACACAGAGCTTCTGCCCTGTGCCATCACTGTTTACTCAGTTTCTAGAGCTTCCCACCAACTCGGGAAGGTGTGGGGTTGCATGAACTGGCCTCTCCAAAAGTGTGACTTCTGCATCTGCCTCCCTCTGAGAAAAATGTGCATAAGCAAATATCTAGGCTACAGAGGAAAAGCTGTAGTGGTTTGATGCCTCAGAAACATACCAATTTACACTGGCTGAGGATCTCAGTTTATACTGATTTAATTATACCATAGCATTAATAAACATCAGGTTCCAGTCATGAGACTTGATGTTTCCACAGAAAATACTCTGATACCGTACCTCCTCACAGCAGGGTGCACCAGCAAACCGTGTGCTTGCCCACAGAGAACAAATCCCAGCTGTTTCCTTCCTGGTTTCCCCCCTGCACTTAATGCATGGAAAAGCATGACCCTGAATCAGAGGAACAGCAGCCGGTTTGAGAAGGTGTGTGTGAAAATGCATCCTCACAGCGATGAGCTCAGAACAAATAGAATAGAGGGAAGGGGAGCAGAGCTGGGGGGAGGGTGAAGCTATCCTTTCCCTGACTTCAGCCACTCTACGTAAGCAACAAGTTTATGCCCAAGGGAAAGAACTGAAAGCTGAGGAGATCTTAAAATTAACAGAGCTTTATGTCCCAATCAATAGGCCATGCTCCCTGAGCAAGATTAGAAATTGAATGGCACATTTCTTTCCCTGTTTGCACTCCCTGTAGCCTCTTCTTCCTGACAGCATCTAGGGTTTGATTAAGTTCTTCTGTAAGAGGAAGCCAGAGAGTCCATTGTGTGAGTGCTGCCTCCAGAATACTGTGTTGGATGTACTTTAAATAACAATAGAGGTTATTGGTGTATTAGTTTCTTAGTAATTGCTAGAGAAGATAAGTCTTCCTAAAATTTGAATACGCAAAATGACTTTGGCTAACCAAGACAGAAAGGAGAAAAAAGAAAAAAAAAGCCAAAACATGCCACTGTAGGGAGTAACAGGGATGATTAAAAATCACTATATGTAAAAAAAAAATAATTCTACCTTGTTTTACTGCTAGAAATACCTTTTCAGATTTGTTATCCCCACCAAAGATTTGATATTTTTCCTCTTTGACATTTGTGTTTTCACTGGGGCAATGAAATAGTTGTTTTCAAAGGGAGAAGGACTGTGTTTGCACCTATTTCTTGCTTGACAGTGACCTCTATAAAGCAGTCATCACTGCTCTGCCGGTTGTTTTCTTGCTAGCTCTTTGCTGTCAAATTAATTACTGTGAAGTACTAAGCTTGTTGCATTCACGTGCTCTTATTAGCTCACAGGATGTCAGAGTGATTGGATTTTTAGCATTATTTCTTTTTTTACATTACAAGCTTTCCATTCAGAACCTGTTACCGGCAGGGAGGAAATACTCTGTCTAATTCTGATCTGTCAGGGTAGCTCCAGTGATACTGAGGATTTACCTTTGAATTACACTACTGTGTGTGAAATTAGACTGTATGCATAGAAAAAACAACATAATCAGATTGGGATTGCAGTGTGTTTTTTTAAGCACAGCATACAGTGCCTTCCCTTTTGTAGGACAGAATAAGAAGGAAAATATTTATGACGAGAACAGCATTTGTCCCTTCCAGTTTTAAATCACAGTAATGAGCTGATCCTCCAGTTGACCCTCTCTAAGCTCCTGCATTGCTTGTGTTAGTGACTCAACTAAGGAAGCTCACATGCTTGCAGACAGGGACGTATAAGAGGTTTAGTTCTTTAAAAAACTGAAATGATCTGAAGCGGCTCCTTTGCTGCCATGTTTGAAATTCGTGAGTCCTGTTTCTGCTGCTCCTTGAAAACCAGCATTCAGCTCAGTGAGAAAGATGAAGGTCTTGAGATTTGCTTTCATTCTTGAAATTTTGTTTAGTTTGGTTGGTTGGTTTTTAAAAAAAAAAAAAGGAGAAAGGGGAAAAAAAAAAATAATAAGAGAGATGGACTGAGAACAGGCAGCATCGCTGCTGCCTGGGCCCGCTCCTGGGCTGTGAGAGGCTTAGCCCGGCGCACTCCTCTGCCCGGCTGTGAGCCGGCAGGCTTCATCCTGTGCATCCAAGCCCTGCCTCTGCCAGACCGGCCCTCTGACCCCTGCGACCGTCGCTGTCTCCGTCCCCGGGAGCGGCGGCGAGAGGGGCGGTGCGGCCCCCGCCCTGGCGCTCCAGCCCAGCGCAGCCCCCGCCCGCTTCCCCCCGCGGCCCAGAGGGGGCGCCCTCGGCACAGCCTTTCCCCGGCGGCGGCGCGCAGGGCCGCGGGGCACCGCGCAACAGCCGCGGCTGCCGGGCAGGGAGCGCTCAGGGGGCGGGGGGGACGGCGCAGGTGAGCCGCGCCGCTGCCCCTCCGCAGGTGCCTGGCTCCGAGCATAGCTGCGCGGCGGGATTCGGGAGTTGCGCGTGGCACCGCGGCTCGCTGTAGTGCCGCGGAGGTGCCACGGGCTCCCGTCCCCTCCCCAGCTGCTCGCCCCCGGGCTGGTCTGGTGGGGGGAACCTCTCCTGACCCCTGACGGAGGAGCGGGGGAAACGCGGCCTCCCCCAGAGCCCGGGGCTGCCCCGCGGAGGAAAAGCCGTTCCCAAGGCACGGGCAGGACCGGCACTCCTGCCGGCTCCAGCCGCGGTTGCGGGAGCGATGCGTTCCCGTTATCTCCCCTTTCGGCTCCCCTCCTAGGCTGCCCCCTCTTCTTGCCCCCCCCTCCACCTCCCCCTACCCCGCGCTGTGTCCTCCAGGCTCCGCGCCCGCGTCCCTCTTGCCCCACGGAAAACACACAATCCCCGGCACCCGCCCCGATTACCCGGCCCATTCAAACAAACAAACAAAAACCCGCCCCGTCGCAAAGCCAACTCGACGGTAAACTTTCTAATGACTTATTCTTTCAAGTGCTTTAAAAGGGAAAGGAACACCCGGGGGGAAGGGGGGGCATCCATGTCCCAGACGGGGAGGGAGGGAGGGTCGGGGTTGCTGCCGCTTGGGGTCCGTCCGTCACTTCTGCTGGGGGACGGGACCGGGACGCCGGTCGGTGTGCGGTGGGTGTGTTTGGAGGAACCGAGAGGGACAGGACGGGGGGAGTTAAAGAAACAGCATAGTTAATATTTCCACATCAGGAAGTTACTGTAATAGCCAGGGGGCAAAAGACTTAAACTTATCTCCCTAAATAGTGAGGAACCCATGGCGTCTCTGTTATAAGGTTGGAGTTCCACGTGGTTTTAACTCCTGTATAAAAGTTTCAGTAGAAAGTGCCCACAATGTCGTGATTTTTGCAGGGGGGGAAAATTAGCAGGAGGAATAGTAGGAAGATAAGCGAGGAGCGAGCCGCTTCCCCGAGACCTTCCACTGCGATCCGAGAGGAACATCAACGCGTTAAAAAAAACCCAAAACAAAACAAAACAAAACACAGCGTTCAAGCCAGCACAAGGCGAGCGAAAGATCAAAAAGACGCGGAGAGAGGGAGAGGGAGAGACAGATTAACTGGAGCAGCAGCAGCAACAACAACAACAAAAATCACACTTAAAATAATAATAATAATAACAATAATAATAATAAATCCCAAACCACCAACAAGGGAGATATTGTTTAAAAAGAGCGAACGAGGGAGCGAGCTGAAGAGCTGGTCTGAACGAGAGGATCCGTGCAGCTTCTCCTGGGATCGCCGGGATCGAGCCGATTCCCTGTTCCGCGGCCGCTCAGCGTGCGGTGCCGCTGCCCGCGGTGGAGGGCAGCGCCGGGCGCCGCCGCAGCATCCTCGCCGAACTCCGGACCCTCGGCGCTGCTTTGAAAATAAAAGCATCTTGCTGATAATAAGCGGGGCGGTGGGGGGAGAAGACTCAAAACTGTGGAGCTGCCAGCCGCGTACCCCCTTCCCGCCGCCCCCGGCCCCCTCCCCAGCTATGCTCCGGGTCAACTTTGATGGCACGTTGAGAAGCAGCGGGCGCTGAAGGGGGACAACCGAGCGGCGCGGCGCGGGGCCGACCTGCTGAGAGACCTGCACCCACGGCCTGTGGATTGTTGTCTTGCGGGGGCGGAGTGGGCGGGGGGGTGCAAGTGGCATTTCTCCCCCCCCAACCCCCCCTCCTTCCAGGCTATAAATTGGATTGTATATAAATCTGCTTCGTTTATCTCCCTGACCCCCCTCAATGACGCTGGACTAAAGAGCTCCTCTCCGCGGCCCGCCCGGACCTGCCGAAGCGAGCGATGGACCAGGAGCGGCTGCGCCCGGGGATGCCCCTCTGAAGCGGCGCGGGGCACCGGGGCAGCGCGCCGCCGCCGCCTCCCCCCTGCTCCTCTCGCACCTCCAACTCGCTCCCCGCTCCCCCTCCCTCCTCCCTGGGCTCCGCAGCCACCCCCTCACCTGCTGCCGTCCCCCTCCCCCGTGGAGCCGGGCTCTCCGTGCACGCGAAGCCTGCTGCCCCCCCACCCCCTCTCCACCCCCCAACTTCGCCCTCGGTGCCTGCGTGTGCAGCCTTTCCCCCCTCCGCCTCCCCGGCGGCACACGCCGCTTCTCCGGCCGCCCCCTCCCTCCGCCGCGGCTCCCCCCCTGCGCGGAGCGGTTGCGGCCCCCCCGGCTTGGCTGCCACCGCCCCCTCCGCGCCGCGGAGCGCAGGGAGCGGCGCTGCCTGCAGACGGGCTCCCTGCGGCGCTCCGGGGCGGCCCCCAGCTCGGCCCCCCGCTCCTCCGCCATGGACGGGGCGGCTCGCCGGGGGGTGCTGGCCGCGCTGCTGGTCTGCGGGCTGCTCCTGTTGGGTGCCGCGGCCACCCCAACCCCGCCGGCCCCCGCCGGCGGCTCCCCGCAGGACACATGCACCTCCTGCGGCTTCCGGCGGCCCGAGGAGCCGGGCAAGGTGGACGGGGATTTCCTGGAGGCGGTGAAGAGGCACATCCTGAGCCGGCTGCAGATGCGGGACCGGCCCAACATCACGCACGCCGTGCCAAAGGCGGCCATGGTCACGGCGCTGCGCAAGCTGCACGCCGGCAAGGTGCGGGAGGACGGCCGCGTGGAGATCCCCAGCCTGGACGGGCAGGCGAGCGCTGGGCCCCCGGCCCACGACCCCGTCTCCGAGATCATCAGCTTCGCCGAGACAGGTGGGCGCCGCCCGGACCCGCGCCCCCGCCGCCCGCTCTCCCCTGCCCCGGCGGCCTTGGCCCCTGTCCTGCCCTGCACTACATCTCCCTGCCTTTTCTGCCTCGCCCCTGCCAGCTCCCCTGCTTGACCCTTCTCAATCTCCCCGCTCGCCCTGCCTGTCGTCCTGCCCGCCCTCTGTCCCCCTGCCTGACCCCGGGCAGCTCCCCTGACCGACCTTGCCTGGCCCCGCTTCCTATCCCCCTCTGCACCTTGTCTGTCCCACTGCCTGCTGCGGGCATCTGGCTGCTGGGCTTACCCACACGCCCTCCGCCTCAGCCGCTCTCCCTTCTGCCCCACACCCTCAAACCCTGGTTCTGCCTGCTACCTTCCCGTCCACCCGCCTTCTGTCCCTGTGGCCAGGCTTCTCCCCGCGTTCTGCCCTGCAACTCCCCTGGCTGTATTCGTCCCTTCCTCTGCAGCCTCCATGCCCCGATTCCCCTCCAGCGGTCCTTCCAGCTGCACCATCGCTTGCCTCTCTCCTTGTGCATCCCACTGTCTGTCCTCTGCCTGTCCCGCTCCATCTCTTGCATCCCTCACCCCGTCTGCCTGCCCTGCACGTTCATGTTCATCTGGTTCAGTGCATGCATCTGTGTGTTGAAGCTTGCATTTGTCTTTCCTCCCTCTCCGATGGTTTCCCATTTATTTAGCTCCCATACATAGTGTTGGCCTTGTCTGTTTGTCCAGTGCTTGCAGCCTCCTACTAAGTGTGTCTGTCTCCTTTCTGTCCGTTGGGTCATTTACTAACTGTGCCATCCATCCCACAGTACCAGCCATCTCAGTCCTGTCCAGCCATTGCAGTTATGTGCCTCTGAATCCCTTCAGCGTAGCTTTCTCGCAGTTTATCCATGCAACTGCTGTGCCTGTGAACTTTGCACATCTGGCCATAACACTATCATTCTGCAAATTAGCTCCCTGCTGTCTATCTGTCCATATCTCCTCTCCTTCATCGCTCTATCGCTCAGTTCTTCTTTTTTCTTTTTTTTTTTTTTTCTTTTACCCCTCTATCTTTCTGTGGCATCTATGTATCATTTGTCCACAAAATAAATCTCTTTCTATCCTGTATGCTGCCCACTCATCTTCTTTATCTGCCCTCCCACATACCAAAGGCATATACATTTACAGTATCTATGGGATCTGTTGCATTATACATATGCTTGTTATATTCACATACAAAATTTATGGGCACACGCAATCTCACACAACACAAGTGATGTGGATCGGTGCAGCAACACCGTGCTGTTCTTTTTCTGTCACTGTCACCACAGTTTATAAAGTTTTGTCTTTACTAACATGCAAAAGGCTTTCTTTAGGTACATTTTTGGGGTTTATTGTTTTAACAGGCTGTTGTTGGGAGATCTAGGGTGGGCTTGTGCTTCCGTTTGGTATTCAATTAATCTCTGGCTTTTGTAACACTTCCAAAATGGACTTCATGTAAAATGTAGACAAACACAGTGAATATTTCTGTCCCTGAAATATTACAAGGTACTGGATGGCCCCTGGAGGCACATTTGAAAGGCATCTAGGGTAACAAATGAAGACACCGACTATGCAAAAAATCCCATTCAGCGATTGACAAAAATATTAAAGATTCTTAGGAAAAGGAATTTTTAAAAAAATGTGCATTTTGCTCTCTACAGAAAGAAACAAAACAGATAAGGAGAGATGAGAAATGCCTTTCCAGCAATAATTTTAAATAGTGATTGGGAGGGTTTGATTCAAGGACCAGAATTACAGCCTCCACTGTAAAGGCCAGCTTGCACATTTATCAACTACAGATTTAGGTAGGACTTACAGTACAAAATTGCAGGACTGTTGCTATTTCTGAAACATTTCGTGCAGCAGGCTCTTTTGTTTACAAATAAGGGCTTATGTCTGACATTTGGTGACATTTGTTTTTCAGTGACAGTTTCGCTCCTTTAAATCTGGTGTCATTGAAAAGCTCATTGAGAACAGTCAGTAATGGCATTACAGCGAGAGCAGCCGCTTCATTGCCTCGCCTTGCATGGGAGTTTATAATTTTTTGGGGAAAAAGGCAGAGATTGAAACCATTAATAACAGCATATATTCTATAAGAGTAAGTGGAGGGTAGCGTGATGAGCTGGACAAGCAGGCACGTTCCTGAAATATATCCCTCTCCATCTCGTGAATCCTCCCTGTTAAGCCGTGACGAGAACACATGAAAATCAAAACAAAATCTCTAGTTTGTCACTGGCGTTTCAGTGGCTACTGAAATGGTCTCCCCGTGAGAATTGGCAGATAGCTGAAATTTATCTATCTTAAGCCCAGAAGATAGGAGAGCCCTAGTGTCGGTCTTTTCAAAGTGTTGCTGTAGTGTCTTTAAAGCTGGATGGTTGGAAAAAACCCCATATTCTGGAGAGCTCTTACGAGTGTCTGTGGATCTGACACATCAAAATGCAACCCACTGGTGAACATTGCTGTGGGAATTCCCTTTTCAATGTGTTTTTGATTGCAAAAGTGAGGATACCTGATTCAGTGCCTGCTTTCTGGCCAGCTCAGCCCGTCGCTGCTCTCTCGATCCGCTGTGCTCTAGCATTGTCCCTCAGTCCAGAATGGCACGAAAGTTAACGTTTCCTTTTTGACTTAATCTTGCTGATCTCCTTATCTGCAGACGATCTGGCCTCATCTAGAGTCCGCCTTCTATTTCTTCATCTCGAATGAAGGGAACCAGAACTTGTTTTGTCGTTCAAGCCAGCCTGTGGCTTTACTTGAAGCTGCTTCCATATGTCTTAGAGAAAGGCAGCAGGCGAAAAGTAAGAGTCAAAGTCTATTTCCAAGACCCGGACACTAGCAACAAGTGGAATGTGGTTGAAAAGAAAGTTGATCTCAAAAGAAGTGGTTGGCACACTTTTCCCATGACAGAGGCCATCCAGGCTCTGTTTGAGAGAGGAGAAAGGAGACTGAACTTGGATGTTCAATGTGAGGGCTGTGAAGAGTATTCAGTGCTGCCAATTTATGTGGACCCCGGGGAGGAATCCCACCGGGCCTTTTTTAGTGGGCAAGCCCGCCTCGCCGATAACAAACACAGGATCCGGAAAAGAGGCCTGGAGTGCGATGGCAGGACCAATCTATGTTGCACGGCAACAGTTTTTACATTGAACTTCAGACTCATTGGGTGGAATGACTGGATCATAGCACCATCAGGTTACTATGGGAATTACTGTGAAGGGAGCTGCCCGGCCTACTTGGCCGGCGTCCCGGGTCGGCTTCCTCCTTTCACACCGCTGTCGTGAATCAGTACCGAATGCGGGGGCTGAACCCCAAGGCACCGTGAACTCCTTGTTGCATTCCAACCAAACTTAGCACAATGTCAATGCTGTACTTTGATGATGAATACAACATTGTGAAAAGGGACGTTCCCAATATGATTGTGGAAGAATGTGGTTGTGCTTGATTTAAGGTGTGTTTTTTTGGGGGGGAGAGAGAGAGAGAGAGAGAGAGAGAGAAACATTCCTGTACGAGATGGTGTTGGAGGAAGTTTCACTGTGTATCCAGGCATCAGTGTTGGAAAGTCACTGTGGAAAAGTTTGACAAAAAAAAAAAAAAAAAAGGAAAAAAAAAAAGAAAAAAAAACATTTCACTTTGGTGTCAGGACAGTGGCAGTTTGTGAATCTTGGACACTTATATATTCTACCACTTATAAGTTAATGCTATGAAATATCTTAAAGACACACACACACAAAACGTGGGCACGCACACAAACACGCGCTCAGACACACACACACGCAGACACAGACACACACACGAGGCAGCTCGGAAAAGGGACATGAGCACAGAAAGTCAGTGACCAGTGACAACAGACCTAAATGCCTGCCAGTACGAGTGAACGGCTGAGCAGCTGTTTCCCCACCTGCCAGTGAAGCCACGCCGAGATGAGCTCCCTTTGCTCAGGCAAAAAGCACAGACTGCGGGAGCACGACGGATTCTTGCAAGCAGGTGTCTAAATGAACCAAACTTAGAAAATTAAAAAAAAAAAAAAAAAAAAAAGAAGGCAGAAATAGAGTCCAACCATCACCTCTTAGGGTCTAATGGGAAGCTGCAGGAACACCTGTCTCGGGAGGTGATAAATTCCTCTTAATTTACTTTATATAAATGTAAACATCAATGGATACCCACATCTTCCTACAACACTTCCAGTAAGGAACTGTGTGGTACCATCAAGAGAGAGAGAAAAGGGGACAGATGTGTCAGCAACTGCCTGTATTTCTAGCAATCTGACCATTGTGAGTCACAAGCTTGGGCTGGCGTGATCCGATGCTTTAACTGCCCACTAGCAGGGGATCCAACACCGTATCTGGACTGAGTTGATCTCTGGCATCTCTCGCTGTTTGCGAGAACAAAAAGTCAAAGTTGCAAATCGGTGTTCTTCCAACCGGGGGGACTCAGCAAGGGCACGTCACACGGAGGATGAGCAAACAAACAACCACCGCCACGGCTAAACCAATGAACCCTAAAGAGAAGGGGCCAGTAAACGGAGTGGAGACTTTCTGAAAAAGTGCAGTGCGTTTAATAACAGGCAAAGAACATTTTTAACGAGTCTTGGGAAGGAGGAGAGAGGAGAATGCTTTCAATTTCCTTACCAGGAGGTGTTGAGGATGGCCCATAAAGATCAGAAAATAATGATACAGCATAGCACTTGCAAACTGCTTGAATGCACGTATAATAGCACTTGCAAATTTCAATGCCTTGAAAAGTGGTACTTGATAGTGCACTTATCTTTGCTCACTATCTAGGTAAACAGGTGCCGCATGAGCTATGCAATTTAAAGTGTTGACCCATACTAGACAAAACTGGACTTATGATATGACTTTTTTATATTTTTTTATACTTGAAATTAAATCTTTTGCTTCTTTTTTAAAGCGAATGATTGCTTTAATGTTTGCACTGATTTAGTTGCATGATTAGTCAAAAAACTGCCATTTGAAAAAAATGTTATTTTTATAGCAGCAAAAAATGAATACAGTTAAATGTATTATACATAAATTTTGGAACCAAAGAGGCCAACATATTAGTTATAATTTTTATGAGATGGCAAAGCCATCATATATCATGTAGTCATACTGAGCAATCCCTCACGAGGCCTACCAATTGTTTCAGGGTACAAAATGGATTCTGTTTGTTCTGTTCAGTGTCTTTTCTATACCATACGCACATGGAACGTAGAGTGAAAAAAAATGACTATTGTAGATTACATTACAATATGTGCATCCTTTAAATCCAATTTTTATGTTTATTTAATAAAGTTCCTTTTAGGTTCTGTTCCATATAATTTAAACCAAACAATTTCACTTAGATTTGCTGTTGAAGTATTTTACATTTGTGTACAGTTTAAATAAATAAAAAGATTTAAAAGTGGATGTGCTTCCTTTTTTTTTTTTCTTTTCTTTTTTTTTTTTTTTTTTTTTTTTGTTTTTCTTTCAGTGTGAAACATCTGGAGAAACTTGCTGACTTTCAGGACTGAATGCTGCTGCAGACAGTGAACTGTCGCATTAGACTGTAGTCATATTAGTCATTGCAGAGAGCCTTGTCTGAGAGCTCAGCTGCGATCCTAAAAATGTTACTCTCTAGTTTTATTGCTGTCTATACATGTAAGCATCTGCTTCTTCCTATCTGCATCAGTGCAGGGTATCTGGGTGAAGGAACAAGTCTGTTCCGCATACCTGCAGGTCATTTACAGCAAGTTCCTGGTTCACCTGCTGTGTAAGAATGTGACTTCTTCTCTAGGTCACTCCCCGATCAGTTGCAAGAAGTAAATAAAAAAAAAATGTGGAAAACACTTCCAGGAAAAAGAGATCAATGCTGAATTTGATTCATTTTTTTTTTCTTTTTAAAAGCAGCTGTCACCAAGGAGAATATTTTTTAATAAAATGCATCCCCTTTGCTAATAAAACCCCCAAAATGTTGACAAATATTCATAGAAAGCATCATCAGCTTCTCATATATCCAGATATTGATTTCATTGATCTTCACAGATAAATTCTTCCTCCTGGACACCTAAGCAAATGCCAGCTGAAGCTGACAGAAGGACCTCTGGTGACTTAGCAGACATTAGAGCTGACCCTGAGACCTGGGAAGTGTTGAAGAAGCAAGTTCATGCAGGTAATGGTGGGTTCTAGTTACAAGTCACATTCAGGCCTTGCTCTGCCCACCTCTCCCCAAAGCCAAGTGCTGGGGTTAAACAGCTTTGTTTCAGTAAACCTCTAGGAGTAATTTGCTGTGGCTGGGCCAACAGGCTGCTGCACAGAACTTTGTTCCCCAGACCAAATTTTTTTGAGTATTTCATAGCTTTCTCACCACCTCTACACATTTATTGTCAAAGCCACGGCTTGCTGCTCCTGCTCCATCTCTTAGCAGCCTTCTTCCCTGTCCTTGTTCCTTGGGTTGACCCTGTTACTGGTGGATTCAATAAATTCAGGCCCTTCAACCTGAAGGCACATTTGACCTAATATGACACAGTCTTTATTAATGAGACTGGGCTAAACTTTTAAAAAGGGGATATATTAAGAAATCTTGCCCTCTGAAATGCAAGGCCCTGGAGGGTGGGTCCAGTCAGGTTTCATTCTTAATTGAAAGTAGTTGACTTCTGAGTTTGAAGGCAGGCACTTTATGGGACACCGGGACTCCTGTGCTCTTCCAGGAGGAGGGCAGGGTGTCCTAGTGTGGGATTTGGACCTGCAGCCCTGGGGAGCCATGAGCTTTGGCTGGCCCGAGCAAGGAGCAGGTGCTGGCTCTGTGCCTTGCATCTCACTGCAAACTAACAAACATGCCTGCGATCTTGAACTCTTTCACAGAGGCTGGCGAAGAACATTTCTTTTCTTGGTAAAAAAGCTTTCACAGCTTCCCACCCCTGTCTGCCCTGCTCCCCCATCTGCCCCTGTGGCCCTGATGTTCAAGGGGCAGAAACACAAAGAGGAGCACAAGTTGGCATGGTGTAAGGGGCATCATCTGGGAATAGGAGGACCTATCATAGTCCAGGTTCCCAAGTCCTTTTATTTTGTGTGAAACAGTCTCTGGAAACTCAGCTGAACAGAACATGCTTTGAGTTTTCTGCGGTGGGGGATCACTCACTTCTCTGTGGATGCTGTGGAGAACGAGGTATTACTCCCAAGTCCAGTTGCTGAGAGCAGCCTCTCACACAGATTTCTAAGACTAAAATGAAATAAAATTTAAAAGGTTTTGAATTTTAAGGAACCAATCTGAGACACTTGAGACTTGATCTTTCAGAGATGTGACAAAGCTATTGCTCTTGCGAGGTTTTTGCAGGGAGCTACAGGAAGGCCGCATTTTGCAGCTCCTACCCCTTACCCCTGTTTTGGTATCAGGCAAAATGAAAAATGAGACACCAAATTTGATGTCTGATTTTGAAAACTTTGGTGTATTTTTCCTATGTGTCATTTCCATCCTTATAAAGCTCAGCATCCATTTTCATTGCTTTATGCTGCAAGGTACTGTATCTACAAAATGGTCTGGGTCAGGTCCCTACCCCCCTTAAGGTGACCAGGTCTCTCTCTTGTCTCTGAATAGGCTTTGAATTTCATCCTGCAAATGCTAAATTATTGTGTTCTATCATGTGATAGAACATGTGGCTGGAAAATCTTTGTCACAGAGGCAACCCCCCCATCCCTGTGCTTGGACCTCCCACTGGCATTAATGAGGATGGTGTGAACGGGGTGACTGTCATGATGTGGTGCAACAGAGCGCTTGGTGAATTAACTCTGCATACATCATGTATTTCCACACATAATAGACACCTACTCCAAAATTGCCATCTCTCACCTTCTTTGCTGTGTTACTTGTGAGAGATGAAGTCAGCAGCTGAAATTAATTGCTACACTCTCCCTGCTATGGGAGAAGAGGAAAACCCCTCACTGAGTAAATCCCTCTTAGGACTAATTTTTGTTTGGAGAGGTTTTGACTGTGAAGTGTTGACAAACATCTTGCAAAATGAATCAGAAATACATTTTTTTGTCTGTTTTATGTTGATACTGACGTCAGCCTGCAGTAGTTCCCCTGAAGTCTGAGTATATAATACAGGGTAGCACCAATATAGCTGAAGACACACCTGAATCTGGTTTTCTTGAAATCCCAATTGGGCCCAGATTGTTCTCAGTATTTCCAAAAAGAAAAATATATTGTTTTGTTTTGTTTTGATTTGATTTGTCTTAGGATCAGCAGCTAAAAGACTTAGCAAAACCCAGCGTTAGTGCATGACAGATCAAAACAGGAGAAGACACCTAACCTGCTCATGAACATAGGAGGAATCTGCTTGTGTACTCTGGAATTTGGCCAGAAATTAGCAATCTCTGTCAGAACAAAATAGCTCAGTAGCTTTTGTTTGCTAGCAGAGGCAGTACCCTTGAACCAAAAGCTGGATTTACCTGGCTGCTTGTAATGGTAGGGACCAGTTTTATTTGGGTAACTTCATTGATTTCAGGGGAATTGTTTCTGATTTGTACTAGAATAAGTGGGAGCAGATTTAGGTTCTTTAATGTTCTTCCAGTTTAGCTCTTGGAATAACTTATATTTCATTATTATGTGTTTATGTAATTAGTGCAATTATATCAAATTATATAATTGGTACAATTACTTGGACTCATGTAACCACTGCATATAGCATTCCATGCTGTAAAATCTTTTACTCTGGAAAAAAAAAAAAAAAAAAAAGAAGTCAATATTACATGGGAATCTTAATTTGTTTTTAAATTCCAATATCAAATTTAGGGCCTGACCACATGCAAGGAACTTTGGGTTCACATCAATGAAACCTCTCCGGGCAGGCAGCTTGCAGCCTTCATCATAGATACTGGGTTTTTAATCTGATTTGGCCAATTCTATGCAACAGAGGCCCTCCTTGAATGTGTGCATCTCTAACCAGTCTTTCTTGCACAAAGCAGAGATGTCAAGTTTTCACACACACACCCTCTAACCTGAGAGATCTCTGAAGCCATCAGAAACCTGAGATGTGCATGCCGCATCCTTATACTTGATCAGATTTACCACCTTTGTGATCTGCCACTGAGAATTTTATTAAATTCATTGTCTCCCTCATTCTGGTCCTTGACACTCTTTTTTTATCACTATAATTTGCTTTCAGGGTACTTTGTTGTGAAAGCTTTGAAACAGAGGGGTCAGCACAGGAGTCTGTTGTAGGTAACGTTGAAGTAAGCATACCCCACAAAACAGAAAAAGGGGCAAATAAAAAAAACCTCAGAGGTGTATTGATGTCCCTAGATCAGATCAAGGTTGGGGACCTCTCCTACTGAAAGGACCATCACTACCAGCTGCTAAGTGTTTCAAGCTCCTACCTGGCCCAAATGAAATTATTGAACCCAGCTGCAAATTGCAGCTCACCCCCAGGTGAGGCTCATCTTCACCTAATACCAGCTCTGCAGACCCTGACTTCTGCCTGCTCCTCCTCACTTTGGACCTCTTTTTGGAGAGGGTTTACCTCCCGCCTGTCTCCTTCCAGCCTAGGTTTTGAATCCATCCGGGAGAGGCAGCTGCAGCCCTAAAATGGCTGTGCTGTAGCAGGCTGCATCTCGTGCTGCCTTTCTGCCTTCCTCCAGCTGGTAAGTGTGCTCAGTGCCTGTTATTTTTATCTTGAGCTTTTGCTTTGTTTTTGAGGATAATTGCACATTATTGCTGCAATATGTTATAATAAGAGTTACGAAGATGACTATTGTATGCAAAGGGGAAAGAAGATGTGGCTGGGGAGCAAACTTAAACCTCTGTGTCAGCAAAACAAACACGCAGTGTTTGGGCTGTGTCAGTCAAGTGGTACCAAAGTGGCATTTAGGTTTTGCCCAAGTGGAGGCTGCAGGGCTGATCTCGTCCCTCTTTGCTTTGTCGGATGGAGCAGCTCGTGCCCGTTCCCGCAGAAGAGTTTGTCACCAGCTGTGGAAAAGCTGCAGTGGCCACTCTTTCTTTCCTGTGGCTGCAGAGTTGCTTGGGTGATGGGGGAGTCAGTCCTGGGCAGCGCAACAGGAGCAAGGTAGGAGAGGTGGATGCTGAAGTAAAGTCCATCTGAGCATAAAGGGTTATAAATGCTGCCAAACCTGGCAGACTGGGCTCTCGGACTTCTGGCTCCCCCCCATCCCCCTCCTTTTCCATCCTATCTTTCACTATGTCCTCTGCAGTCAGGTTTGGTCTCGTATGGCTTGTTTTTGGGTCAGATTTTGGAACTGACACACAGCTGTGGGACAACAAGCTTAAAAAAATGATTCAGGACCTTGTAAATTAAGGCCTTGGGCTCTTGTTAAAGGAAACAAACAACTCTTATCTGTCTTAATGAGATTCGTATATGTGTATTTTACATCCAATTGTATGAATTATCTCTAGCAGTGATACTTAGTAAGACCGTACAGTTTAGGAGGTGGTTATCAGTGACTCATAAGTATTTATTTATGTCTTATATGCATTGTGTATGTTTGGCTTGATCAGGGGGGCATGTTTGCATGGGTGAGTGTGCACTTTAGGTGTAAACACACACAGACAAGAAACAGGAGGCTTTCCGTATGCAAATCAACTTCTGCCGTGTTAATGCCTCTGTAATAAAATGTGTTTAGAGAGTTCTTGATGATAGATTGGGGGTAATGCAGCCATTTATTTGTTTTGAGTAGATTTCTTGATTCTTGGGTACCTCATCCTATATGGTATGTAGGCAGCCTTGTGATAGGTGAAAAGAAGTCACCTTGTTCTCAGATGTGGTTCTGCTCCAGCCAGCTCCACATCCAAGAGCACATAGCAAACCACTTCTGCACAACCCATGTTTTGAAATTGTTCAGAAGCTGGTTTGTTCTTTAGCACAGTTCAGAGCAACCTTGAGGTTGCCTTTAGGACACCTGCCAGGTGTCCCCTGTGCTGCTGTAAAATCTGAGAAAGAGACAGAGTATTGTAGCACCCTGGTCATGCATCCTGCCTTGGGCCATGCTTTTTACACTGGAAGCTGCTGGGGGACACTTGGGCAGGGTGCAACCCATCTCTTTCTCTGTACTGGGTGCTTCTTATTAGCTAGATGATAGGCACAGAGGTGATAGGACTAAAGCTGGCTGTTTGTTAGCTGTACATCACAGCAGTCAAATTACTATGTTAGCAGCTTATGACAATAAATCAAGCCTTATATTTCATTTTATGGATGGATTCCCCTTCTATTGTTCTTATATTCTTGCCCCCTCCCTTCCCTGGAAAATGTAGACATGTGGAGCTCAGAGAACATTGCTTCCAGACCATATCTTCTTGAACTGCATTACTGCATCAAGCAGGGAAAGGAAAGCTATGTTTAAGTTTTACCCCAAATGAAAGCTTTTTCTACCCTGTGTGCTACAAATAGACTTTTAATTATGGGAAGCATATACTGTAAGTGCACCCCGGGATTTATTTCCATGCTTTGTCTGTCAAGCTTGCAAATGCACCATTTCTTACAGGAATCTTTTTTTCTTCATTGTCACCAGCTGCAGTTTGTAGTAATTGGATACAACAACAAAAGGAATGGTAAACCAGTCCATGTGCTGATGGCCACCAGTTTTCTGTCTCCAGCAGGCTTTCTTGTGACCTTCTTAAACATTAGAGCCATTCAGAAGGGTTCTGTGACTTGCTGGGCTTGAAAATCTGTTGGTGTTGGTGTAGGGCCAGATTCAGTTATTCACACCTGTGGACAGCACATTCAAAATCCCACCAAATCAGAATTCTCCAGTCAATTACAGTCATAAACAGGCTGCAAGACTGTACAGAGCAAAGCCTGTAGTACTTTTGGTGAAATGTCAGAGCTTAGCTGAAGATGCTGCACGAGTTTCCGTTCAGCTGCACCCATTTGCACCCGGTGTGAATTTATCCTGTTGGCTTGAAGACAAAGCCCTTGCTTTAGATCAGTCAGCAGTTGAGCTCCCAGTATCGTGCTCTGTGTATCTCCATAGCTGGTGATAGCAGCTATTGTTCTTTTCTGCAATATGTTCGTGGCATCAGGCATTATGACTCATGTCATAATACAATTGTGAGCCGTTTATTTAATAATACAGCATCCGTATCGTGTCACTCTAGCAATATTCTTAATTCTTTCTATTATTAACTTGTGTTTTGAAGTGTTTATACTTGTAATTTAGCTTTTCAAATTCTCACTGGGTGTAAGCTGGTGTAAGAGGAAAAGGTTTGTAAACACATCTGAAAGAATCTGACAAATAATTTATTGGCATAGCCTGATCAGAAATGTGAGAAGTGTATTTGTTTAAGGCCTTTTTTTGGGTTAGTAATGAATGGTAGTACAGGTTTCATCAAGGCCTTGACAGGAAAATTCTGGTGGTACTTTTTTCCCACTCCTATAGGACTAGTTGTATTTAAATGCTAACGGTACCTTTGACAAAGCAGAATGTTGAAGAAAATTGTATCTTGCCTTTTGCTGTCAACCAATTTAGCAGTTTGTTAGGGTGGTTGTTCTTCCATCCAGGGATTTATCCAACTCCTATCTAAATATCTTTGAATCCATTTGTGCATCCAAATCACTGAACCAAGAATCTCATTGGGTCTTCTGTTCTGCCATTGGCAGAAGAGAGGAGCAGAATCCAGCTAATATTTGGGCAGCAGATCTTTGATAAAAGTGGTTTAGGTATGAACCCTCAGCCTTTAAACAGTTTGGGGGCAGGGAACATCTGAAAAGTTCTTTGTTGCTGCTGTTCTGTTGTGGTTTTTTCCTGTCTGATCAGCTTGGCTTCTGGCAATTTTGTTATGCAGTAACAACCCAGAGATATCTTTCTGGAAAAATCTGGTGTCGCTCTCTGCTATTCTACTGGGATGTCTGCAGTGACCCTTTATTTGGTCTCCAAGTAAATCTTGCCATAATTGATAGAAACAGTTTTAAAAGAAGAAGCAAAACAGATCATGAAGGAAAGAAAGAGCTGATAAAGCTTCTAGCATCAATAGTGTGCATGTTGAAACACTCTCTAATTATATATTTATCCAATCCAGTTAATACTACAGAGCTTGCAAAAAAAGCTCCATAATTAGGGGTTATGAAAATGTCTACATAGCAATAATATGGTACCTAAATATAGCATCTTCCCTCCTGAAGCACTTTACATCATTTGAGAGCCATGGACTCAACTCACAGCTGGCATTCACAGGTGCAACCTTATTGATTTCAGTGAAACAGTGCCATTTTTTCCAGGGATAAATTTTGTCATAAATTGAAATTTTATCTAACCTATGGGCTTGTATGGCTGCCCATCACAGTAGCATCTTTCACATCAAATTAGCTGGCAATAATAGACTTCATGGAATCTCTGCCTTATCTGCCTTCTCGTGCTGCAGAAATCTTTGCTCGGGCTAAACTTTATTGTCGATTTTGGGGACATGGAAGGGAGAACAGCTGATGATAGCAAAGATGCAAGATGATCTCCAGGTGGGTAAAGATGGCTCTGGATTTTGTTTAATGTATCTTAACTGAGAACATCAGGGCTTTGAGATCTGTGTTCCTCAGAGCACGTCTGGAAGTTTAGATGTGTTCCTGAATATAGTAGGACCCAAATTATGTATTGGTCATGGTACCCATCATGGATGGGGTGAAAGAGTAGTGCAACATATAACTGAATAACTGAATTTAAGATTGTTTCTTCCAATTGAAAAAAAATTGTAAGTGGACTTTGTCCAAACTAGAATTTTCAAGGTAAGATTTGACATCTGAAAGTACCACTAGAGCTCCCCAGTGTTGGCATAGACCCTGTAGATTTTGGTCCTCTTGTCTGCTGTTTTACAGTTTTTCTATAAAACTCAGGACAAGCCTTTTAGCCACTTTGTACCGTCTCTAACATGAGACAGATAGGATTAGTAAGAGTAAGTAAGAGGGTCATGCTAGGAGTTCAAAAGGAAAGGAAAGGAAAAATGATGGGTTTTATACTTCAGCCGTACTTGCCACTGTCAAGCAGTTCTGGACTGCTCATTTCAAACATAGCCAAACTTGCAGTAGTTGAGAGTTGAGCATAAAAATGCTGAGCTGAACAGCTGACATCTGAGGAATAATCAATTAGACTGAAGCTCCTTGGCCTGAAGAAGGATGTCAGCGGGGCAGGAGTGAATTCTGCCAGGCAGCAGCAGTCAGAGGTGAGCAGGGACTGTTTGTTCTGTGGCAATACATCAGCTAAGGTCACTAAATGCAGTAGAAGAAGCTAGGCTAAAAGTAAACAAAAGAACATATTCTCTCTGAAACTGGTAGTGGACACAGGGAATGTGCTGCCAAAGGTGGCCATGGAGGCTAAAAGATTTTTAGGGTTCAAAGGATGACTGGACAAGTTTGTGTGAAGGAATGTATGGAGTATTACTTAGTAGCTCAAAACCACATCTGGCTTAGGAAATAGCTTGATTTGAACATAGCTGGAGGCTAGCAGAAGTGTGAGGGAAATAGAGTAAGCAGTTGTGTTCCTTCTAGTGTTTTCTGGCTGCCTGACCACTAGGCTGGATAGACTGGTACAGCCCTTGTTCTGCTTGTACTCGATGTGGCAACTCTGCACAGGCTGTTGTGGCAGGGGCTGTGAGTCATTGCTCCAGAGGTGTTGTGTGTGTGCCACTTCTCCAGCCTTGACTGGGGAACTTGGTCTCTTGTTGCCTGTGAAGGTCTGGGTTCGGATCCTCACGGAAATGCATCTGGCTGATGTTTTGCGCTGGATTACCAGCTTAATATGAATGGAGTTGAGAGGCTGTGGAGTGCTGGAAATCAGCCCTTTCCTGTAATAACTGATTTTCCTTTGAGGCCTCTTCTCCAAAGCTATACAACATAGACCCTGCATAGCTTCAAAGCTCTGAAAGGATCGAGGAGCTGTAAAGTCTCATTGCGAAAGAGAATAAATTATATTGAGCAACTCCTACACACACATGCATACAGGAGAAAAAAAATTTCACCTCCTCCCATAATATCAGATTGTTGATATTCCCTGCATAGAACTACAAGGAATAAACAAACGCATTCATTAACATTTACCCAGTAAGGTGAACTGAGGACAGAATATCAGTCCAGATATCCAGGCTTATCTCTGAATTTCCTGGGTTTTATGGGTTGAAGTCTGACTCTGAATAGGTCTTAAGGGCATTTTCTTGGTGGATTAGGAGGGTCTGTGTTTGGACAGTCCCATCTATAGTACCTATGGGATTGTACACAGCTCTAGTTTTACTATTTGTATCTGTTTTAAAGTCCTGCTATTCATTTGTCTGAGTCAAACAGCTTTCAAACTGGACTTAGGGTTGGGTACACAGCATGGGGAGAGTACACATCTGGAAAGAGCTCAGAAGACTCAACCAACATTTCACAGACAATGTTGGAAAACAAACAAAAACTTGCCTGAAAATGTGGTCTGCAGATGGGTCTTTATATTCTCTTCCCCATTATTTTAACGGGGAAAATTTGTCTTTAGCAGAAAGGCATTCAGCACAATAACAGCAGGAAAATGACTCAATGGGAGTAATTTTCCAGGATATCTTTCTGTCTGGGTCAGAGCGCAACTTCTGTGCCAAGAGACTCCATTCCTCGTGGGGTAGCTGCTGTGTCGGAAATGCCATCACCTTTATCAGTGCCTTCTGCTGAAACAGAGCTGGACAAAGATTTAAATGTGCTTGGGGATTTCCTCCAGCAATGACTGCTGTTATGGGGCTCTCCTGTGGACTTGCCCAGTTTGCCACAGGAAGAGTTGCGTGGCTCGGGCAGCCAATCCCAGCTCCAAAGATGGTGTGCTTGTTGCAAGCTTGTGCCAAGCCATCTGTAAGATTTGTCAGATAAATGTGACTAGCGAAGTGGCACTCGTGAGCAGATGAAGGGAAATTCCCTGGGGGATTCTTTATTCACTTGTCATTAGCAGGAGAGACGGTGGGAAACACTGGCGAACATTCGATACCAAATAACCTTTAAGTTAAAGGATGTTAAACCTGTCTTGAGCAGCCCAGACTCTGTGCTGGAGGTAGAGTATTATATTGTGCACACGGGGCTTACCTTGTTGAAGACGGATGAGGATATCTGAGTTCCTCAGTTTTATATTTCACCTCAAAACCACCTCCCCTCCTTGGGATAGTCTTACTCAAAGTGATCCAAGGAATGGAGCAGCCTGGAAGTGCATTGCTGCTGTTTACCTGTGTGTATCTCTCACCTGAAATGGCAAATAAAATCTGCCCCTGCTGTGAGAAGGTACTGCCTGCTCCCTGAATGAAACCTGCTAGCAGGCTCTGGTTGCAGCTTTGCAGTGAGGACTCAGTCTTGCTTGCTGTAGTTATCAGATGTCTTGGATGCAATGGCTTGCAAAGCAAACTTACTGAGCTCTGCCTCTGATTTTTATTTACTTTTTAAAATTTTTTTTTAGTGGGCTAAAGTGTTAGCATGTTTCTTGTCAGCATAGATTGAGAGCGCACTCTTGCATGTTCTCCCTAGAGCTCTTGTGGTGCAACTTGCTTTGCTGCACCTAAGGGTGCAGCAAATATGGAAATTAATAATCTCGGCTCCCACAACTGCCTTCCCCAAGCAAGATGTTTTAAGCAAAGCCCTTGGCTCTTTTTTACTTTTGTGGTGGGATGGGAAGATTTTATGACATGGTTTATGTGCTGACAAGAGCACCTGCAGGCACAGAGTATCCTGTTCCCATTGCTATTGGCCCAATTACTCAGTCATCCACTTATTTTTAGGCTTCAACTAAAATTTGACCATTAAAGCAAACATCATCCTCTTGAAAGCTACAACATTCCAGTTGCACTGTTTGGGGTCTGTTCCTCCCAGAGAAGACAGGGTGAGGAGACTAATATGGCATTTGAGGAGTAGGAGAGAAGAGCTTTCCAGTTATCCAGGGTCCACCATGGGCTGGAGAGCAGTGCAGGTCTTGTCTCCAGGGAGGCTGCCTGAGTGGATGTTCTGGTTTGGGCCAGGATAAAGGTGATTTTCTGTCTTGTACTTTTTGCTTTTAGCTAAGTCTGGTGAAGGGGACAAAGGGAGAGATTTTCTTCTACTAAATCCCATAAAACCATTTGCCTAAAAGACTTGCTGATGTGGGATACTGTGAGAAATTTGGGTACTCTCTCTCACCACTTTGTTGCAAAAATCAAGATGAAAATCCAAAACAAACAATCCAGAATACCATTGTTGCACAGAAAAAGTCCCAAAACCACATTCAGCAGTTTCAGTATGTGGGCAGACTTTCAAAAGCTGGACTCCTCTGCAGTGCCACAAAGCTTCAGGGAGACATGAAGCAATACCTGACTCCAGAAGGTAGTATGTGAAATGTAAGACTGTATCAGTGAATTTTTATCAGCAAATAGCTCATTTGTCAGATGCATCAGGTTTTGTCAGTGAAAAAGTATTCATGAATTTGAGTTGAATGCACTGGATAGCTAGAAAAATAAGGGTATTCCAACAACAGCTTCAGAGCTTGCCTCAGCTCTTGTGTATATGGTTGAACTCCTGTTGACTCGAATACAACATTGTATACTTGCATGAGATGGGTCTCTTTTTGTAATTGAAAAAGTCACATCACAAGACCTTTGATGTTTTAATGTGTCCTGGCATATCGATGGATATATCCAGTGAAGAACAATCTGGGATACTTGGTCTGCGTTTGTGCTTTGCTGGAGATTTGCTATGTAACCTCGAGCAAATCTATTAATCTCCCAGTACCTCAATTCCCCACATGCAAAATGGAGATAATAAAACATAACTCCCTTAGCAGGGTAAACACATTAAAAAATGCACTTTAAAGCAGTTGGGTACTAGATTAATGGAGACCTATATCTTGTGGGGAAGATTTGTTGTATTATAAATAATACATCTTCACAATTATTCCATTTAGTCTGCCTTGAAGCCTTCAAAGACATACCACGCAAATGTTTACTGGCAACGTGTTTCCCCCTTTATTGGCCAACAACATGTTTAGACCAGACTTTGCTGTGGCAAAGTATTTAGTGCATTGCACATGGCAAATGGCTCTTTTACTGTAAAAGTAGATTATTATTTTTTTTTCAGAGAATACCCCAAATAATGCTGTACTCAGCAAAAGCCTGTGCACCTGGGATAGCTGTCTCTGTGTAGATTTTCCTTGTGAAATGTTCAGTATGCTTCCACTTGGAGCTTTTGACTGAAATGGAGAATGAAGGAGATCCGATGGGTACCAAGGACAAACTTTTTAAGGGCGAGTGAACTTTGCAGACCACCTGAAAGAATTTGGGTATGTCTCAAATCAGCTAAGCAGTGCTGGTGCCAAGATGTCCCAGACAAAAAGGCCAGTGTTGCAGAGCACGGTTCAATTGCCTAGGGTACAAAGTGGGGGTCTGGGGGACTCCTGCTACAGCCTTAGTGCACAGGAGCTATTCAAGCCATTAGACCACCCACTGCTTCAGCAGTGTTACTTAGCTTCCCTGGACTCTGTAATTACTCTTGTCACATTACTGAGGATAACATAGAAATATTGCAAGCATTTTCCTTGAACTTATTGAGGCTTATGTAAGGGGGGGGGGGGGGGAAAGGGCTACATAGAGACTAAAATGAAGTGAGTGATTCTTATCCCACTTGTGCTTGTTTTACGCTGAGTTTGCCTCTGCTGGAGTAATTCCTCTTTAACGTTGATGTAATGGGTTCAGAAGCAGGACTGTATGTGTTTGGGAAACATCTTTGCTTGCCTAAAAGAGGTGTGTATGAGCGTGTTTGGAGCAAAGCAGCAGCCTGGAGTTGGCATTTGCTTCAGTTCAGATAATTTTTCTTTCTCATACAGTGAATAGCCAGTGTGATGTGAAGAAAAGTGAAACCTTTGTTTCCGTGATCAGGGCATCAAATAGAGAATTGCTCAGGTGCCTTTCCCATGGGGGTTGTTCCTTAAGAACTGATGATGGCAGAGGTGTGCTGTCACACCTTCTGCTGCAGGCCAGTGGAGATGGGGAGAGACTGGTGTGAGAGTGTGAGAGACCTTTCATGCTCTTGCTTCCAGGTATGGGGTAGGGAAAAAATGTAATAAAATTGTGGCAACTCTGGTGACAGATAATCCCTGTTTTTATTGCACAGCTCAGGAGGTCTCATGCAGCAAGATAGGAAGGGTTGGATACCTGGAGAGTTTGTTTTTACCCACTGCCCTGTAGCACAGGAACTATTGAATTGAAGGTTTCTTTGATGTCTGCCTCTTTGACTGCCATGTAACACTTTTGGGTGAAAGGTATCATAGAAGAACAGCAGTAGCACAAAAATATAACATTCTAAAGAGAATACCCTCGGCCAGGTTAGCTGGAAGGAGAGGTAGGCTTGCAGATGGGGCTTCCATGTCAAACATTAGCACCTGACAGTCCTGATCTGATGCTAACAGGAACTACAGCAATGCTTTTAATCTCTGGCAAACATCTACATGTTGGGTAAGCATGAAAAGTTGATCTCATGCTCAGGAGGAGTTTGGGAAAAGCAAGTATGTGCTACTCGGCCATACTGCAGCCAGCCCTGGCCACTTGTTCCACTAAGTGATGCTGGGAACAGTGGGAGTGCTCCTGGTCTATCGCAGGCTATGTGTATTGCAGTGAGCACATCTCTGAGCCTCTCTGCAGTCAACCTCTGGTTTGCATGGGCTGTGTTAGAAGAACCTGTAAGAGGGCTGGGGTTTGGTTGTCTCTACCCCCTGGATGGGATGCTGTCACTGAGGTACCTTTAACTCATGGATACCTCTGTGTGCTGATGGGATGGACTTTACAAATGTTTATTCCACAGCAAAACCAAAGCTGCCTAATAATTCCTTTATTAGATAATAATGTTTGCATCATTTCCACAGTCCATTGTGGAAGGCCCATGGAGAAAGACCAGGCAAGGGTAGATAACCCAGCCATGGGGAATTATCTACCCAGAGGGGTAAACTGAAGGTCAATTTTTTTGTGTTGTATGACACTCTTGCTTCTCTATGCCCCAGTGAAAATATTTTTTTCCTCTGTATCTTGGGTGTGGTACCACATCTTGGTGTCCACTGTATAAAGGTTAACGAAAATCTCTAATATTTTGCAAGAAAAGAAATTATTCTGGATGTTACTTTAAATATATGCTTGTACTCTCTATCCTGGTTCAGATTACCTCCACTGGTAGCTTCTCATGCTTTCTCCAGTCACATCGCTTAAATATGTGTTGGTTTTAACTGTTTGGAACATGGAATCATATAATGCAGGGTCATTTGTTCTGTGTTATGATCATCTGTCACCTAGACTAGCAGGCAACAAAGAAAAAAGTAGTAGTGCCAATCTAGTGCGTGTCACTGTATGTATGTATAGCACCTAGCAGAGTTGGGAGTATATATTATCAACACTGCTATGGTGTGAAGGGACCTTATTGCCCTAGGCACTACACAGGCAGACAACAAAATATGGTGCCTTCCCAAAGAGCTTATGAACAAAATGTAGTTAATGATCTATTAGTCTTTGCAGAGCAATCCTATAGGGGACCAGTGATCAAAGCTGTATATATAAAATAGTGACACACAGGAAAGTGACACATTTATTCTGCAGACATGATAAGATGGTCCATGGTATGCTTGTGCAGAGGTCTGGGAGGGGGGGACGGTGCAGGGCTGTCTCTTGGGTTATTTGGGAAGACTCTCTAAATACTACTTACTGCGGGTAAGAGGACTTTAGAACATTGAAATTAAGGTCTCTCTAAAGGCCTGTGGCTCATACAGGAAGGATGGTAAAAGAAATATCAGTGATTACTTCAGAAAAAGCTACAAAGGTATTTCTACCCATGCTGACCTTCCTCACCCATCAAGGCAAGTCAACCGGGGGCTGAGGCTTTTGCTTGGTGAAGCAGAGAGGCTATTTGGGAAGTTACCCTGCTAGACCCAACATGCATGTTGTGTCACCATCCTGCAGCAAGGAGAGGCAGTGAGGGCCCAGAAACTCCTTCCTAGAAACTGGAACTGAGCAGAGGCAGGATAGAAAGAAGGCGATAAAGAAGATGCAGTGGCAGTGATGAATGAGGACCAGTGCCATGGGAACTGAGGGGAGGACAAGACTTCAAGAAGAGAAATGTGGATCTGTTGTTGTGCAGGTGTTGACATCTCTCAAGGCTGAGAAAACGATTTCATGTTTCCATAGGAAAGGTGTTCCAAGATTCAGACTTCTGCCTCTCAGGCTGGCAGAGTGAAGGAGGGAGTTGCAAGATGATGAAACTAAGTTGCATCTTTGCCTGGTTTTTTTTTGGGGAAAAAAATGCTGCTGGTGCATGGAAAGAAATGTGTGGAGGGGAGTTTGGAGAAGTGTCAAAAATTTCCAGAAAAATTCCTTGAAATTGTGAGAAATACAGTTTGTTTACCTTGGAGGAGCAAATCTGTCCCTATAACAAATGGCAAAGGGAGAGCAAGTACAGAGACGAAAACCTAAAAATCTCATTGCCAAAGATGTGTCTGGGCTGCTTGTGGAGAATGTATGCTGAAGATGACCAGCACTTAAGGAAAGGAGGACAGTGGAGTTGTGACCAGGGCAAAGAGATTGAGTTAAAGCAGGAAATTATTTGTGACTAAATTTAAAGAAAAAATGTGTAGTTTACTTTCTTTTCCTCTCCCAGATTTTACATACAACTATTGTAGGGACTGTAAAGAATTTTGGAAGACACCATTGAGAAACAGTATTTATTTCAGTGGCTAAGGAAATGATCCAGAATGTTTGGTGATGATTATAACTATTTGTTTCATGAAAAAATTTGTCTGTAAAAGCTAAACTCGCATTTCTCATTTTAGCATGAATACGTGAATTTCTTTGTATGAATAGGACAGAGCTTAGCACCTAAATAGGCACAGAAAGTAGGGACTGGAGACCAAAAATGCAGATTAAATAGATCCAATATGAATCAAATGGATTCAGACGTAAAATTTGCAAATGCAATCTACTGAAGTGTAAATCAGTTTTATTTCAAGTTCCCAAGTTTGAACTGCACCTGAAAAAGCTTACACTAAATAGAGAGAGGTGGCTTTACAAAGCTTCTTGCCAGAGTTAAGAAACAAATTTTAAGTTAAATTAGTGCAGGTTTTTCTCATAAACAAAAGATGTATGGATGAATGGAAACTGAACTTGGATTTATGGGCTTCGAATAGAGCACATGTACTACAAGCCCCCCACTTACAGCCTGAAAATCAGTGCCACAGTGGCAAATGCAGAGCCCAGTGGCATAAAATGGTGTTAATTTTTTGATCTTTGTCATAGAATATCCTACTGTAGGAACTGCAGATGAGGGGGGGGAGACAAGAGAAGCCTCTCTCTGGCTCTTGGAGTGTGGAAGGTTAGTGGTGCACATTTATATTACAGTATTACAGTACTTTAGGGAACTGAGCTTTCAATACAGTACAGATTGCTGGTCTATAAACAGATGATTTTTCATGTCATTCTTTCCTTTCCTCATGGTGTGGAAATCCATGAGTAGAAGCATCACCTACATCTCTGAATTTTTGTTTGTTTTGGGCATTTTGTTGGTTTTTTTTTTTTTTGGGGGGGGGGAGACTTGGAGGGGGGTGTTGTTTATGTTTTGGGGTTTTTGGGGTTTTTTTTTGGTTTTTTCCCTCCCCTGCAGGCTGTATAGGCTCAGATCTTTGCACTGCAAAGTCGAGAGCTGCTAATCCTCTGCAGGGTCATCAGAGCTGCTGAAGTGCCAGACTTTGGCTGCTCTCTCAGTTCCCATGAGCACAGGTGATCATTTTTCTTTTTTTAGAGGATGCTCTATTAGCACAGCCTTAATTGGCAGCATGCAATGGTTTTGGCCAGTGCAGTTTATGATAGTGACATATTTATTTCTAATGTGGAATTGGCCCATTCCTGATTGAATAATGTACAAATAAAAGATGGAAATCAAAACTGGTTTGGCTTGCTGGCTAGCATAGACAAGAATTAAAAAAGAACAGCTGAACAATTCCAGCAGGTAATTCTCAGTCTTTGGTGGGTGCTTAATTAAACTTCCACATGTCAGGAGGAGGAGATAGAGCAAGACTTTTTTGCTAATAGTATTGCATTCATTTTGGGAATGACAATTACAACTTGGAAGCATTAATTCTCATACAAGATGTTCTTCATTGACATTCTGGATTTATGAATATTAAGTCTTTATCATCTGGTCAACAACTCCTGGTATTCATTTGAGAAAAGGCTGATATTTTGCTATTGTTCTGTAGACAGGGATTGAAAAGAGACTGCAGGATTGTGGAATAATGTAGAGCAAGGACATGAACAAAATAAGAAGCTGTACATAATCCTCTGCTATAATCAATCTTGCTTAAAACTTTAAGTGAAATAAATGGACCATGATAGCCACTTTCACAGATCTGACCCTGCTGGAAATTCTCCAAGAAAGAATAAGTACCTTGCTATTTCTTGTTATGTGGGCAGGCTGCTTTCAGTATCTATCTTGGGGAAAGATTTCACTTGATGACAGAATTATTATTAAATCATGTATTTGGTTGCTGGGAGTTACCCCAGACTTGAAATTAAATAGATAATAGGCTTTCTGTCACTGATAAAGTAACTAAATTTGCATATATTATGTCTAAATAAATGGAACAAGTGAAGGAGATCTCTAGTAACTGTTTTAAAAGACCTTTTCCATTATGCTTTTGGAAACACGTGAAAAATGAAACATTTCCCAGTGGCTGGCTGAGTGCAATGACTTCATGCTTGTTAAAGGGTTTAAATGCAGCAAAGCAAATACTCCAACTGCTCTGTCTCTGCTGGGGCAGAACTTCTTTTGGTCCTAAATGTGATTGTGAACAGTATTCATGGGATCCTCTAAGGATTCTGAACTGAAAAGTGTTTGAGGCACAAATATGGAATAAATAATAAAATCTCATTTCTCATTTTCCCTTTTTTTTTCCATACATGTTTTTCTGTTTCAAAGGTACCTAATAATGGAACGTGGTTGGAGTAATGAGATCACTCCCTCCTTTCCTTAAGAAAAAAAAAAAAAAGAAAGAGGATGATGCAAGCATATTAATCATATTAGTTGTACCAGAGGGCAGCTATCTTCCCCAATGCTTGTTCCACGACATAAATAATTTTTCTGTGTATCTTCAGGGAGGTTTAAAGGTCTGCTGTTAAAGAGCAGGGAAGATATGGCTATTTTGATTTTGTCTCTCCTACCGTTACTCCCACCCAAGATAAAATGTTAGCAGCAAATTTATCTCTGTTATGTCTTCCATCCAAGCCAGCTTGGGTCTCGGCTTCAGGCTGTTCAGTATTCACGTTTAAGTCAAATCTCCAGTTAGTTTCTGACTGTAATGGCTGTTGAGGTGTAAAATGCATAGCGTCATACAAGGACTCTTTAATTGATAAGTAATTCATTGGATAGGCCTTCAGATGTAATTACAAATTAAACTGATAACATGAGAGATCAGTTCAGTGAACGCTGAGTTATCATTATATTTCAAAATTCAAAATTTCAAATCTTGCAAGTAATCTCTCCAGCCTGGGAGGGAGGAGAGAGGATGGGGACACATGGGTGAAAGCTCTGGCCAAGCTAAATCCATTGCAGAATTCAAAGGAATTCTTGGGGAAAATGATGAGATGTTGTGTGTTTCTAGGCATTGCTATAATGGATTTTTTCTTGAAATAGAAAATGGAGGTCATACTGAGAAAAGGAAAATGTTTCTTTCTTTTATGTGGTCAAAAGTGGAAACCTTCCAAAGTTGGGGAAAAAAGCAGTAATAAATCTGCAGCCACCTAGAATTATGTGGTGTTACAAGTGAAGACAGCTCCAAACTTCATTCCTGAAACAGGAACAAACCCCTGCTCCCCTACCTCAAATCGACTGCTGCCTGAGCTCATCTCCATTGCTTGTACCAGTGCCCTGAAGCAGAGCCTGAGCCCCAGCCTTCCAGGGCGTCGTTGCCTGCAGCAGGCATTTTTGGTATGGTCACACAATGGTTTTTATGCATTTGTACTGCCTATGCAGGAATAAGCATCTGGGACTTTCAAATTCAGAGGTCCCACAGGAGAGGGTGGCACCTCATGAGCTCCTGAATCTCTAGCTGTGGCCAGCAGCCACATCAGTTGAATTCAAGAGGGGAATTTTACATTAAAATTGGTTTGGTTTCTTCCCTCCATTGCCTGCTGGAAAATATTCAGGTGCCTCACTTGTCTGATGGTTAAGCAAGGGCTGCTTTCCCTGATGAGGTCCCCCTCTGGTGTCATGCTCAGGCCTGGGAGAGAACCTTTGCTCTCTGTCAGTCTCCTGTATTTCTCTCTTGCATGCTTAATACTGTCAATTCATTGGTTTTGTGTGGGTTTTTTAAGGTTTGTTTCCCCCCTCCCCCCGCTCCTCCCCCTTTTTGCTTGGGGATTTTCTGCCCATTTTCTCTGTTGCCAAGTGGTTCTGTGTTGTAGCTCGTTAACTGCCAGTGTGTTGGTGTTGCATATGGTAAGAAAGCATAGCTGGCAACGTAGTATCACCTCTGCAAAACAAAAAGATGTGAAACCCTAGTGAATTCAGCCCTGAAGCTCTTGAGGGAAGGTCCAGGGCAGGGATCCCAATGAGTCTGGTTAATTAAGGATGCTACAGAGCTGGGGAGCCTGACGCACGGGGCTGAGGTCAAGCAAGCTATTGGCTGGGCATTGAATGTTAGGCTTTGCCACCAGGGATTCAAAACGTGTAGGTTAAATGTTGTCACTGGAAATCCTCTGGGAAATGGGGGACTCCAGAGAGAGAGGAAAACCAGGTAATGAGGGTGGAAAACAAAGCTCTGTTCCAGAGCTGTTGCGAGAGGGGAGGAGGGGGCGACTGGTTGCTGCCTGGGAGAAAACAAGCCCCCCGCAAGGCAGGTTGTTTTCCTCTGTGGGGAGGAGCAGAGCAGAAGAGAGGAGAGGAGCAGAATCCTGCGGAGGAGCCGGGGCTGGAGGAGGAGGGGGAGGTGGGGTGGATGTGCCAGTGCCTCGGGTTGTCGTTTGCACCTCGGTCACGTGTGTGGAAAACATTGCGGCTGTTGTCGCTGGGTACCGCTCGCTGCGCGTGGGTGCAAATGGCACAGCAAGATGTGGGACGGAGCCTAGCTGGGCCCAGCTGCTTCTGTTTATGCTCTGCGGGAGGAAAGCAGATGTACAGAGCCACTGTGTCTTGCCGAAAGTCAGCTGGGGGCTGGTGTCCATGGGGAGGCTGGTGGGGACCTGAGGCCTTTGCTCCCAGACTGCTTGTTCTCTCCTACCTGTGGTCAGACCCCAGTGCTTGGCCATGTTGGGGTTCTTCTCATTTGGGACATCCTCATCTTTAGCACTTCAACCTTCATCCCTCTTTGCTGCTTTCTGGAGGCCCTGGCAGAACTCAGCTTCACTTTTTTTCTTTTTTTCTGTCTTGAAAACAATAGTAAAATTCCTGAAAAGGGGGTGAGCAAGTACATGCATGCAGGTGTGTCTGGGGAGGCTACTGAAACTGAGAAGAGGTGGTGAAGGGGGAGGCAACCCAGAGCCTGACATGATGGTCTCCCTCTTGCACCAGAGATTCTTGTTAAGCCACCAAGGCTTTGTAGAATTTCACTGTACACCCCAAATCCACTGCATTTGTTTTCAAGCCTTCCTCTATATGCCTGAGGACCACAAATCTTAAAAAAAGAGAAAACCCAACTCGCGTAGTAGAGCGAGTGGGGGCTGAAGATGGTCTTTGAGTCCTGGTGGAAGCACCATGTACCTGGGATGGATTTGCAAGACAAGGGAGAGAAGCCCAATCTTTCTCATTTCTGCCTGTCTCCATTTCAAATTTGAATAGGACACGTGGCTCCTGACACATGTTGTCTAACCAGCTCTGTTTTGTGTGCTACTTTAGTCAGGAAATTAATGAGGAAAAAAGATAAGGGAACATTATGCTATTCAGAGTAAATGGCCACGTTACACAATGCTGCTCCCATCGCCTAGGTAAAGCTGTTTAAGAAAATGGGCTGGCTTGAGGGCTTCCTTCTGATTGTCTAATTAAACTTCCAACCTTTGCAATTATGAAAATAACTGTGGTTAGAACTACTTGTATATGCTATAGGTAACTGTTGAATAAGAGAAAGAGACTAAGTTGTTTGCTTGGAGATTTTATTCTGAGTTTTCTCCTTTTTTAATGCACTTTGGTTTTATTTATTTATATATTTTTTTGTTTTCTGAACTTCCTATTTCATTGTGGAGTAGCACAGACTTGTAAATGTGACTGCTGCGATGGCTGAAATTAGAGGTCCACTGGTTGCAACATCCCATTTGCAGCAACGCCCAGCTAAAAAATTCCTCTGAGGAAAGTGCAAGAAAACCGATAACAGACACAAAGGAGCTGGGTCTTTGTAGCCCCAGCAATTAGCTTCCATTTTAAAACCTTTCATTCAGTTGTAGCTAAACAATTGAAAGATAATGCCTTGTGGCAGAGAGCTCCACTGCTTAACTGTGTGCTGTGTTAATGCTCTTTTAACTATTTTTGTGGGTTTTGGCCTTCAGATATGCTTCCTGTGCTATTGAATGAGAAAATAAAATCATAGATTTTGTTAATACTGGTAATTAATAATTCCCAAATGCTGTCCTACTTATCTTACTTCAGTCAACTGAAGTCAACAAACTCCCCTAGGATTGGTAGGTGCCCTAATCTAGTATCACTCTTCATTCTATTTTCACCCAGACCAACAAATATCGCAAACCCCTATCCGCCTGATCTCCTGGGGTACAAACCTCGGGTGAAGGTGACTCCATCTTTCACAGTACCCCTGTGCAGTATGCAAGTGGCATGCTCTGCCTGCCATAGCTATGGGTTTTTCATTACAGATGGAAGGATTAAAAATCAGGTCTTCCAAAGAATTGTCACTTCTCTCAACCTCAGATTCATCACTGCAGATGACTGTGTCAGGTGAAAGAGTGGTAGCAGAGTCTGTGCTGTCCTCTGGTACATTGGAAATGGCCTTCATGCCACCCAAAGTGTTTCTTGTCAGGCTCTGTTAACACCTTATCCTCAGCTGTTGTTGATGTAAGTGAGCACGTTCCTTTGTTAGCTTGCTTGTGCCTTCCAATGTCATATTTTTTCTCCTATTTTATCTGATCCTCCTTATAAAAACAGAGCTACGTGATGCACAGCTGGATGCATTTTGAAAAATCTGCTGCTGCCTGAGTGCTACCTGCTTGTGTGATCAGAGGGGAGTGCTGAGCTGAAGAATAGAATATGTCTTTTGTGATTGATCTGTCAAGCGGGTTTGATAGCGCGGAAAAAGTAGTAGGTGTTGTACGTACAGAAACGTTCGGGCTTGGGCTCTGTTTTCAGTCTGAAATATGAAGCGTGGTTGAAATTTGAAGGGAGAGAGGGACTTCACATAAGCAAGCAGTAAATGCAGTTGAGTGGCTTGTCTGATTGGAGTGATTTTTTTATTATTATTATTTATTTTTTTTTCCCTGGCTTTTAATGGTGCTGGTTGCAGTGGGGACTTCAGCGTGGTAGCCCATGGAGGTACTGACAGAAGCAGGGATCTGGTGGTGAAGGTGTGATACATGTGGTATTCAGCCATCACTCAATGCTTCACATTCTTGTGAGAAATCTGCTTTAATCTGGGTCTGGTTCCAACTGGCAGTACATAACAACAAGGCTTTCCAGCCTTCTCCTCCCCCGGGGTTTCAGTCCTTAAAGATGCAGGTTCTGATAGCATGTTTTTCTTTCCAAGCCAAAATTTAGTTAAAAAATTGACAAGCACTTACACCCAACAAAATATTTAACCTTACTGCCAGGCTGGAATTAGTCTTTGAGGTGCTTTCTGCTATTTCATGGTTATTAGTGCTACAGTGATCTGAAAGCAGCATTGCTACTTCACTCCACTTTGCATCCATGAAGTCACCCTGTTGTCACCATGTTTCTTCTGATATCTTTCTCTTGAAAGATTTTCAGCTATTTATTTTCATTGTAAATTAATGACCACCTTCTCATGAAGTCCCAGGAAGCAATAGGTAAGGGATCACAGCCTCTTGGGACACTGGTGTGGTCCTTGATTTCTACTCAAGTTGCACAACTTGTATACTGTGGTGATGGTTGCCAGGACCTGTTCTGTGACAGAGCTGGGCTATGTATGGATCAAAATACGCCTTCCCTGATTTATTTCAGGGTGACCTTTAGTATTTTGACACCATTTTTCATATATCTGGCAGAGTGAAGATAACGCACACTAGTGATTACATGTCTAGATGCGTATTCTATTGCAAGCTGTTTATGCCCCTAGCCACTGGAATGGCCTGTTGTCAGACTTTATTATGTGAAGTATAAGATATTGGGTAAAAATAGGTTTTGCATGCGAACTCAGTGCCTCAGTATTGTTAAATGAGGGTAACTCAGGGAAAGCCACTTTCTTTCTAGCCATAGCAACCACACCAGGCTTGCTTTTCTCCAAAAGGGCATTCTGTTGTCTTTTTGCAGCAGCTGACATGGTCTATGTTTTGGTGGTTTGGTTTTTTTGTTGTCCTAAGAAGAAACCTCAGAGGTTCTCACTGTTTTCATTGTTTTTTTTTTTTTTCTTTCTCTTTGTGGTTTGTGTTGTGTTTTTTACTGGCCACAAAAAACAAACCAAAACAAACAGTTCTTGCCCTTTCCTGAAGACTTCTGAATTGACACTGATTTTCATAAGTTCCTCTTAAGATCATAGCAGTGTAAGAAATGGAGTCTCGATGTATTTTAAACCCTATCTAGTATCAAGAAGGGCTGGGTAGGCTGAATGTAGGAGAAGGAGCTTACCTGCTCAAGACAGCCTAACTAACCAGATGGTAGTAACACTGGTCTTCAGAGCCCAACCTATACAAGGCTGAAGAGATCAGTTTTTGGAAGGTTTTACAGGACCCCTTTGTTTAGAGTCTTGCAGAACTACAGTGAACACTAGTGCTGCAGCCACAGCATTGCCACATGAGCACAGGGACTTAGTATGGCCCTTGACACCAATCATCAACCTTGGTACAACTAGGCTCTGACAAGAGAAGGATTTTGGCATTTTGATTTTTGCAAATTACACTCATGTGCACTTTGGTCTGGGACCTTAAAATCAGATGAAGTTTGTGGGCTCTGTTTCTAGGCAGAGAGAATCCAGATGACATCTGTACAGGACTCAGGAGCCTCTAGATAAATGTTTTTGCATATGCCACTCAGATTTCTCCTAAGAGAAACCATAGGCACTGGCTGTCTAAAGCACACTTGATTTAGGTTATTTTTCCATTTGCTTTAATCATATTCTCAACTCATTTAATGAACAGCCAAATATGTAATGCTTGGGGCAGACCCAGTTTGCCGGTAGGAGAAATATTTTTTTTTTAAATAAAAACAGTCTGATTTTTCTGGAGGTGATAAAGACCCGCAATTCTGATTGACTAGTTCACCAATAGATAAAAATCAAAATATCATCAAACTTATCTATTTACAAATTGTCCAGGAGCAGATTGTGAAATTGTCAGGTTTGTCATGTAAAGTTATTCACTAATTTCTTCAGGGAATAATTAGATCATTAGACAAATATGCCATAGGCAATCTGTGTGGGAACTTGTGTAATTAACCAATCCAAAATGAGTGATAAATTGTATATCGGTAATTTTCACACTTAGCAATTTAAGATGTGTTAAGTAGTTTTGTCATCAAGTTAAGGAACAGAAACAATACATTGTGACTTATATAACTAATTAGCATTCCCAATTTTACAAACACAAACAATTTGGAATTTACCTTGGGTGACAGTTTGCTCATGTGAGGTAGGAGAATATTCATGAGCCCAGAACTTTGCACTCGCTTTTTTTGCAAATGCTTGAACGTTAAAGAGGTCATAAATCTGGTTAATCAGAAATTTGCCTTTCAATTCTAACAAATGTTCATGGTATGTTACTAAGAAAAAAAAAAATCTTTCTTTCCGTGATATTGGCTCAGCTTCTTGTAAAATCCTTTTGACAGCACTAACTGAATCAGAACTCTGTTGTACTAAGGAATGGGCCTGTGCACGTTTTGCAAAGTACTAAGTGATTCATTTGTTCACCAAATTGCTGAATTTATGGTGCAATATTAAATTATGACGTTCATTGTAAGTGGACCAAAGGGCTGGAGGGGAGGTTAGAAAGAAAAGAATATAGCAATTTTGGAAAGGTCAAATTGAGAATGGATGGAAGTTATCAGTAGAGGTTAAGCTGTGGCCATAGGCAGGCACAAGGCTGTTAACCTCGTGGAAAGGCTGTGAGCAGTGTGGTATAGGAAAGGTGAAAGCATAAATCTGTGGGGGGGGTTGGCAGTATTATCAAAAAAAGAAAGTTTAGATGTTGCAATTCATTTAAGATCTTAGTATAGCCACCTAGGAAGGTGGGGTATGTGATGGTGAACTGGGGAAAACAAAGGATCTTGCTGAATGTTAAACAAGTGCTTTTTTTAAAAAGCATGCATATATGTATACACACACATAGGGTGTGAAGGGAGATGGAGCAGGATGACCTCATAGTCTTCTTCCATACCTGGGGTTCAGCGACTAACACAACTCTGCAAGTGTTTTAGGCACAAAAACTAAACTCTTCTCCTATCCTGTCCTTCGCTGCTGCGTCTTTAAGGTACAAAGTGAGCTCATCAGTATAATATTAGGTCAAGCACTGTGCAACACTATGTGTATATATAACAAGGCAGTGGTGTGTGCAATCCAGGGCTACTGATGATATCAAGGTCTCTGGGAAGAACAAGCAGCTGTCTGTTTTTATGCATTATGCTGATACTACAGGAACTGTGAATGGTCTCTGGTTTGCTCAGAACACATAATTAAACACAGAGACAAATTGGTGATGCTGCCCAGTTGCATTAAGACACTAAAAAAATCTGCAAACCCACCTGGCTTGAAGCTAATAAAGATCAGTGAGTTGCATTCTTGTTTTCTGCTTGAAGAAGATGCTCAAGAGTGCCAGGATGCTTTTAGAATGAGGACCATCGTGTATAGCCCATTAAAAATAAAACTGAAAAAAAAAAAAAAATAAAAATCCTCTGCACCACTGGAGAGTCAGCAGAGGGAGTGCGAGCTAGGAAGCCCCTCTGAATATCTGAATGGCTGCAATGCTGGAGGAGAGAACTAAACAAAAAGATGCGTGAGCTAGAATTGTGGGAAAGAAATAGATCTAAAACAAAACCTTGATAAAGTTATGGTGACAGCAGCAACACCCATTGATGAAAGCTGTGATACCCCTGCCCTTTGAGGCATGTCAGCTTGGTTGAATACGTGCTAGAAAGTGTAACTTCTTGAGGTTGCCTATGTGCTTCCAACTCGTGTGATTTTAATTATTATTCTTGCAATATTTTGTGCTCACACCCTCTAGTCCATCAAATCTCAGTTACATTAAAATCCTTTGCTTTTCTGTATTTTGACTCCTGAGTTTCTACTGAAATGGTATGGAGTCCCAATATTACTGAGACAGTTACAGAGTCAAGCTTAAATTGTGATCTGAGTGCACTTAATGTGTGAAAAAGCCATAAGGCAAATAACAAAATTCTCAGGGCTTGGAAAGTCATGATGGTGCTTAAACATTTTGAGCTGGCAGTGCTAGCACTGCTTAGAATGACATTTAATGAGAGTGCATTTCTGGGCAACTCCACAGAATCTATTTTACTTCTGTCTCTTGTAGGGTTTTTCTTTTCAGTTACAGAGAAAATCTGTAATAAAAAAAGTGTGGTGGTTTTCCATTTGTGTTTAATTTGTCTGTTCCAAGAATACACATGTATTCCCTAGATCTGTAGTTTTTCTTCATGCAGTTCAGGAATTTTCTTTCAGCTATGGTTATTACTGATGAAGTCTGATACCATCCATTTTCTTGACTATAGTTTAGAAGGATGGCCAGAAGTATACTTGAAATTTAAACCAAGCTGTAGTTTTAATTCAGGGAAAACTTCCATTTCTCAATCATAGAGGTAAGAAGCAATGCCACGGTAGCTGGATAATATTTTTAAAAATTGAATGTGGTTTTGTCTTGTCTGGTGCTTCAGAAATACATAGCATGACCTCTTTTACTTCCCAAATAATCTGCATCTATGTTGAAGACTGAAATGAAGATAAGCAGTTGTATAGGAGATACTTGTGGGCTACTTACATTTTTGCCCAGTTTTGAGTGCTGTTCTTTATCTGTACGGTAATTTACTTTGTGCTCAGGAAGAAATGCTTATTGAGATTAAGTAGGAAATAATGCTGAAAATCTTGTTCTTTTGTTTGCTTGTTTTTAAATCAAGAAATATCACAAAAAGCACACCAAAAGTGCCCACTCTACTTTGGACTGATAAAGATCACTCTTTTTAGGACACAGATATGGCTTTTAACAGTATCTGTCTGGTGTGGGCTATTGTGTTTGTAGCTCCTCATGTATTTCAGTTTATTTCTATCCAGTGTTATGTTAGTTTATTTTCAGTGGGTTGTATTTTTTTTTATTTTTATTTTTTACTTTTTTTACCCTTCCCTTTCCCCTTCCTAAACTTCTGTCAATGTGTTATGGTAATACAGCTTTTCTTTCTACTCATGAGGTGCCTGCATTCATTGGTGGGTGATACGAATAAGTAAAACCTGTCTCTTAGTGCACATTCACAAGAGTGTTGAACTGAGATTACACTGACATCTGAAATTCTGGCAGTTTGTAACTCCAAGTGCTTACACTTTGTAAATCTCAATCACGTCCTTAATGTAGATTTTGTTTCGTTTCTTGCTAAAGAGTAAAAAATGTAAATTTAGAAAAGACTGTCACTCTCCCAGTTGGACTTTGAGTGATTTAAGTCATTCCTTTGTCAACCAATCTAATGTGTTTTTGCAGTGATAATGTCTGCTTATTCTCCAACATCTGTGCACTGGACAAAAAACCTAGATTGCTAGATGTGTCTTGGGTGAACTGTATCTTCACTGTAGCACACTGACATGTTGGTAAAATACATGGCTTTATGCAACAAGTACAAATGAGACTTATTTGAACTGAGCGTTGTTTCAAGTATATGATGAAAGGAACTAACATCAGGCACAGGCTCATTTGATTTTATCGAAACTGTCCTCTTACTTGAAGAAACTGGAAACAGAGTGAGGCTGCAAGTGCCATAACTGGCTCTGGTGCTGCTGGGGAAGGTCAGGAGTGGGTGAGAGTGGCATGAGTCAGAGCGCTCGCTGGCATGGGCTGAGTCACAGCACCAGGTCCACGTGCCTTTCTGTTGCTTGCAAAATCCAAGACCTGTGACTGCCTCTTAGGCAGTCTCCTAAGAAGAGACAAACCATCTCCTGGGTGAGTAGAGCAGAGACATGTGAAGAACAGAACATTTTTTTCTGATTTATCTGAACAGACATCTCTTGCTGGTTGTTGTCCCCACTGGGACTGCAGGACATTTTATATTTGTTCATGGGTTGAGTTTTGCTACAGCTTTAGCTGTCATAACTAAACATGATCTGTTTCTTCACCTTCATGCCTTCTCCACAGATACCTGCATCCCTTTTGCTCACTCCCTATGTGCTTGCATTCAAAGACTTTTTATCAGCTAAAGAGTCCCGATCTTACTGTGTGCTGCAGGCTGCCTGTGAATATGACTTTTATTTAGAGCAGAGGGAATCAGAAAGAGTTAGCTCCACACCTCTGACCCTGAAAGAGCCCACAGGCTAAACAGGTACCTGAGATACAGTTGTAACTCACAGAAGATTGGGGTGGTTTTTTCCTGCCTTGCTGTTTAGTGAGGCTTGAGTTAACATTGCCGCAAGGGTCTTTCTCTGGTCTAGACCATCGAAACAAAGACTATTCCCCAGCAAAGAGCTGATGAGCCTCAACATGTCAGACCCACAACTACCATTTTCCCTCATCCAAGATCACCTGCTAAGCAATAAAGGGAAAGTTCCAGCTGCAAAATTATATTGTTATAAAAATACAAAATACTTCTTACAAAATAGCATACCAAAATAAACCACTGATCTCTGTATCGGAGAAATGGAGCGACTGCTCTTGGGCAAGATGAGGGGTGTAACCATCGATGCCAGAAGTTAACCTCTGTGCTGGAGAACAGGGATGGAGTAAGATGGTTTCTGCTGCATTAAAGTGTATGGTTCCTGAATAAATGTGGGTCACTGATAGTTGATCTCATGCCTTCCTGAGTAGAGGACACAGGATAAGGCTGTGCTCACTCCAGAGGGTCTCCGAGCTGTCCGGTTTCATGACACTAGTGTGTCCAGTGGTCCCTCATGGCAATAAAGGAGAGAGACTGGTGATGGTGGAGTTGCAACTTTGCCTGCAGTGGTGGCTTGCAGGAGAATATGGATGTGAGTGTCTGGGAGATGTGACTAAGGTGGTGTAGGAGAAGGGAACTAAGACAGGCTTTGCTTGCTGTGGTGAGCTTGGCCTCAGGCTGTGTCCAGCTGGTGTCTGTCGGTGTCCCCAGAGATTGTCAAGATTTGCTCAATATTTAATAACTTGTTTTTTTAATTACTATTATTCCTTTCCCCATTCTTTTTGCATAAGAAGTTAAATAGGTAACAATGCTGAAAATTTAAATATGTAAGTTACAGACCCTCTGACTTTTCCATTCAGTGTCTCCCTGTAAAGATTGCTTTGGGTCAATTGAAATTAATTTAATTATTCTTCTGAATTAAAAACTGTCACAAGCAAAAATTGCTTCTGGCCAAGCTAGTATCTTTCATTTCTTTTTATCAGAACCTTTTATAATTTTTATTAAAAAAAAAAAAAGTGACATTTCAAATGAAACCCTTTCCCCCCAAATCCAAAACTTCTTTTAAAAGCCTGAGGGAAGCAGTTTGACTAGTAGAAGTTGTTCTCAGCTCTTTCAATATATAGATCTAAGTTTGATGTGCAACATAAAACCCTGCTGATACAAAATAACTGATAAATAAAATAGTTGTCAAGAATGTTGCCAAGCCTTCCTCATGTAGTGAGTGACTTCTGAGTGTCAGCTGCATTTGGTTCTTATTTTTAGGATTTCTCCATATTGTGACAGGTTTAAGCCTTAAAAATGAGGGCTGATGTCTGGAAGGCCAACAGCACAGTCTCTGGAAGCCTAGGCCAAAAAACAAGTTGTAAGATCTCTAACTTGAGCAACAATAAATTTGCTTGTTTAAATAATAATGCTGCAATTACTTCTAATTAACTGAAGAAAAAAATTTTCAAATACGCTCTCCTTTCTTTCCCAAATGGGAGGTGAAGTGAGAGTAGAATTTCATTTAATTGGAAGTATTTTGCTTCTATGCCATTGCAGGTCACCCTGCTGGCTGTACCTTGTATTGTGTTTGGGTCCAGTGCTGGGCAGATAATTTGATCCTCTGGACCAGTGGCTCTTGCAGCACCCACATTCCTGCCCAGGGAGACAAGTAGAACTATTCTTGGGTGTTTTTGCAACCTGTAGCCCACACAAAGACTCATGAGATGTGCTCTCAGTTTCCATGTTTCTCAGTCCGACTGCCTATATTTGAAGAAATACCTGAGAGAGTGGCAGAACCTCCTGGCTCTCTGTTTTATCTTCAGAACTTGCACTTTGGCGTCAGTCTTTGTCTCTTCAAGCTCTGACTTATGGTTTCAGGTGTGAAATTAAGTGGTGCAAGAGGAAATGCTGAATGCACAGCAATCAACTAATTTGGACAAAAGCCCCTTTGTATTTGCTAAAGATGTATAAATTGCTTATTGAGCTCTGGCCTCAGCTGGGCAAGTGTAATTGTCTCTGGAGACTGAGGCTGGAAACCCCACTGGTGCCTGTAGTCGCCCACATAATTATGAATATTTTGCCAGTGCAGTCCCTGTTGCTGCAGAAAGCTCGTGGGGTGCTGCAATCTAGGTATGCCAGCACTCTCTGCTGCTTACACTGCAGAAAGCTGCTCGTGGTTGACTGTAGCAGCCTTGATCTGTAGGGCAACCAGCAGGGGCAGCTCTCTATCTCCTTAGCCCACCAGCTCATCCTTTTCCAAGAACCCATGGGCCTGTTTGTCCATGGGTTCAGGAAGGATCAGGTTGTGCTTATCCTTCCTACTGGATGGATACAGGTGAAGCTCTAGGTATGGTATTTAGCCTATCTGCAATATCAGCCTCAAGGGCTGTGGAGGGTTTGAAAATAGGGTATGTAGCTGTTTGTTGATTTAAAAACTCTTAAAAGGAAAACAGAGGGTTTAAAATAATTCCATCCTTGTGACTGTTTAATTCTTGACACTTCTTTCAGTCTGAGTTGGACCAGTGCTGCTTCATTGATCCATGTGATGATTGTTGAGCCATATAAAGACCCTGCTGTCATATGCCTGTCAGATATTCTGTCATGTGTTCCTGTCCAACTAGTAAAATGTCAAGCACAATACAGCCCTTCCTACACAGAATAGCCTTGGGCAAATGCACTCTACTAGTGCTTAACAGCCCATGGGATCTAATCTCTGCTCCCTTACCGACTGTTCTTAACCTTTATGTGCACTTCAAGACTTTTCAGACTAGTCCTTTTGCATATAATCATACCAAATAGGAATTTGGGAAAGAAGCACCAGCCAGGGCTGGATCTGCTACACACTGAGCTACATTTCAATTGTTTTTCCACAAAGTCCCTGCATTGACTGAACCATGGGAAAAAGTTTAATGTGCTGTTGCCTTTCTGCTAAGGGTAACCCTTAAATTTAACTTTCCATGGTCTGCTTCCAGATTTAGAAAGGCTCTCTGTATGTGATCCTTGAAGGTAACAGCATGGACTATACTATACCTGGTTGTCCTTGGATGCCACTGTCCCGTATGCTGAGATCTAACAAGAATCTAGCAGAGGGATACCTGGCACTCAGTAGCAATGCATTAGTTTTCAAGTAACTGTGGATTTCTGTGGTCTGCCAGTGTTGGTTGATACACCCAGAGAGCAGCATTCCTTTCCTGATGTGATGATTTGGCATTTCCCATGGGATGGTCCACTTGAGGGCATGTTTGCCAAAAGACTTGTGAGGTCTTGGAATAATTACTATTGTGAAGATAATTTTAGAGTGAAACAGGTGCTGTGAGGTGACATCTGAGGTTGGGTGGAGTTGAGATGCCTGATTAATTGCTATAGTTAATTAAATCCACATCTGAAATTGGAGGGAGATGGAGACGCTGGCTGAGGAGGCATGGGAGTGCAGCAAGTGTGGCATTGCAAACTGTGCTCAGGTGAACTCCAAAATGTTGGAGCTTGCTTCATGTTGGTGTGTCCTTCCAGAGACAAACCTCTTGCTCAAATCCAATGGTTATTGGGCCTGGATAACTCATGGGGTAGCATTAAGCCTCAAGGTTTTTTTGTAGATGTGAATACATCCCTATTTAGTAGTAGCTGTAGGAAAGCATGTGAAATCAATGGGTGCCTGGTGGCTGCTCTGTGTGGGAACCTCCATTGTGGCACCACACTGCAAACCAAACTCACTTCTGTGAGCTGTGGGACTTGGCACAGCTCCTAGCTACAGACACTGAACTTTTGCTCTCCTCTTCTGCAAGAAATTCAGGCCTGGAGGTAAGGGCTTGGCTGAGATGGCCTGGCAGAGAAGGTGCCCATAGATAAAGAGATCACATTTTTCATCAGCTCTGCCAAAATGATTCCTTACACCCTGTGATAATTGTCTGAAGTATTTTAGAGATATAGAGAGACTTTAGAGATAGGAAAATTGTGTCACTTGTGCATTGGCAACTAATGACCTTCACACAGAAGTCATACCAGGAGCAGCACAGATAGCATCAGCTCTGCTGGTGAGCTGAATGCAGCTCCTTGGGTGGCAGGAGCCCCATGAGACCTACCTTGTTCTCCCTTGGCCAAGGAAGAGCCACCTTGTGATTAAAGCAGTGCTGGGACCAGCACTGAGGTCAGCCTCTAAGTCCCAGCTCTGTCCCCGGTTGCCTCTGTGGCCTTGGAGTGCCTGTTCAGAGAAAAGTGACTTGCCTGTGTGTTTGCTTCCACGCCTGTTCAGTCCAGATGAGTTGTGCTAGCCAAAGACCTTTGTTGTAGTAGTGTCTGTGGATGAACCTGGGGTGCTGGTATAAGCAGCTCAGCTGGCTGACCTGGAGAAAAGGTGGGACACACCTGGGTTTGTGATGACTTGGGGTCCCATTTGCAAATGGGGACATGCTGCTTCTTTTCTCCCCACTCCCCTCAATAAATGAAAAAATTCCCTCAAATATTATTTCAGTGAATTACACCTGGGATTAACCTATGCTGTTGGCTTAATTTGTCTTAGCCCTCCTGATTCCCTTGAACTGAGACTGTCCCTAGGACCTGGGAGTGAAGGATTTGCTGTGCTTTGTGGTAACGAAAGAGAGGGACTTTGCATATGTAGTAACCCTGCAAGTACCAGGAAGCTTGCCCTGATTTCTCAGTACTCTATAATCCCAGAGAGGTGTTTGTGATAGCAGCTTTGATCGTGCGGTACCTCTGACCTCTCCAGACGGGAGTGCTGGAACAGATTCAGCCCAGGATGGCTCTGCTGGTCCAGGGGAGAGGTCAGACAGCCTGGGGACAGAGGGAGGAAAAATGTTCACTGGGACAACTGGTGTCTGGACTGATATGCTTTCTTCAGTCTTGGAAAAGGTTCAGCAGGCTTAGCTTCTCTTGAGACAAACACTCCTTAGAAAAATAAGTTCAACCACGGGAAAGTGCCCAGACATCACATTTTCAAAACAGAATGTTTCCATTTGCTTTCATGCATTCACAACGTTTTAGTCAGTCTGTCTAGAACTGTAGCTGTGCTGTTGCAGCAGGAGACTCAAGGCTCTCTATCTTGCTGTATAATCCTCATGTTTGCTCTAGGTATATCTTAGGAAACAGCCAGAGGCTGGGGTCCCTTTTGTGAATTGCTTAGTGGTCTAGGTGACAGATGTGTCAAGGACAAGGATACAATAGACATCAGGAAAGGGTGGAGCAGGATACAGCTTGTGGATTCATGGTTTCTGAGTTTAGATGCACCTATATTTTATTGGGTCCTCTGTTTATACCAACATGGGAGGCCAGATTCTCATGCTGTGTGAATGACGAGCTCAGCACAGGGCCTGCTCTTTGATGTTTGTAGGCAAAGGGATTTCTCGGGAGCAGTTTGAATGAGGTGAGGGGCTGATGTGTGCTGACTAGGGCTTGAAAAGCTGTTCCAAGCATGAGAGAAGGTGTGGGAGATGGTGCAGAAATGCTTCTGTGATGAGGGAATGAGGGGGAATGCAAGGTCAGTGCTGCAGGACTGACTGGGGGGTGGGTCGGGTCACATGTGGGACCATGGACAAATCCATTAACTGCTCTGTGCTTAAGCTTTACTGCTGCAAAGCAGGGCTGGTAATGCAATATACTTGGCTCCTGTGGTAACTCACAGTTGATAAGAGATGTTCAGAGTAAACAGAGCTAAGCCTGGGTCTGGCTATGCATTTGGGCTTGTGCTGTTCTTTTTTTCCAATGCTTTCAGAAATCCTGCCAAAGTCAAGGGGCTATGAGAAACCAGGCCTTCTGTCAGCATCTGGAGGCAGAAATCCCAGCAGAAAACTAGTTATTGTGTTATTCTACTTCATTAAGTACCTTCTTGAGGGGTTGAAGTAGCCTGTGAAAACACATTATCGCAAGCAGTGAAGTGTCTTACAGCCCTTTTGGAATAGGAAAGATATGCTATCTGTACATTTCAAGATCCATTGGTTGTAGCAACCACATGCATTGCACCTACTAACCCCCAGCTCTTCTCTCATGGTAGTACCTGGGTAGGTCAGAGACCACAGATACCTATTTGGTCCACAGGAAGGGAATTTTCAAAGTAATGCAAGTTTAGTACAGCTGGAAGAGAGCCTCAGGTACATCAGCATGGACATCTCGAGCCATATGTAGGTGAAAACTCAAATAATGATAAAGCAGGAATATGTGTTCTGATACCCATGTAGCTATAAAGAGTAAAGCAATTTCAAACTCTTGCACCCATGTAGAAAGCTGGTTCTTATGTACTGACTGCTTTAGTGCTGCTGTGATGTGTATGGGTTGGTGGCTGCTGAGCTGTATGCTCTCCTTTCCTGGTAGTTCCTGTCCCAGAATGAGCACTGCTTCAAGTTACCATTTTTCCTTGGAATTTCAAGCAATAAATGTTTTCAGGACAGTGGAAAGTTTAAATGTGAATTCAGGAATTTGTAGTTCAACAGATCCTGTCCCGTCAGATTCAAAACCAGAGGGTATAAAAACATGACAAATAATTCATCAGCTGTTGGGATTAGATAACATAGCTTAATTAAGGTACAGTTTTGCTGAAAACCATGCATTAAAACAGGAGTGATGCCATTACTGAATCCAGTGTAGTAGCATGTAGGTGTCTTTTCTAGAACAATAGAATAATAAAACAGACATTAAAATGGATAAAAATTTTCACATGTTGCTAGAGATGATCAAATAATTTATGGCAAAATCTATCTTTGTTTTTTCCCCACTTTTAAATCTTTGATAATCCAGTCCTTGCTTCTATTTTCAAATTGTTAATGTTTGCCAAATTGCTTCTGAAGACATTTTAGCCAATGAGTTGCTCATGAGGCCTCTGCTCTGTAACTAGCTGCTGTTTGTCCATGATGTGCTTGACTGGCTGCGGAAGTCAGTCTGCACATTTTTTTTTTCTGAGTGAGAGGCTTAAACTTTTTGAGCACAGAGAAATAATGGAGCAACACACACTTAAACTGCATCATTTGATAATTTGTATTAAAGTCATGAAATCTTCGGGTTTGGGACTGCTTTCATAGGCAGTGATCCAGGCAATCCTAAAAGGGAATACTATGACTGGGCTGGTAGCAGCAGACAGACTTAATTGACTTTCCCTTCCCCAGTTCTTTGTATTTTTTAACTTGATGTGAAAATGTATTTGAGCTTCTGGCTCTTAGTGGAGTGCAGGATGTCAGAGTGTGATGGCTGCGCTTTCTGCTGGGTTCCTGCATGAATTTGAGTTGGTTGCTCTCTTCCTGTCTGTAGCACTGCCTTATCCCCTTCAGTTGTAGAGCTGGTCCTCACTTTCCAGGCTTGTTTTGGAAGGAATGGAGGTGGCCTGAAACAGATGGAAGCTAACAGCAGAGTACAGTGGGCAACTGGGATGCTTACACTTGAGCCTGGTCCCTGGTCTCCTTAAACAGTGAAGGTATAAACTATGTGACTTATGCTTGATGTGCATTTAAAGAATTGATTCTTTCCTATCTTGCAGGATACTGTGGAGGAGGAGGACAGGAGGAGAGTGGGAGAGGAAATATTATTTGGAAGTTGTTTTAATAACAGAGTCTTTTTGATGGTTGAAAACAATTAGGCAAACCAGAAAACCTTATGTATGGACTAAGGGTGGCCTTCAGGATACCCAGTGTTAGTGTTTCCACAGAGCAAAAGTTGGATATGGATAAAAGAGAAGTAAAGTGAAAATCTTAAGATGGTTCAAAGAGAGGATATGTAGGATCTCTTAGCCTGTAGGTCACCCCTGTGTTGTCATGAGTAGCAGACTAATGCGTGTGAAGAATATGATTATTTATATCTGTGGTTTTACCAGAGGGGGTTGTCAGATTATACTTGATAAAGCTTGAAAATGTTTCTGCATTTATGGCACTCTTGCTGAAAGGAACAACCAAGCAAAGAACTGCTGACTGATTTTGCCACCTTGTGCAAAAATATGTCTAAGTGCGTGATTTCAGCAGACTTCCCTACCACTGCAAGTGAGATTAACATCAGTATTGCAGACTTCTGGGGTGAGGGAGAAACTTTACTTGGAAGTAAAAGACAAGGAAGGAGGAAAATTATAATTCAAGTCTATTTTAATGGGACATAACTGTACCTGCATGCATTTTATCTTGTGTTTGTATTGACTTGTATCCTTTGCTTTGTTTATTTTTGTTCTTAAGAGGAACAAGGCAGTGATTCATTACCAGTATGCAGGGCAGGGATACTTGACTTTGCATTTGTGTGGTATTGTCTGTCCAAGTGGCTCAAAGGCCTTACAGATATTAAGGGCTGTGCCTTCAGCTGGTATAGCAGTGCTATGCTGACACCATCTGAAAATCTGATCCTACCTCAATTTTCTTTTTGTCTGTGTCTTTTAAGTTTACATACTCTAATATTGCAGATGCACAACCACTGCCTCCCAAAATCCAATAACGGCATGATTTTCTCTTGGGTGACTTCTCTAACATGAGCTTTTAGAGCTACAGAAGCACCTGATCCTTATTTCTACAGTTTTACATATCTATACTGGACTTCACAATTTTGAACTAAGTCCAGGTAAGCACCTGATGTGAATTAATTTGTACAATAGCCCCACATTTACTGTCAGTTATAATCTGTCACTCCTGGGGGGCTGGGAGTGGTTGGGGTTGTCTCTAATGCATTTTAGGATGTTTTATCTTGTAAATCATAATCTTATGTCTGTGAAAGTTTCAATTCTGGATGTGCATTCAGGTTCAGAGAACTACTCAGAACTCCCTTCTGTGATGCTTTTCTGTACAACATCTAACCATTGTTAGCTGGGGAAGGTGTGCTACTGATGGTTATGCTGTCACAGCTTTATATCAAAACATTACATTGAACCAAGTGCTGCAAAAAATTACTATATGGATCTTATCACTTTATATATATATGTATGTGAAAAAAAATTGGATTTCAATGTGTTCATATATAGTTGTCAAAATTATATTGACAGCAGGTGTTGATTCAAATTGCAAATTAATTTTTTTAAAAAAATATTTTCTGTAATTAAATCAACTTTTATCAGGTTTATTTGGCTTGTTTGTTTTCTCTTGGCTGGTGTTAGTTCGTTGGCTACCTTACTTGAATATTTATCTCTGTGTACTTATCCTTAGCTTTGGGATCTTCTGGAACCAGTCTGATATTCCAGTCATTAAAAAGTAACAAATGATCATTGGTAAAATACATGGTTTCCATATAGCCATCTTTAGTATTTTCAGTTGAAAATTATCTGGACCTATTCACTAGCAAACACTGTTCAGAGGTTTTTAACAGTAAATGGTCTTTGCTGCTAGTAGAAAAAAAAAATTGAAATCTTCATTACTAATGGAAAGTACTTAATTTGTGTAGTTCACCTACTTACAAACTGTAGGAACATTATAGGCTGATTGCTACAGGAGAGGGTAAAATTGTGAGTAACACTGAAGATACAGCAGAGATAGCTTTGACTTGTTTTTAGGAAGAAACATTGGCTTTCCAGCTTCTTCCTCAGCTGCTCATAAAGGACCTCAAACTTTCCTTCCAACTTCTGCCTTCCAACTTCTGGAGTCCAGCTCATTCTTCCCAGCCAGCATAATCCTTGTCTTTTGAAAGAAAACTTCGTCAGTACTGCTGGCTGTGGAGCTGCCTGCACTGATACTGAATGAGTTGAGGTCAAAACAGTCCTTTTGTTGACTTCAGATATGCAGTCTGGCAACTGATTCCTTCTGAGCCTTGAAAAACAGTAAATACAAAATAGAGATTCCTCAGGTAGGGGTTCCTATGCACAAGTGTTGGGTTAAAAATTATCTGTTATTTTCAGAAATGTCTTACTACAAACTGGGGGGACTTCCAGCAGACTGGTGCTGTGTATATTCCAGTTTTTATTTCTGTACATTAAACAAGTGTTCAAGGATTAAATCATCCTGCTCCCTGATGTGATTTGGTGGTATAAAACAAACAGGGACTAATATTCCCCCACCTGGGCTTTTACATTTCCCTGAAGTCTTATATAAGCCATGTAGTACAACGGGATGCTGTGTCACTTATTCCAAAGGTATCATCACCAGTGGAGACTTGCCAGGTGACTTCATCCTCCCACTCAGTTTTGCCTCTGTCTCATGGTCGTGTTTCAGGGAGGGAGCATACCAGCCTGTTGTCCTTGTGCACCTCGCTGAATTTTCTTTCCATGTTTCCTACTGTGGAGTCCTTGAGGATTACCTGCCCTTTTAGGAAACCTGAAAGACCTCCCTTTATAGCTCCTTAATTCCTGCCATAAAGATATGAATTGTCTTTGACCCCTCAGCATTCCTTTTCTGTTTCCCTTAGGAAGGATTCCTTGGTATTTTCTTTGCTAAATATTGGATATTTCTAGCTGGGTAGAAATGTCTCTTAATTCTTTTTCCTTGTGGTCACAAATCTGTTTCTTGTATCTCCAGTTCTTGTACCATCTGTCCTTCCCCCTGCAGCATGTGTGGCTGTAATTTGGGTAACTTATTGTCCAAGAAGTCTTTGTTTTCTCAGAGGCTGTGCATTAATGAAATTTGAGTTTGACTGTGTATACCCTTCCTTTTAATGGACCAGGAGCATATTTGGACCAGCATCAGACTGGAAAACCTGAGCACAGCCAAGGCACCACCAGTAACTCTTCCCTGATCATCTGCTGTTTTCTTACAAGAAACTGTGAGCCTCTGCTACCCAGGCTGTCCCCCTACACTGGTGGTGAACTGCAGCCCCTTGCCCAGAAACTCAAATAAGCTTCATTTCAGAGATTCAGTGACATCATTTTTCAGAAGTGCTGGATGAAGCATAAGTTCATTTCCCTCAGCACCACTTCTTAATGTGTTTTTGCTCATCAGTGTGTACAACTAATGTGAAGAGGCAATTCGGTCTCAGCAGTCGCTCTACAGAGGGTGAAATACTGATAGGTACTTCATTTGATAAAATAGTAATGCTGTGCAGCTGTACACTGTTTCTCCCACAAGGATCTCTAGGTACCTGAAAGAGTATTAAATAATTAAGCCTGACAATCCCCCTGTATTTCATTAGTTCCATTTCACAGGTGGATTAGCAAAGGTTAAGTGACTTGACCAAGGTCAGGATCAGACCTTATTCCTGCAAAGAAAGCCTGTCCAGGGGATAGTTTGTGCATGGGTTAGATCAGCTGGTCCTGTGTTGGTTCCCCGTGACAACCTGGGGTCTGTGCACGGAGGCAGAGCCAAAGCCTGTGGCAGAGCAGGGAGGGAACCAGGAAATCCTGGCTCTGTTTTCTTAATTTGTTTCCAAATGTCCAGGCCTAGGATAATCCATACCAAATGCGGTGACAGGACTGAAGGGCTTGATTTGCTGAAGCCACAGAAATATATAACCTGATGCTCAGGAGACCTGTAAGGATTCATTTCATGTTCACTGACATCTCCTGTCCAGTCAGCTCAGCAAGTCATATTTTCATAAAGTTATTTTGCACCATCTGTATTGAAAATGGTAACCTGGCCAATTACAATGGGTTTTTAGTTTATTCTGCAAGAGTTTTAAAATGGAAAGAATCCAGCAGTGAGCCAAAGAGGAGGAAATACCTTATCTTTCTCAAGGAAAGTCAGGGTTTGATCCTGCTGGCAGCTAAACTGTGCCAAATTAGCTGGGTGCTGAGTGTTCAGCACCTTTTCAGAGATGCTCAGGACTTTGCAGAGTCAAAGCTTTGAGCTATAAGGTTAAGCATGAACGTTAATGAAATGTTATCTCTCTACCAGATGGAACTAAGTGACAAGTACTCTGGCTGTCAAGCGCAGAAAATTGTGAATCTGTCGCACATCCCCTGACAACAGCAAGGCAATTTTCTTAAACCTGACATAGGCAATAGGAATTGCACTGCAGTGGGGTGTCTCACTCATGTGGTCAGAAAGCTGACCTTCTGTGGTGGGAACTCTTCACCCCCGTTTTTTTTGTTGTTTAGTGGTGGTGGTTTTTTGTTTTGTTTTTTGTAGGGTGCATTGTGCTTTCTGATCAGTTGCCACCTTGCAAATAATCCACTTAAGAGGATGTTTTTCAATGCTAAAATAGCTACAAGCTAAGGCTCAACTTGCATAAAAATTACATGTATACTTGAAATCTTTACAACTGATGATTCCAGATAAGAGCAGATACTCCGTTCTGATCAGCCTTCGGCTGAAAGGTGTAACCACTACGAGCCTTTTGCTGTCAATGAAACATATTCCCTGCCTACCAGGATACAACAAAAACATTATGTTGCCATATCAGAGCACAGCAGAACTTTCCTGGAGCCTTAAGGGATTGCCTCATATTTTACAGACTTAACTAACTGCTGATAATTGAACAACATCTTATTTTTTATATGTGCATACTCTGCATGAATGATCATGTAGTATTATCATTTCATCCACAATTGAACTACTTCTATAAAGAAGTGGAATGCAGAGCAGAATGGGAACACAGAGGAGAACACTTACATATTTGAGGTGGAAACTGAGATGAAAAGTAGAGTTAGGAAAATAAAACAAGCTTTCAAAGTTATTTCAAAATCTGACTGCATCTCTTTGGTCTAACCTTGTAGCAGCAAGCTGATAGCAAACAAAAGGAGGTTCAGGGGAAACTGAAGTTCCTCTGGAAGTTTGGCTTCTTGTGGTTTCCAGAATAAATTTACCTTTTCTATATAACTGACCTGCTTAAATTTTCACCTGCTCTTGGAAAATGCCCTTGTCAGTTCCTTTAAAGAAAGGCTCTTTTTATCCCAAAGTTTAGATGAATGGTTGGAGAGGGTTTTTTGAATAAAATATTCATTATGAACAAACTGTGAACTTGTGAATATGCATGATTCCCCTTTAATCTGTTTTTTGAGATGCGTTTCCTTTCCAAACAAAAAAGGCAAAAATTGGTCTGCTCAAACTGACCAACAAGGCTTAAGTATCAGTTGCTGAACAATCTGTGCACAAGCTGACTACAGGCATGATTGTTTTTCAATTAAAGAGCTACTTGGGTGACTTTGAAGCAAACAACAAATGTGACTGTGGACAACTCAGAAAGGACTGAAACACACTCAGTCAGTAGTGTGTTTCACTTGACTAACAAACCGACCTCTGACTAATGGATGTTACGTGGCTAAGGTAGAAGAAGGAAGCCTTGAAAAGGAGGATGAAAAAAGCTTGAGGGTGTATCAGAAAATTCTTACTACACCTGAGAAATGTGTTCATTAATTCCCTTTTCCTTACAGCAGAAAGGAAAGTGGTGACTTGGTTAGTGCTTGGACAAGCATATTTAGGTGGTGGCACAGCTCAGCTACATACTCAAGAAGTGAGCATTTCATCATCAGCTGGTTGCTGGCATGTTGTCAGAGATTGCTACCACTTAAAATAGTGGCAGCCTGTGAATTCTCTTGCTGTCATCCAGCATGCCCATAAAGTTTTAGTGAAGCACTGTGCTGTGACCTCTCTTGTTCCCTCATCCTGATCAGTGCTACTTGCTATATGTAATTTTTGGCTGGCTAACTCTCTGTCCCAGTGATAGATTGCTTTAAAATATTTGTGTGGGACATGGCTGTGAGGAAAGGGAAAACCCATCAAAATCCTTATCTCACAAAAAGGCTATAAGGAGCCAGAAAAGGGGAAAGAGTCGCCATATTTACATAACCAAGCCTAAGTTGTTGTATGTATATCTCTCTCATGCTGCTTATGAATGGAGTTCAGGGGAATATGGGGAAACTTGTCCCAGTTTCACCTCACAACAGCTCTTGAGACAGGGATGTTCCAGATAGTGGCTGTGACAAGGATGGCTTTCCATGGTCTTGGTTAAGACAAAACAGGGGTTTGGGTGCTTTTTTAGAAAACGAAACTTCTGTCTGAGATAGCCAAGTCCTTGAGATGATGACTTTCGAGTTACTACAGTATTTCAAGGTCCATGTCTAGTATACACACATACATATTCTTTGAGAGAATAGTGGAGAATGTATTATAATCCTCTTGTGTAAATGATCCCCTTGTGTTATTTGATTCTTCTCCTCTAACATGTATTTTATTGTATGATGTGGGTATGGTGCTTCTCTAGATGCTGACCTGCTGGAAAAGTTTTCTCACTTCTTTAGGTAGTTTCAGTTGAGGCATTGAATGAGAGTGAAAGATTCTGCTTATGCAATTGCTTGGGGTAATAAAACCTATGGTTCAAATGTATGCATTTACATTAATGAAAGAAGGCTGCATTACAAGTAGTGGCAGCTTCCGCATTGGTCATAACTCACCGCAGTCCCAGTTCAGCAAGTTTTAATTGGTGAGACTTTAGCTTTCTCACAGGCAACTTCCAACCCATCTCATTAATTTCAGGAGATGCTTATGTTGTCATGAGATACTGAGTTCTCAAGGAGGTACAACCCTAAACACAACAGTCATCTGAATAGCTGGCAGTTTAGGTCAGCACAGGGTAAGATATAAGCACACTGATTTGATAGGACCAGAGATGGATGAAAACAAAATTTTGTTTTCCTTTTCTACAGCAAATAAATAATTTTAAAAAAGACAACCAGATCAGATGGCAAAGTCTGTGAGTGGACAATGTGGGTCAAGTCAATTATGTGGGAAAAAAACTGTTCCTTTAACTTGAGTGCTGGGCAGTGCCATCACATTTCTGAAAGGCTTTGGAAGCTTTCTGGGATTAAGTCCTCCACAGTTAGGGAAAAAGAATCAAAGGAGAAGGTCTCCATTCTGCTTGCTGGATCCAAGGTGTGCCTCTCATCCCTGCCACACCCATGTACTCTTGCCTTAAACTTCTCTGTCATGCTGGAAATGAAGTGGGTGTCAGAGCCATGGGATGCAGGGATGTGCTGAAAAGCCATGCATGTTTCTGAAGTAGATAGTCAGGGGACAGGAAGATTTCTGTCCTTTATATAGTACAGGAGAAGAGAAGACTTCCTAAACATGGTGTAACAAGGGAAGGGCTTAGAGGAAAGGAAGAATTTTCTTTCCAGAGTTCATCCACTCTCTTCTCCAAAGTGTGACCAGGAGCCTTGCACTCAAAAGCTGTCCAAAATCTGAAGCTGCCAAGCTTCATGTTACTGCGTTTTTGAGATGGCTCCTGTTGCTAAGTTTTGAAATGCAGTCAGTACTGGGGTAGGTCGTGCGGTTGCAACATGCACATCATTTTTGAGCAGAATATTGACTATGCACTAGAGAAATTTGGGCAGGGTGGAAACTGGCTTGGGTACCCATGCTCACATCTCTGGGATGGGGAAAGTGAAAAATGAAATATTTGACTATTGTAAACAGCTCCAACTCAGTGATCTTCGAAAATGTGTTGCAGGAGCACCACTTTGCTGCTGGCTGTGGGGAAAGGAGACTGCACTTCTGGAAGCACCCCATCCTTTTCCTCCTTTCCCAAATGCATATTGACCCAGCTTAACTCTCTTTGGCAGGGTCAGGAAGCACATAAGTTCAGAAGGGCTACCTGCCAGCTTTCATTTTTCATAGTTTAGTCATTCATGGTTTTCTGTGGAAGAAACACCCTGCTTGGTTAGGAGGTAAACTTATTTTGGCAGGGAGGTAAATTCACAATTCTCACTGTCAAATTACGGCTAAAAAGAAAGAGGAACCATTTTTGCATTCCAAGAATTAAACTCGTTAATGTATGTAGCATTACATTTTAGCAAAGTAATCACAGATGAACATCCAAAATGTTGTCTTGAATGCTTGAAGAACTTACTGAAACTAGATACAGAAAGGGCTCTGCAACATCCTCTATGAGAGAAACTGCTCGCAATTCTCATATTGGGTCAGCAATTCAAGATGTTAAAATTTTGTATTTATATATAATAGAGACATAGGTGTGTGTGTGTGTGAGAGAGAGAGTGTAGGGGGAGGAAAAAATCACATGATGAAAATTTTCAGTATTTTTCATATTTCAAGACATACTGCTGCCTCAAATTGAGCATTTATAGCATCCATTATCTGAAGTTTAATCATCCCAGGGGCACGTTATATATACGTAATGTAGCTATTCTAAGATATAAAGGTATACAGAAGTAACCTGTAGCTTTTTTTTTTTTTTTTTTTTTTTAAGAAAAAAGGTATGGCTTGTTCTACACTGTTCTCAGAATTCTTGTGAGTCTGTGCAAGTTCTTACATTGAAAAGCAGTCTTAGCTTTTGAGTTTCTCGGTCTTCAGAAGCAAGGCACTGAATATTATAGAAATGTGTAGTAAACAGTCCACACAAACTGGCAGGTGTTAAGTTTTGTGACTGCTGATTTCCTAGGTGGTATTCAGATAATAAGATGTTGGGAAATATTCACATTGATACTTGGTATTTTTTGGACCTGAGAGGATCTGCCTAAAAACTGTTTTTGAGCAGTTTTTTGGGTAGGGATATATGAGAACCCCTTAGATTGCTGTATGTATGTGTGTGAATTATTTATTGGGGAAGTTTAAATGGATGCTTCATTCTTGTTTAGTGTAATTAAGCCCCTAATATTAATATATATCAAACATATGGCTCAGGGGTTTACTCTTCTGATTCTCAGCCTGAAGATATTGTCTCTTTCTTTCCTCCTTTTTTCTCATTAGTAGCTTAGATAGGCATGAGAAATCTTTGAGCTTAAATAAGAGATCTTTGTTGTTGTTGTTCTTGTATAGTTCAAAAGCAGTTAATTTTTAAGACCTCAAACTTGGCAAGTGGCCACTCTCAGCTGGCAAATACACCCTTGCTATTTTTGCTGTGTGTGATTTTTAGTTCATCTGGAAGCTGCTGCCAAACAACTTTAGTCTAATTCTCCTGCCCCTTGCCTCTTCCTATTGCTCTCCAAGTGCTCTCATGTGCTTCCACCCAGTTAATGAACCATCTGTAAAATGAAGAAGCTCGGTCCTTGATGTGTCTGCTGAATCCTCAGGCTGTAATGGCAACTGTGGTGGCTGGTGTCTTGCACAGCAATGACCGAGTCAGCTGGCCTGGCAGCACCGGGCTCCCCTCTGACCTACCCTGAGCAATCATCCCATGGAGAGCAAAATTATAGGCACTGCAAAGCTGGACTGTTTTGGAGCCATGTTCCCCAGGTGTAAGGTGATCTACCTCTTCACCATTCTCCTCTGACATTCATTGGTACAGGTAATCGCATCATTGCAACCACATAATTTTGTTTGGCATTCAATCTGCAGCTTGGGAGAAGATTCTCGTAGCTTCAGGTGTGTGAAAATAGGAGCTGGTGTGTTCTGTGACTGGCAGGTGGGAATTGTTCAGTGGGAAGGTTAGATGGGATGGTAATTGGGAGAGAGTCTTCAGGCTAGTTAACAGACAGGAAAATTTCTGTGTATTTTCTTCTCTGTTTTAGAGCAGTTTAGGAAATGAAGGCAAATACCATGCCAAATTTAAAAGCAAAGAGTGGGAACGAGGTTTTCAGAGGTAGAGAGAAAATGCAACAGCCTGGCTTGGATGGTAGAAGTAAGCAGTTATTCTTCCAAGAAGTCCTCTTTTAAAGAAAATATTTTAAAATTTATTTTAATTAGATCCAGTAAAATGCTATAAACTTGGGAATTTTCTTAAATTAGTTTTCTGTAGAAAACATGAAAGAAGCTTTCAAATATTTTGCCTTTTCCCCTTGTCTGTCCCCTTGTTTATCAGTAACAGAGAAAATCTGCCTGGGAAAGGGTGCAGAGAAATACTAAACAACTTTTATCCTTCTGTAATGGGAAACATCTCTCTGAAACACTTCAACTCACATATCCCCTTCCTGTATCCTCACACTTAATATATGTAATGTACAATAGTATTTTGAAAATATACTCAAATAATGGATCACAAATATACTCTTTGTTTCACTAGAAGCAATTTGGTAAGCAATCGATTCATTGCTGTGTGTGCATTGCAAATGTTTCCCTCTCCAGACCAGAGTATTATCTGTGCATGCTCCACCCACACTTCCTGGCACGCTTGGCAATGCTCACAGTCAAAGGTGACTGGAGGGCCCAAGTCCCTTTGAGATGTAAATAACATATAGGTGAGAGAGACAATATGCAGGAAAGATAACAAAATAGCCATTGAGTGACAATGTGTGTTTTTAAAAAAATAGTGAAAATATTAAAATGGGAGAGTTGGATGTTGATAATCTTTTTGATCCTTCAGAGCTGTAAAAGCCCTAGGCAGGCCAGAGGAGTATGGAAATACAGGCACTTTCATGTTACGTACATTGCATATTTCTCTCAAACACAGAAGGGTGAGTTTGTACTGAACTGGTAGAAGATTGAATTAAGCAGACAGCACTGGCAGCGTAGCCATAACTTGCAGAGAGTGACAAAGCTGAAATTGGCAACTGCAAATTAAACACACCAAGGTTTTTGATATGGTTTTGTTTAAGATAACAAGTGAGACATCTGCAGAAACTGATGTGAATTGTCTAGATTCCCAGACACTTTTTGCATCAGTTGAAGTTTGGGAGTGTGTCTGTCTGCACATGTGATCTTTGCTATGAGTGTCTGGCACAGTGTGATCCTCAGAAGCCGTCTTCACTCAATCTGCACTAGGGTCTTTGCTGATGTCATTAATTAGGAGGTTGCTTTTTTTCAGTTTTAACAGGAGGATATGGAAAGGATGAAGTTTAGTCTGTGCTGTGATTAAATCCTGAAGACCGACTGCAAGTTCTGCAGTTCCCTCCCTGCATCCAAGATGGAAGGTTATGAAAATGATGTGGGTTGCAGTATTGCTGAAGCTTGGTTGATACTTGTATCTCTAATCATCTTCTCATAGGACCTGTGTTCAGTGGTTCCTTTGCTTCCCCAGCTCTTGGCAGAGGTGGTAATGAGCTGGTTGCAGTTCAGTGCCGAGTAGGTGATAACAATGGGGATTGTTCAGGAAGAATGGGTGGGATCTTCTGCCTGCCTCGGCTTGTATGATATATGCCCTATACTATTATATGACCTAAAGGTTTTCTCCTCAGTCTGGAGGAGAGGAATCAAGCTGTTTGAAATCAGCCTCATAGTCAGCTACCTGCTTTTAGACAAGTCTTTAGCTTTCTTGAACAGACAAGACAGACAAAAATAAGAAATGAAGGGTTGCAAAGAAATTCACAGTGGATTCATACAAATATTTTGTATTGTTTTTTACGATAATTTGCGTCCATTTCTTCCCATGAAAATCTTGATGAAAAGCTACTGAAGGAAAAGTAATTGGAGTGAAGAACCTAGAGATCAGAAAATGGGCAGGAGGGGGGATGGATGGGAACAAGCAAGCAAGGAGATGCAGAGTATTTTTTTTGCCATGGGAGCTTTTTGATCTACTCTAAATATCATATGGTCTGAGTAACTTTGAATGGATTTTCAGTTAGGGTTGGTGAACTTGGCATTGTGGGCTGAATATTCAGCAGGGCAGATTTAAGAACTCAGCTCATGCAGATGGTTCTACCTGTGTGCTGTTAGCTATGACAGAGCCAGTAACCTTGGTAGAAATCCCTCTGCATCTGCTCAGTTTGAAGGTCATGATGTGAATAAAACCCACAAGAATCCTGATCCTTGAAGAACCTGAAACTCTCTAGGAAACACATAACCACTACTGTTCAATGCTTACACTACCTTTGCATTCAACTTAATTGACCATCCAGCACCCACCCCTAACTGGAGATTGTTCATTCTCTATGTGGCTTTTATCAACCTTAAAAACCTTTGCAGGGCTAATAAGATCTAAGTTTCTCTCTTGCCTTTTGTTGTTGTTCATGCAGTCTGCCGTAAGACTGTGTTAAAGCTTACAGTATGAAAATTTGGATGCATTTAAAATGTATTAGGCTGATGTACTGAGCTTTCGGGTTAGTGATACTTGTTTTGTGTGTGTGTGTTTATGTAATTGCACAAGGTTCTTTACTCATTTGCTGGTATTTATGGGGCTTCTATTTTTCCTGTATATATTGTGCTATTGTAATTCTTTAAAACAAACAAACAGTTATCATTTTTCTGGTCTTATCTTTTGTACTGTATCTCCCCTTTGTGGATCAGATACATCTTTTAATTGTTGAAAAGAACAGGTCTCTATAGTGCACTACTTTAGTGCACTCTAACTAAGCTGATAATACTCTTATGAGGCTTTAGAATTCGGAAGCACTTTATATACGTTAAATCCTGCAAAATTCCAATCAGGTTAGTAAGTATTTTTTTTCCCCACATTGTACAGAAGAAGAAACACAGTCAAAGTAGTTAAGCTACTTGCCAAACCACACAGTGAGTTGAAGACAGAGACATGATTGGACTTTGTGGTTCCCAATCTGTGTTCAGACTAGCAAAGTATATTGAACCTCTGAATTCTTTTTGTAATGTAATGTAATATCCAAACCCCTTCTGATTATTTTTTTTTCCTGTAGAATGAAAATGTCATTGACAGACCATTTGATTTTTCTCAGCCTTGAGGAGAATGTGAATTTTTTTAGAACTGAATTTTTCATCAGAAAATTGTATGCTGACTTTTATACGTCACAAATGCCATATGGACTCCTAAATATGGAGAGAGAATAATTATGAGCCCCTTTGTACTGACTCACTTCTCTTTTTTCTTTTTTCTTTTTTCTTTTTTTTTTTTTTAAACTGCATTTTAGGGATTCAAAAGCTGATTGCTAACGTGGTGTATCGCTTCTGTTGTTAGATAATCTTAGCTTTTTAACTGAATACAGCCGTGCAGTGCCTTATGATTAATTACATGTACAACAGGTGTTGATCTTGTTGGACTGAGATTATGAAGTTCTCTGCTATCCAGGTGGTCTGTTTTAATATAAAAAGACCAGTAGCATAATGAGCAAGAAATTGAACTAACAAGGGGGGGCAAGGGAGGGGGAGGGAATACTTGAATGCATTAATCACCTTTAATAAGCTTAGCCAGCTCAGCACAGCTAATCAGCTGGGAAGTCCTTGCTTTGAAGAAGCATCAATTGTTGTATACCCAGTAGGGTAAATAAAAGATAAGCCAAGAATGGTGGGAAGGGTGTTTGTACATCTAAAAGCTTTCAAGATTTTCCAAATATAAGGCACCTGGTATGATGGTTTTTACAATTATGTTAGTCAAAATGAAGATGCAGTTACCTTTTGGTAATGAAGAGATATGTCATTCAGATATCTCCAGATGCACTAGCGTGGCAGTTGTTATCAAAAAGTGCTCATTACTTGCAATATAGCTAATTTTAATTTTACTGCTTTGAAGGGAGCAATGGGCCGAACTTAAAACCCTCTGATGACCCCTGTTAATCAACCCTGAGCTCAGGAATCTGAGGCTGAAATCTTATTTTTATTTTAAAATATGTCCTGAGAATTCGCTGCCCCACACAATATTTTCCATCTCATATACATCAATTCTTTTGTATTTCGAATTTTTTGACAGTAAAGTAAACGTCTGTTTAATTCTTAGTTAAAAGCCCTCTCAGCATATCATGTGTGAATTATTTTTTTCTTTCCCCAGTATCATAATTTTTTTTTTTAACTCCTGGTTTTGGAGCTCTGATCCATACATAGCAATGACTTCACTTGTTCTGTTGTTATATTGTAAGCTATCATACAGTTGCACTGTACAGAGATGTAGCAAATGCACAGAACCTCAAATAATGGAATCAATCTTTTCTTGAGAACTTCAGTATTTCCATGATGCTGATGTAAGGAAAAATGGCTTCTGATTCTGGAGCTGCAGGTCAGGACTGTGCATATTTTAATGATAATCTCCTTTATGCATATTCTCCAGGCCTGGAAAGGAAGGGAGAAGTAGTGCTCTGTGGCATTCAGGATACAATTCCCTCAGGTTATTCATGTGACTTTTCCCCTACAACTGCTAACATGCTTTCTTTTTTTCCTTTCTCTTTCACTGTGAATTTCTTTGGCAATTGAGATGCTTGGTGAGACTGGAGGGGTTTTCCCTTTATTCTGCTCTTTTCTTTGTTATTGATGAGCAAATCAGCTTTAACTTTTTTTTTTCCTTTTAAATTTATTTATTTTTATTGAAAAATATTTTCCTTGTTCTCCCATAACTCTCAAATAGCTGAACAGATCTTCTGCAGGCTTTCCAGATCAGTTTAACTTGAGGATGAAACTGAGCAAACAAAGATTAAACATTAGTAAGTGAGAAGGTAGGATTGAAAGGGGTGTCTGACTGTACTTCACAGACATGACCCGAGCTAGAATACCTGGTGTGCTGATATAAAGGTTTTGCTGGGTTGCAGTGAGCCACTCGTATGCTTACCTGCTATCTTGGTTTAACTTTTCCGGTTTGGTGGGAATCTAACCACATCTGTGATCACATCACGGCAAAAGCAGTTACTGTTATATTCTCACAGCTTCCATTCGATTACTAATGGTGGTTATATCGAACTTAGGATGTGTCTATACAAGCACCTGAACGAATGAAGTAGGGCATCGATGCTGTAGCTGGGTGCCTGGGTATAACACTCCTGCAACTAGCATGCTGTAATTAGAAGGTAAGCCCTAAAATACTAGCAGCATGTGGGCATGTTCAGTAGTCACTTTTCAAATAAAGCTCCGATGTTTTTTGCAGCTGCCTGGCACATGGTTTGGCAGGACTCATGCTGAACTGGCTGAGGAGAAGGTGATCTCACCCTCATACTATTTTCATGTTGATGTACCTCATTCTCCAGTAATGTTGTGATGCTGATGAGGCTGTCACATATTCCTTAACATGTTCAGACGAACATGCTCAGAGTTGGTGTGCCAGGCTGAGATTCAGAGCCAGGATGTTGGAGGGTGAGGAAAGCCTCCAGGTACTGTACACTCACTGAAACAACGATGGTGCCATTCATGTAAAATGAGGTCCTTACAAGGCTCCCCTTAGTTACTGCTTAGTGGGTTCTGCAGTGCTGTGACAGTCCCAATTCTTAAGGAAGCCTGTCTCTCTCAGTGAGGGCTCTCAACCTGAGGACTTCACCTTAGGTGAGAGGGAAGATTGGGAGTAAAAGATGTGAGGGATAGCCCTGTACTTCTGCTAATACATCTGTGCCAATGACACTGCAAGGAATGACCTGGTGCGGTGACTGCAGATGTTGCCTTCTTCAATTAGAAAAATTGGACTGTGTCCAAGCTGCTGATAAATGTTGAGTCTGAAAACGGCTGGTTCTTATTTTGGAATATCACCATCGAAGTCCTTGAGTCATAATTACAATCCTTGAAGCTGGAGTATGGCAATTCACTTTTCCGCTTTGGGAGTGGGAAGGCAGTGTGTACCAGCTGCTTTCCTCACCCCTGCTCCTGTCCCAGAGGTGACACAGTCAACAATTCTGGGTGCTTTCAGAAAGACACACAACCTGCCTGCTTGCCTTTGCTGGGATCAAACATTCCTATTTCCCTAGAAGGGGAAAATTACTTAGGTCATCTCACAGTGGATATGTCAAAGTTGTACTAATTGCACCTTGGTTTATTGTTGTACATTTTTTTTTTTTTGTACCCTGTTCAGGTAGCATGGAACAAAGATGCTAATAAACAGCACAAAGAAAAAACTTCTTTCAGAAATCTCAGGCCAAATCCAAGATCCAACCCTTATGAAATGTCTTTGCTTCAAAACTTGACTCTGGTTATGCTAAGACAGGACAAGTTACCTATTCATCACTTTCCCAGGAAACGTACAATGCTGCAGTATATTAAAAACTTGATAATGGACTGTAAAATAAGACAAAAAACTGGTAAAATTAGTTATAGTAGTCAATTAGACTTGGAGCAAATTCTCCAAAATAATTTCCCCAAATCTGTGTAGTAACATGGTAGTACTGAGGTTTGGTTGTTCCAAATAACAGTCACTGGAGGAGGTGGATGGGGTGGGGCAACCTCTATCACACTTAGAAGTCTTGGAAGCAAAGATGACTTACAACCATTGATATAAATTTACCTTGCATTTCTCTGAGCAATGATTAGTGTTGTATATTAAGAGAGCCAACTTTAAGCTACCTTCCTCACAGAATACTTTTCTTTCTGCTAGTTCAGAGTGGTTGTGAGCACATGTGCATGCTGTCAAAGCAGGATTTCAAGAGAGAAAATAAGGTTCTAATGACAATTTGAGTCTTGGTTGCACTCAGACTATTTCAGTAGTGAATCCTGTTTATACCCAATTTCCATTAGATTTTTAAATGCCCTCTGAGATACCTAAATTGGCATCTTTATTTTACAGGATTGCTATGCCATTTTAAAGAGCTGGCAGTATTTCCTGATTTTGCACTGCATTAGAAATCCTTCTTCCACATGTCCTGCCAAACCTGAAAGTCCTGCAGCTCAGTCAACATATAGATGAATAAAACAGATTACTGAAAACTGTCTTGAGCCTCTGTACTGCCTTCAGAATTGCCAGAGGTCAAGCTGACCCAGTCCTTGCAAAGGAAGTTAAATAGCAAAATTTCTGTAACCATACAAATAAAAGAGAACAAGGAACGAGGAAGCAAGGTTGCTCAGCGGTGATGCAATCAGAAAGTTTGTAGTCTCCTAATAAGTGAGTTGATATGTTGTCTCTAGTTTTTGAATAAATATGATAATTTGAAGTGTGAGGGTGAAATGAAGACTTCTAATGAGAATGAGTGCATAGAGTGAAAATTGGCACATTTGTGGTGGAAGTACAACTGAAGAACTTAATGCACTCAAGATGCAGGTAGCAGATAATCTGCATTCCAAAAAACCCTGAAAAATCTGGCAGTGTGAAGTGGAATTCCACCAGTGAGGATTTTTAATGTATTTGTCAAGCTGATGTTGTGACTATGGAATAGCAAATGTATTATCCATAGACATAAGGAAATGTGGAAAAATTATCCGGGCAACTACAAACATGTTAGTCATGCCTGAGAAGTATGCAACTCTTAGGAACAAATTATGAAGGAAGCTATTATTAGACAAGATATAGTAAGTAGAGAATGTGATAAAAATGCAGCATAGTTCTAACAAAAGATGATCATTCCAGACTAATCCTATAGTGTTCTTTGATATGATAACTGATCTTATAGGAATGTCAACTCTGCTAGATCTGACATTTGGTTTTCAGTGAAGCATTTAGTCAAGTGCTACAGAGGAGAATGAGTTGAGGAGAAGGTAGGGTCTGGTTTTGTAAAGCAGGTGTTGTAAAACTAGTGAAGAGAAGAAAACATCTTTTTTGGTTCCAGGGAGATCAATAGCAGACAATTTCAAGGACTGGGGCGGGGAAATATTAAGGTAACAAGGTATGTTGCAGTCAATGACGTTGCAGGCATAAGTGTGTGAAGGACAGCTTAGATTTTGAATGACCAGTAATTTAGTATTGTGTGGTATAAAGGATGAGGTCATGACTTTGGGAACGCCAACATCAGCTCTTGTTGTAAACTGTGAGCTTATTAACCAGAAACTGAGTAAGAGAAGTATTTATAGTTGTACTGTCAGGGTGTACAACTACTACTGCAGGGCATAGCAGTTGAACAGAAGATCATTGTGAGCTACCTTGTGATCCAACCACGAAAAAGGCAAATAGAATGCGGGCAACTATTTACAGTAGATGCATTAGCCCTTAGTGCTTGTAAATAAGGCTTTGTATACACTAAATAAGATGTAACTTTTAGTCACTTATATTCAGCTGAGTGGTTTACTGGAGCAGCTTCAAAGAAAGTTGGGCATAGAGGACTGGGAAAATTGAGAATATTTCATGAGTGGAGTTGAAAAATTTGTTTTTTCCAGTACAGTGAAGGCAGAGAACAGGAGTAATTGCTGTCTATAAACAAACCACGTGGGTGAATAATAAAAGTGGGTAAAAAAGTTGATCCAAAGAACAGTGGTGGCATCAAAGCAAAACATTAAGTTGGTCATGAATATGGTTAAGATGGAAATCAAAGGTTTCTAATCATCAACAAAACCATGAAGTTCTGGAAAACTGCTCTAAAAGGACAACAAAGACAGCCAGCTTGTAAATTGGAGTAAGTCTATGAGCAAGCTTACATGTCATGGTTGTCTAGTTGTGAAGCATTGTACTGGATATTCCTGGTATCCTATGACCAAAGCTTGTATTATATTTCTGTCATGAAAAGGGTCTACAGCCTGCTCTTGAGGGTAGATCCAGTTTTATTACCATAAAGTACATCTGAATGTCCATTGACTAGATTAATAGTCTACGTTGCATAAAACCAGTTGTCTACAACACAAAACCAAAAATTCTTTGTGTTTGAAGTGTGTAAAATGAAGCACTGTTTGGGAAGGCAGGTGAAGACTTCGGTAAATTTAAATTTAGACTCAAAATCCTTTTAGAAAACACAAGACAGGGCCGTAGGGTAGTACATATTAACAGACTACAATCAATGATGGAGCTACATCCATTCCCTTAAGCTTTTTGATATGGCAACCTATGGTTGAAATTGTCCAAAAGGAGTTTTCTTAGTACATGGCTCTTTGTCTCTATATTTATTGATGCTTGTTACTGATTTTCACTGTGTCAACCAATTCAAGGGGTTTGTGGTTGGGTTTTTTTTGTTTGCTGCAAAATCTTTTAGTCCCCAAAGTGTAACATTTTTACAAGGGCATCTTATCCAAATAACTTAAACTACCAGAGAAGCTATGATTAAAGCACAAAGCAGATGTCTTAAGTTGAATTTCACTGTTCATATTGTGCCATGTGTAGTCTATGGGCTGTTCAGGTGTGGTTCCACAGAAAATCATAGAATCAGATGGGTTGGAAAGGACCTCTGAGATCATCAAGTCCCACCCTGATTTTTTTGTGGGAATGGCAAATATTTTTTTCTCCAATAAGGAGGCCTCCATTTAAAGGCCTCACCTTAGAACTTGGAGCCCATAATCCCAGATGTGGACTCTGAAATAGCTTTTATTACACTGGCCCAGCCACACTGGCTTCCCATTATTCCCATCTGGACACAGTTTGGAGGTTTAGGGCAAGATCTGCAGATCCCCATTATTCAAATGTGATTCCTCAATTCCAGCAGTAGCAGCCGTGTTAATTCCCAACGTGGCGGTTGGGGCTCGGCTGAGCTGAGCCCTCCCTCCCTGGCGTCATCGCTTCTTTCCATCCCTAAATAGGTGATGAGTAATTACTTGGTCTTGATTTATTATTCAGACCATAGTAGCTCTGTTACAAAGTAAACATTTTTGTTGGCTGTGTTCTAATGCAGAGACCGTTTCACAACCACCTCTTATTTTAGGTTTTAATTGCTTCTCTTTGCTGTCAACTGGTGCCCCCCACCCCCATGCCCTGAGCCCTCCTCCCCTCTCACCCCCTCATGCTATGGCTTTTTTCCTGTTCCCACACTGCTAATGTGATGAGCAACAGTTGCAATATCATGGGGCCCCCTCTGAAGGAGAAGAAAAAAAAAAGAAAAAAAAAAAAGAAATCCCAAACACCACCTTGTTTGCTTTTAGAGCTCTCCCGCCTTTTCAGTAGGGGCTGTGTTAATCCTTGCACTGTGAAGGGAAACTCCTATGTAAATCAAACTAGTGCTCCATGCTCCCCTCCTTCCCCTGTCCAGCTCCCTTATATTGATTGTTTTCCTCCCTTAGAAATGACAAATGGTTGGTTACTCTACTCTCGGCTTTTAACATACTTTGTTTCATGGTCCTGGATTCTGGGGATGTATCTTGGTTATTTATGTTGACACATCTGGGTGACACTCCCTCCCCATACTATTAAAAATAAATAAAATTATGCATTACTGTTAAATTGAGCCCATGACTTTGTTTCTATTTCTTCGTATTATGCTTTCTTGTGAATTTTCTTTTTCCACCAAGCTGCTCAGAATAAACCATGGCATTTCTAGATTTGAAGATGCAAAACCTAATGCAACTGAACCCAGAGCAGATTGCAACTCTTTTTTTTTCTTCCTTTTTTTTTTTTTATTTTTTATTTTTTTCCCCTTAATGTTGTTTCTTTTTTGTGCTGCATAGCCTTTTCTGGTTCAGCCTGCACTCTAAGGCTAGATTTTTATGTCAATGATTAGTATTTCTAATCGGTTGAACAAGGACAATGTCCCTTCTGCTGTGCAGAGGACACAAAGGCCCAGGCACTGATTCTGATCCCCCCTCGCAGCATTTTGGCTCTGCTGGGCCCTTTCCCCCGTGGCTGCAAATCATGGGGAAATTCCACCCATCTCTTGAGAGAGTGTGGTGAGAGATTAGAACTGCAGCCGTAGGGGAGCTGGGGGTCCTGGAGGTGGGCGAAGCAGAGCGTGGGGCAGGGAGAGGCCCACGCAGGCCTCACCGTAGTCCCTGCTCTCTGCTGGGGATGGGGTCTCTGGTGGTCTCCCTTTGGTGTTGGCTCAGCAGCTACTGATCTGCTGCTCTGGGGGAAATGACTCTGGTTTTCCACCTGTAAAGCAGATTCCAGGGCTTTGTTCTGTCCCAACAAGGCAAACTTTGCTGCTGGCAGCCCTTGCCCGCTTGGCTTCTGGCAGCATCGGAGGGGCAGAGGCTGAGGGCCCGGTTCAGCTTTCTTTGATATCAGTGGGAGTTTGCAGCTCTTCTGTGCCCCCAGGATGGATCCGTGAAGTAGTCGTACAGGTTCAGGCTTCACTTCTTTTATTTTTCCTGAAACAGTTAGTAAGTTAATTTACATGAGATGTGCACCCTGGCAAATGCCATCTCCTAGCTATTGTTTCAGCTAAGCAGCTGTCATTTGCGTAACATTATGCATCCTTCATTGTACCATGCTAATTTTTTGAGGGGCAATTTTTCTACAATGAGCACTGCGGCTTCTAACAGAAACCTCTTTATGGCATTGGCCCCGGGGAGCTGCAAGCCCTGCCAAAGCAAACAAAGGCTTATTGCTCCAACTGGGCATGTCTGTGCCTTTAATACAGCGTGAAGTTCACAGAACACTGCATCCAATCTGCACATAGTTAACACCTGGTCCAATGCCTTCTGGCAATTAATCAAGATATCAATCAGTGATGACAAAAATTAATAAATAAGCCATGCTTGCATATTGCACATTCTCAGAATAGGAGAATTTGCATTGACACTTACAGCCCATTTACATTTTTGACTGTTTTCAGCATGCAATATTGTACAATACAAAAACTATTGATGTGTATAAATAACTGGTATCTTGAACACTTATGAAAGAGCACAGAAAGCCACATTAGACTATCTTGGTAGAAAAAGCTTTGACCTCAATGAGTTACAGCCCCAAACTTTGATGTAGGATGATGAAACTCCTCTACACCTAGAAAATACATCAATGGGGTTAGTTTAACTTTGTCTTCTCTCACAAGTAGTGGAGCGGTTTTGGGTTGAACATGGCTTATTCTTATCTCACTAATTAATGGGAATGTTTTCCTATACCTTAAGCCAAATTCCAGTGTTACACCTTTGTTAACTCTGAGCAAGTACCCAAACTTCTTCCCTTTTGAAGTAACTTGGAAGTTAGCCACAACTTCAAAGGAAGGAAGGAATATCTGTTCCTCTCTTCATTTAGAATCTATGAAAGTACTCTGGACTGTGCTTAATTTATCAAACAGAGGCAGCACTTTGCAATATAGGTGCACAGTCATTTGTACTGACCACGCGAAGGCGTTATCAAAGCAGTAGCTTGTCTTCCCTGAAAACAGAAATCCCTTGGTCGGATATGAACAAAGGTATCCTCTCTTTTGTAAACGTTGGTACTTGTTCTCTAGTGATGCAAGAAACCATTCCTGGCAGAGAATGAAGCAGGTATTTTTTTTGTTATCCAAGACAGTTCTTACTACAATGATCAGAAATAGTAATCATAGATCACAGTCACAAATGTTTGTTCTCCTTTGCAGCCCAGGAGAAGCCATGCCTGCAGAGATTTGGAGTTCAACATTTGCTGCTGGTTTTAGGTCAGGGCTGAAGCTCATTAGTGGTGCAGGGGTGGGAAGTTTCTCTTGCTTTCACAGTGTGTTTCTGTCCTACCTGCTCTGTGAATGAGTAGCACTCTTCTTGGGTGTCAACTAAGGTAATTACACCTAGTGATGAGTGTCACAGCTTTGAAGGAGAAGGTCATGGTCGGCCAGGTGGAGCCAGGAGCAGGCAAGGGGAGTTGTACCCCATCCTGACCTACTGTGCTGCCCTGCTCTTTCTTAAGCAATGTTCTGGCAATTGTACCAGACTGGGCAGTGGCTTTCTGATGTTGGTAAATATAGCTTTGGAAATAGTAGTTTTGGTGGTCCCAGCCTAAGTGTGGAAGTTGTGCCAGGACCTGTTAGACCTGGGTAAACATAGCAGTTTCACAATGGTCTGTCATGTGAAACAAGCAGGTAGTTGTGCCACCTGAGCCCAAATTCTCTACCTACAAAATGTAACCTCTGAAACACTTCTGTTTTGGCTCCTGAATTGTTTGGAGTATAACAGTTCCTATGAACTTTGTGATTTAAATACTTTCCAGGACAAGGAGACAAGAACATTTGAACTAGCTTAGTAGAAAGGCAGTTAACATAAAGCTAGTAGTAAAAATACATCACCTGTCACATGTGATCTTTATGTGACCTTAGCCACAGAACAATAAATATTACATAACCACACTAAAAGCAATTTTTAACATCATATATTTATATTTAATAAGTCATGATTTTCTTTCCTTCAGGATGCAATTTTGATGAGACACTTTAAGTATGATCTAAAGGCAAAAACTTTGTGACTGGTTATGTAACGCTTCTAGTAGGGCATCATTTAAACGTTGTTTGAATGAAAACATATTCAGTTTGTTCTACTGGGTTCCTTACCAGTCTGATATATCAATTGCTACACCCAGTTATCAGTTTCGAAGTTATATTTACACTTGTCTATAAAGGAAAAACTATTGCAAACTAGTTAAGCTCTAATTATCCATTTTAAATTAACTATGTGAGATTCAGATTGCAAGGTGAAAAGGCAACAAAGGAAATCAAAGTACCCAGCTTTAAATTGGCTTTTAATTACATTAGAAAGCCAAATATTACTACTGTAATTATTTCTTTATTGAAGGAAGGCTCTGATTAATTTTTAGTGTGTGTGCTAGCCTGTTTTACTATGGTTTTGGGGGGCAGTACTTAATAAGAATGGATTTGTATATTCAAAAAGCTGACAGTGCTTTCTGTACTTCTATAAATATTCAAAATATGAAAAAATATCCACACTTTTCTTAGACCTGTATCTTTTGATTCAAATTTTCCAGAGTTTTCTCCTAGCCATTTTTGGATTTGTAAGTTGTCTGTCTTCCAATCTGTAGTTGATGTCCATTAATAGGTAATATACAATGGGTTCGTTAATGTAACTTGAGAGAAGACCACGTTTCATAGAATCATAGAAAGGTTTGCCCCTTCTTCCCCCAACAAGTTATAACTACTCTGTGCAAGCAGCCTTTAGGCACTAGTCAGCTGAAATAGCAAAAAAATATTTAATAACAAGAGCTCAATAGCCTGCAGATCTCTGATGTCTGAGATTACTTCAACTCTTATGATGAGCTACAGTTAAACTAAGAAATATGATTTAATTCCACTTCAAAAGTATACTGAAATCTTTGATATATGGTCTGTGGTCTATTAAGCTTGGTCTTGGTGTGACCTTTTGAAGGAAGAAAGGCTTTGTTTCTCTCTAAAAAATGCAACAAAACAAAACACAGATATCTTTATGTGGGATCCAGAAATTGCAGCTTCAAAAAAGAAAAAGATTTAAATATATGCTTTTCTTAAGTACTTAAATGTTCTAACTGCACACACTAGACATTTATTTCTTGCCTGTTGGAAAACATTTGCCTCACACTTGCTTCTTCCATTGGAGGTGCCTGATTGGAGGATCAGTTACAAGAATGAGGCCATCTGAAATATGTTTGCTAGAGGGAGTAAAATATAATAAACCTGGATGTGGCTGAATTAAATTCTTTGCCATTGAATGCACTCAAGTGCAAAGGAAGGAGTAGTAGCTATGCCAGAGGCTATGAGAGCTCTGGAAAGACAGAGCAGAAAACTTAGTATATTGGCTGGGTGATCAATAAGCTGGAGGGTGTGCATTTAGTAAAGGATGCATAGTGAAGGTCCCTTTATTTATCTTTAAAATAATATGGCTCTGAAGGACTGGAAGACATATCTATTTCATCTCTGAATTCAGTCTCCTATTTCAGAGATAGGCACGTGTCTATTTATCACACTTTTTTTTTTAAAGTCCTTTCCACATACCTTGTTCAAAGGGACTGTCAGGGACTGTCGCACCTGGTGGATAAAGACCTTGCTTCAACTTACATTAATTCATGACAAACTCACACCCTGTTGTCAAGTGCCAGCTTTTTCATTTGACTAATTAACACCTCTTCCTCTGTGATGCTTATCCTTATGATCCATCTGTAAAGAGCAATTGTAATGTTTTAGCTATTGTTTTGGTAGGCTTGCCACACCATCCTACTTCAACATCCAGCACAGCCAAGGTTCCATTCTCTGGCCATACATGTAGTTGCTCTTTAAAGCTTTTTCACAGGCTGAGACTGAGATACAGTAAAAGGAAATATGGCTATGTAGGCCCACTCCACTGCTTATCTTCCTGATCCTAGGTGCCTTTAAGGTGATGAGTGAAGGGATTCGTCTGGTTAGAAGAACCAGTATGTGATATGAAGGTCATCAGAGTCTGTAATTACAAAGGAATGGGAGATCTGATCATCAGCCATGTAGTTACACTTGGTTATGGAATGACCTCAAAACTATTTGGTGTTTCTTAGTTGGGTAAAATGTTACTGATAAGGGCTTAGAAGAAACCTCTAGTCATGGTGTATGTAGTCACAGGTACAAGAGAAAGTTTTGAGAAGTTCTGTGTGCTTCAACAGGTGAGCTTAGTTTTCTGTGGATGCTCTCCAGTGTCTTGTGGTGCAGGGAGGTCAAGGTAATCTCAGGTTCTTCAAGGTAAAGCTAAATAGGTGTGCTAGGGCACAGAGGGTTATCTTGTTTAGACATCTGTAGGCATCTTGAAGGGAGGATAGTGCAGGAATGATGGGAGATGCTTCAATCAGTATGAAGCCATACTTCAGACACACAAAAAGAAGTATTTCAAGAGAAATAATTAATCTGGAGAAACTGATGGGAAATGAGAAACAAATCAGATACATCTGCTAAAGATGCTGGTAAAGCAAAGAATTACAATAGAGGGTGGGATACAAATTATAATTGAATTAAGGGGGAAAAGGAATGTGGCAATACATGATGTAAAGTTGAGTGAAAACCAGAGAGGTTGGGAAGAAAAGTTGTGACCAGCTTCTATGAAGCTTAATAAAATGCAAGGTTCTGAAAGAGCATGAAACTCTGTGCACTGGAAACTGTATCTGGACAGAATCTTAACCTGGACCTTTGCACACCAACTTGCCTCCTTTTTTACTGGATACCTAAATGTAAAGACAAAGGAGAGATACAAAATCCAACAGTTTGTCCAGCATAGATAAATGGGCTATTCTATCTACTGCCAGACAAATGATGTAAAGCTGCAAAAATATGTAGTTTATGAAAGAAGTTTCTTGACATTGTATGTCTGGTTTTTTGTTTTTTGTTTTTTTTTATAAACCCCATGTATTAATGAACCTGAGTAGTTGTTTACCCAACCTTATGGAAAATGTAGTTTAGTCATAAAGCTGAACAAGCACATAGCTGAACAAGAACTAAACTCTCTTGATTCTCATCAGTTTATAAAGGCAAAACAGGGAGACTGACATAGTGATGCAAAAATAGAGAATAACCTTATTTATGTAGTTAAATCGAACCTCTACTCTAAAAGTAGGTAAAATCCATGCAGGTAGATTGAAAAAGTGCTTTAAAATAAATTTCAGAAGACATTTATATTATTTTCTTGGCTATTGACCCTATTTCTCTAGGGTCAGCTAGGAGAGAGAAAGAAAGGAACTGAAGTTGAGGTCTCATTTCATCATGTCTAAGCAGCTGAAGAAAGATGCCTCAACTTTGATTTAGCTTCTGTGTTACTTAAGATGCTGGTGATCTGCAATTTGTGTTGGGAAAGAACGAGGTAGGAATGTTTCCTGGCTGATGCAGATGTGGCAAGTACTTTCTCTAAATCAAATTGTGAAGTGGAGATCCCACCAATCACTGCCCAACACATGTATTTCTCTGCAATTTTTCTCCTTTGCACCTATACCTCATAGGCCTATACCTCAGAAGGTTCTGCAGAACAAAATTGAGTTTTCTCGTGCTAGCTGCCATGGTGAAACAAAAGCCTTTGAGGAAGGCTTAGATAGATTTGTTTTGGTGCTGGATAGGTTATATTTATTGCCTAGAATCCTGTTAATTTTCTTAGGTTAGAAAGTATGACTTAAAATATTTTTTGTATTCTGATGGAGCAGGACATCATAATTCAGTTAAAAATTCATATGAAATCCAAATTGTGCAGGGATTAATTCTTCCATCAGTAAAGCTGAGGCAAAATTTCCTTCAGTCATAAATAGCAACAGGTTCGAGAACTTTTATTAGTCACCTTTTAACTCAATTGATGTGGTTATAAATTGCATGAATGCTTTTTCTTCTTCTTTCAAACAAGTAACAAAAGCTGAATTAGGCTGCAGTGATGAAATCTGAATCATTTCCTCCTCAGACTAAACTTGCTAAACTGGTACATTCTGGAGAATGATGTAATAAGGAAAAAACCTGTTGTTTGTCTCTTGATATTGTTCTTGAAAAAAATCATTGCAACGTAATACAAGTATAGTCATCACCTTTTATATCCTTTCACCATTGCTGATATTGGAACCCTTCCAAATAAGTAGCATTCCAAAATTGGCTATAGACCTCTTCATAGTTTTATCTACTTAATTATAGGTTAAGACTGACTTTTTCTTTTTTTTCCTCTTGGTTTTAGATAAAGTAACAGAATTTAAAAGATTGTTTAGACAAACTACATAATAATATTTTCATTAATTGGTGTCTTAGAAATATCTATCTTTAATCTAATTTTCAGATTGACTTAGAGCCCTGTAGGTTCTTGGCTAGACTTTCTCTAGTCACGTATAACTACAATTTTGATGCTAAAATAAGAAAGTAAGGAACTTGAATTATTCATGGTAGACTCCATTTAGGACTCACAGCTAAAACACACAGGAGTGTAAAAGTTCAGAGGTGGCCTTTTTTTTTTTTTTCTTTTCTTTTATTTTCTTTTTTTTTTTTTCCTAATAAAAAAGAATTGTACCAGCTCAGTAACCTGTGGTAATATATAAATTGTAGATGTCTTTGACAGAGATGATAAAGATGAGCCAATGTTGTATAAACTGAACACTCAAGTTCTTTAATTGCCTGGCACACATATTTTCCCAGAAATGTAATCAGCTTAAGGAATTCATTTTTTATTTCTCTTCGGCAATTCTACCAGGGCTGCCAAACTTATTTATTAGAAAATGGCGACAACTCGGGGCAAGATAATTTATATTATTTTTAAACATGAACCTAAAATGAAAATCTTCCTTAAGTCTTACACAACAACAATTTAACTTTATTATGTGAGTTTGTTATGTAACACCAGCCTTACACAGGCATCATGTTGCAGAAGTGATGAATTGCTGCAAAAGAGGAAAGGTAGTCTCCTACATTTAGAGCCCAGCAGCAGGGGTCAGGAGATGCTAGTTCTGTTTCTTATCCTGCCTCTGATTTGATCTATCACCATGGGAAAGTTTTTGAAAAAGACACTGGCCTTGATCCTGGAATAGGTGCTTTCTGGGTAATCCTCTGAACAAACACTGCTTCTGTGCCTCTCTGACTCTAACAGAGGCTCCTATTCAAATGGAGCTCATTGGATGAGCAGGGCGATGGTGAAGATACCCTCTTTGCACAGATGGAGGAAACCCATAATACTTCCTTCTGTGGCAAGGGAATTAATTTTCGAGTGTTCTGAGTTCTCGAATGGGAGAGGCTTGTAAAATGACAATAATAGATTCTAACTGAAGAGCAATCTCTGGTGTCAGAAATGTGAATAGACCTTATCTAGATGTATAAAGTACTGTTTAAAGATTTCTTATGTAAAATCTTCACAGGGAAGGATTTCTCATGTATAATGAGTTGTAGGTAGCTAGGATATTGTATTGAACCAGAAGGATACAAAACAAATAGATGAACAATTACAACAGATAAAATAATGGGAATACAGAGATTTTTGTGAGAAATAGTCAAGTGTCAGCCTTGGCTACAAAGAAGAAACAGCTGCTTATTACTTAATGACAAAACAGATTTGAATATTTTAAAAGTTTTTGTGAATGCAGAGCTCATTTTGGCATCAGACTTCCTTTTTTTTCACTTTCTTATTGCATACTCCGTTTCTTGCAATAATAATTAAATTTTGGCCCCACAAAACTGTTATTTCTTATGGTCAGGTCATTTGAATATATGCAGAACAGAAACAGAAGTGCTTACTGTAAGACATAGTTTGTGTGCTGTGAACTGAGGGTATCATCTGGAGTTGATTTATCTCCTGAAAGTCTGATTTATTCCAGCAACAGGTTTGTGCAGTGGATGTTAGTGTGTACCAGGATCATATGGTTGAACATTCAGCTAAATCCATTTAATTGCTTCATACAGCAGGAAATAATTCTGCTCATTCAATCATGACTATCACATCTGCAAAGTCCGTCTCAGGAAAGGGTGACCAGCTGATCTCATTTTCTGCTTTCCACAGACTGCCAGGTATCACTGCAATAATTGTACTCATCATTAGTCTAGTTTGCTGCAGCTGGTACCAGTGAAGGAGTTGTGGTTATCTTGGAGAATATCTTCCAGAGAAATACCAACCATTGCAGTTGTAAATTGTTCCAGAGGTCTAAAACTGGCATTGTTTTCCTTAGCTGAAATTGTCTGACATTAATAGGGCTCAGTGGCAAACATTTGTGAGATGTGAAATGGCTTTTCATGCCAATGAAAAGCTGAAAATAATTTTCAGGAGTTTATGGAGGGAAGGGGCTGAGGAAAGAATGAAAACAAAGGTAGAGATCACATCTTTCCCTCTGGTCCTCAGTGTCTGTGAAGAGTAAACAGACCAATGACCAGGTCATAGATCCAGGATTTAAGATTTTCTGATGCATTCCCTGCTGGGTAGGATTTAGAAACCTGATCTTTTCACTAAAGCTTCAGGCTTCTGGCTACTTGGGGTACTCCCATACAAGATCAAACAGTTAACTCTGTATTTCAGAAATATAAACAAAATCGGTTGCCTGAGTGTTGACAATTACAAATTTGTTTTATACTGTGCTCTAGAATATCTTACTAAAGGGTTCAAAGGATTTTACATAATCTCTTTCTGATTCATTTTCTTCAGGAGAGGGGGGGAAAAAAAAGGTAAAAAATATTGTTATCATTACTTCTGCATTTCCCATGGCCCCAAAACCCAGCTAATGACCAACCTTGACAAGTTCATCTCTGTGGAAGACATTCTCTTACTTCCAATTCACTACCACCCAGAAGATGACACTTTACAAAATGTCACTGTTACATAATTGATAATCACTCAACAACTGAGAAAATGGAACTTGGAAAGAGGCAACATTTCTGTGTCCAGAGAGGAAATTCTCTTTCAGCTACTCCATCCTAATGTGAATAAAGCGAGTGTTCTAAAAGTCAGGGAAAAGATCAGGTGTGGATGGAGACATCTTTCCAAATTGATGGCCTTTAAAAAAAAAACAACAACCCCAAATGGAAATATTTAATAAAATTATGATCATCTTCAATGTATCTTGTCTTCTGGAGAACAAAGACCTTAAGAAAATCTAAAGCAAGCACTCCCTCACAGGGGATGCAATATGCTGAAGGGGAATCTTGACAAATTTTAATGGTATATTAAAGCTGGGACACTGGAGACAGGAAGTGTGAAAGATATGTTTTTCCCTCAGATATTAGATATGGATAGTCCCAGTGTAACCACACAGTTGCTGTGATTGTGCAATCAATCCTATTGGATTCCTAGGTGAAGGGTGCAGTTTTTAATAACCGTGTCTCTTAAGTCTCAATCTTTTATCTGTTGCACAGAATAACACATCTGGCTTTTTTTTTTTTTTTTTTTTTTTTTTCCCCTTCTGTCTCTGGGTAAGACTGTTAAAGCACATTAGAATGGAAGGCAATTTATTTAGTTTGTGATATATACATGTAATACTAATTAATATAGCATCTCACATGCTGCTGTTCACAGAATGCCCGATGGTAGCTTGAGAAGGCACCAACAGTCACGTGAAAAAGGTGTCCATAAAATATTTCTAGTTGCCCTAAGAGTAAGTCGTTCACCAGGGTGGAATGAGTTGCAGTGTGAGTAGAAGAGAGAGGCCGTAGTGAGCACCCCAGAAGCACAAGCCACAAGTACTGCTGTAATCAAGCAAGGTAGTTACATAGCATTTTTGCACTGGTATTTCAAAACTGGCATTCACAGCCACTTCCGATTCCTCTCATTTATTATTGAGGCTCTTCACAGCAGTCTACAGATTCCTTCCACTTCCCTCTGTGCTTGCATTCGTCATATACGTGACACCTTGGAACTGGTGCATGCATCCGTGATTTGTGCTGTGATTAACACATTATCAGCTTCCCCCTTCTCGTTAGCTAAAAATAGTCCTGGCTATCCCTGGTAGTCTGTCGCTCAGGTGATGGAGATGGAGACTGCAGGAACCTTCTGTAGCATTTGGCAATCAGGCCCATCTAGCTCTCACATTTCCCAAACCTTTCCATAGTCTCCTGGCATGGGTAATGATTCAATGTTATTTTTTTTTATCGCTTGCTCAAAGAATTGGAAAGTTTTCCAGACTACAGCCTACATTTTCTTCCCTTTCTGCTCTTTTCATGGACAACAGCAGACTTTGTGTCCCTTTTGCTCCTAGCAATGGTGCTCATCTGAAGCAATAGTCCCCTGGGGACTGATGGAAAGGAGGCTCAGTCCCTTCCTCCTGCAATGATAGCTGTTGTGGTTGCACCACGCAAATTTTACAAACAAAGCAGAATTCAAAAATACCTAAAAGAGTAAAAGCACCAAAATGAGTTTTTTGTCATCTTGTATGACTCAAAAATGCCCAGCAATATTTTTCTGAAACAATAATGGGATATTCAGCTGTAGGGTAAAAGCAAGAAGAGGAGCATTTTTGGGAAATGATGTATTTTGTTTTCAGGTTAAACCTGTATTTTAACACACATCTTGCAAACGGAATTTCAGGTTGGTGCAAATATGAAGAGATTAAAATATTAGAGATCAAATTAGCTTCAGAGCTAAAATCTGCAAATGTGTATCTCTTTCCCCACCCACAGGCACCCAGCTCTTAAAACTTCAAAATTCTGAACTATTTGCAAAACCAGAGCACTATAGAGAAATGAATGCTTACGGTACAGAAATACAGATTCCTACCACTTCTCTCTTCCATGCTGTTTGCTGTCTCCAGAGTAAAAGCTTCTATTTCAGAGCTGTGTCAAGAACCATGAAGCGTTATAGCTTGACCAAGCATCGACCTAGCACTAAGCAAACTCCTAAACCCTAGAGACAAGTCAGTGGAGAGATTAAATAAACTTCTTTTTAAAATGCTGTTTCTGAACAGCTGCAACAGTGGCACAACAATATATTTCCTTAGGTTTTCTTCTGTTTCTGATATATTTGACCTGGCAAATGTTTAAAGCAATTTATGTGGGATATTCAATAATTTTGTGCCCTCATGAAGAATCGTATGCTTTCTTCAACTTGTAAGTGCTTCTGAATCTTTCCAAAATCTACATCTGCCATCTGTTGATTTTGTATCCCATCATCTTTTCTGTTCCATCCCAGAATCACCTGCACTTCTTTTAGAAAGGGGGGAAAAAAAAAATAAATCTGTTCACACCCATTTCTGAACCCTGTAGGAATAACAACTGTGTAAGAATAAATTAATTGACTAACTGATCATTTGATCATATATGTGACTATGAGGTTAGGTATCTATTTTTAAAAGTATGTAGAAAACCTTAATGTATGTAAGTACAATAACTTCAGTTACTTCTGTTTACTCTAGAAGCTGCCAAATCAGAAATTCACATGTTCCAATGTTTCAAAGGGAACTGTAGACATTTTTATACTTTTTTAGAGGAAGATGACCATTTTGTTTGTCCTTCCTACTATCCTTCTCAAATTCTTTTCCCTCTGTGGCTTAAAGGGCAGGTGTCTGTAGCAGGTGACAATTTGATTTTAGAGTTCAGAAATTTTAAGACTGTAAAAGGTCACTGTCACAGTGCATTCTGGCTTCTTGCATGTGAAAACTGTGGTAAAGCATCCAGTTTGGTAACTAGATGAATTAGAAAACTTTGGAAAATGTTGAGAGCATTTTGGGAAACTGCTTAAATTTGCTCTTGATGTTGAGCACAAGAAGCTTCACTGGTAGTCAGCTGATGTTTTACACCAATGGTTTGAGATGATCTCTATGCTTTTTCAAGTCCTGCTCAAGTAGGGGCCAAACCAGGCACCAGTGCTCACTGCACAGGCTGAGTCAGAAGAAAGTCCTTTGCCCCTGGCTGAGCTGGTGTGGGGAGACAATCCCTTGACAAGAGAATGAGAATTTTTCTGGATGCACAAACTCTTCCCAGCCTCTTGGCATTTGTTACAAATGTATGTTTGAAAGTTGTTTCAGATGTTTCAGTTCTTTGCTCCTCTTTGGTTTTAGGTTCAACCCTCATTTCCTTTTGTTAGCACAGCATCCAGAATACTTGAGAACACCCACTGGGATGTGGCTGCTATTTTTTGTGGTTTGTTTTTTTTTTTTCCCTTCTTACCTTTCTCTAGAAGAAAAACAATGCACCTTCCTAAAATCTATGTTTAACCTGTTTATGGATACAGTGCTTTGTTTGATATTTAAAGGAAAATGAAATGAGAATGACTTGTGCTTCACATTGGTGGGACTTGAAACAATTTTCTTGTGTTTGTGATGTGCCAGATGCAGGTGCATGCAGCAGAAAAGGTAAATCCCATGTTTTATGATGGATTTGAAAGACTTATATATAAGCAGAGCCTTGGAATAGCACTTTTCTTCTGTTTGCACTTCCTTTGGGTCTGGCTTGTACAAACATGTAAGGCCCTGAAAATTTTCAAATCGGGCAAAATATATGTGATCTTATGCCCTACAAATGAGTGGAATTAATTGTGTACATTTTTTTTTTTCCTTCTTATTTCACCTCAGACCTTTTTGACTTGCAGCCACATGTGTATGTATGTCTCTGGACGACAGAGATGTTTAAAGCCCAGGTGTATAGTATATATATACCTTGAGGATATATATATAGTATACCCTCAGCTCTCTAACTGGGGCACCCCCCATGGAAGAGCTGGCTTCCACCATGCAAATCTGGGCAACACTGATTAAAAGATCCAGATATTTTTCACACCTTATATGTCTCCACCAGCTAGACAGGTTTATCATATAGCAGCTCACTAGTGCCCTCATGAAATAACTTGCTACTACTAAAACATATTTTGCATCCAACATTAGTCTGCTGGGTGTTCAATTTGTTTTTATGGAAATGAAAGTTATAACAGCTAATGAATGGGTCCTTACACCCTCTGCCATGTAAAGTAACCTTGATAACTTCATGTGGCAAAACTTAACTACTGGGGATGTGGAATCATAGCTCTTGGAATTCCTGAGCAACAAAAGGCATCGTGGACCACGGAGCAGCACGTAGCATACAGGGGAAATGGGAAAAAAGCTAATCCCAGCCAGATCCCATTGAAGAACATCCTACTATCTGGCTAATCAGGATAAGTGCTGAAAAGCTTTGAGTGTGATGTCAGATTTATTTCACGATGAGCAGGGAAGATCTCTTGATCCTCAAACACTTCAAGTAAAAGTTAAAAGGGGGGGTGTGAGGTGCGGGGGAGGAGGCGGAAAAAAGATATTGCGCTTTTTTTCTTTTTTTTTTTTCCAAGTGTGATGAACTGTTTTCTCCTCTAAGTGTTTTAAATAGCGGCAGTGTGAAAATTACATTTGCTTTGAATAATTGCTAGCGTTTTTCCCATTGCAGTCCTTCTATCTGGAAGCTTTGTATCTAATATTGCTCTTGCATAGAACTTGGAGGAACAGTGTGAATGGAGGGGCAGGTCCATTTTTTAGAATAAAAATATTTTATATTTTATTTGCTCAACAGTTCTATGCTGTGGCAACACAGGCTTACGCAGCACTTTATAAGTGTAGGCCCTCATCCAACAAAGGCTTATAGTGCGTATGTTTAACTTTACACTGAGTCCAAAGGGAATATCGTGTGTGATACAGACTGTAGGTAAGGCCCATTTCCTGCCCTGAGCACTTTGTGAGTGAAATGAGACAAGACCCAGGACAACCATGCACAAGCAGGAATCTTGAACTAGGAAAAGGTCCGGGGGAAAAACCCCTTCTTGAAGGGAATTTTGAAGAGGGAGGGAAAAATTTGATTTTTCTAGCTGTGGGTCAGCAGCAGGAAGAAGGAAAGCCTGAGGCTGGCTGGGCAGGGAAAGCTTGCAATGGGAGGACAAGGTAACAGCTGAAGGACTGGGGGGGTCTCTTAGGATCTGGGATGCAGTATAGTCAAAGATGCCTAGTGCAGTCTCTTGATTTTATCTGTTGACTAAGTAAAACTAGATGACACTTCAGGGCATTCATTTTTATTCAGTCTAATGAATACTGTCAAATCCTGAGAACAGCTTGTGGAATTCATACATAATTGTTTCACTGATGAAGAAACCAAGGCAGGGAGACTAATGATTTTCCCAAGGCCACAGAAGGAACATCATAATTAAAAAAAAAAAAAAATCTCTTTCCCAGGCTTGGGCTGAACCATGAATTAATCTCTGAACAGAGGGTAGTATATTCAGAGGTGCTATAATCTCATTTTTGAGTCATTTAGGCACCCCTAGGATTTTAAGTGTCATTGGAAGGCAATGCGATGAAGGCTCCTAAAAATCTAGATATAAAGTTTAAGAAGGAACTTTACACTCCTAAAACACTTGACAAGATTATATGATAACTGACAAGAATTTATATACCATGTTTTGCAGAAGTCAAGGAGATCTGATCGGATACAACTGGCTACAAAAGATTCCAATCAATTCCCATCTCAGCAGTTGGTTTGCTGCTTTGACATAGGAGCCACTTTACCCAGGTTTGTCTTAAGAGACAGTAGAACTTTTTTTTTTTTCCTGACCCATCAGTTTGGAAACCAGGTTTTAATTGGCAGCATCTTCCTCTTGTGTGGATAACACTAGGAAAAAATGATTGTTAACTGCAGATGCTCTCTTCAGGGAAACAGAATCCTTTCCCAAGGATATCTATCATTTTCCAACTTAGTCATGTGCACACCCAAGCCTGTGCATGAACTGCATTTCTGTTGCATGATGCACACACCCATTTCAGGTGGAGTCCTGGTAATATCAAATAAATATCTGCTTCTAGCTATTTTGAAGAATAATGCTATGAATCACCTACTGTTCAGCAGTACATCAGATATGTAAACAAATTCACTCAAAGCCCCTGTGTGCATAAGTGTGTAGAGGAGATGCAAGCAGTTTGGAGAAGACCTCTACCTGTCTGAGCACAAAGATTGTCTAAATGATTCACGTGCTAGGTTGCTACACACTGCTCCAAGTTACTGCAGGCAGCTGTGGGGTTTACTCATCAGTGGGACAAAGCAGAGCATTGCAGGAGGTGGAGGAGCTGCTGCAGAAGGGGGTCAGCAGAGGGAAGACTTCTCAGCACCTTCTTGCATGAGCACCACTCCTAGCTTTGGCTGAAGCCTGAGGAAAGCACATTGCTGTCCCCAGCTCTGTGTTTGTGCTTTGTTGAATCAGAAAAATCGCTGGTTGCGACTTCACTCCTAAATCTGCTGATTTGAAGTGTGGAACAGATATGTTCAGACTGGAAAAGATGTGGTGTGTCTCACTGCCTTTGTCCCGAGCAGAAGCCATGTGCTCTGTGGGTCTAACTGGGGCCCTGTGTGCATCTCTTGCATTTGAACATACTGGAGCTGTACCTGAGCAAGCTTTTTGAAATGGAGTCCTAAGTGTCTGAGTGAAACCTTATGTTATGAAAGGTCTCTGTGTAGTGTCCTTTGGGAAAGGGCTTAGTGTGCTCATTTACATCTCTATACCCAGAATGCTTTTCCAGCTCATTGCTGTTTCAGAGCTGGGCTGAAAATGGCTTGATGTGCTGCTGCATGCTACTACTTTTCCTCTGGAGAAAAAGAAAAGATGTCTGTCTGGAAGGGGAGGATGAGACAAAATGTTCCAATCTTTCACTGCTGCATGGGTAGTCTCCTGGCCACCCAAACAAGTAGCAAGAACTGCTAAGAGGACAGATGCTGGTACTTAAAAGCTTAAGCTGCCTGCAAAACATCATCGCTCTCCCAGGCAAAGACTCAGCTGTGTGAAATTGTGAACCTTTAACGTGATCCCACCTCCCTGCACAGGCTGTTTGTGGCAGCTTGGAGAAGTGTTGAGGGTCTGGAGATGTAAAATCCAGACTCCTGCATGTGTTATAGGGAAGCAAAGCCTGTAGTTTCTGTGCTGAAACATCAAACGTGGCAATTGAGAGTGCATCTGTTAATGTTAAAGGCACTGGGGTCAGGTGTGAGTGCTACAAAGCATCCTACTGCGCTGCAGAATTGGAGCCCAAATGGAAAGGAGCCCAACCGAGTGGTCATCAATTCCCTACCCTGACAAGCAAGGGCTGTGCCCCATAATGAATATAGGAGTTAAAGGCATATCCTTGAAGATTCAGCATGTAATGATTTGCAAGTTGTAGCTTGAGATAACTCAGAGAAAGTACTATATAAATGTCAAAGTTACTCTTAATTTAGTGGTGGCAATACTTTTTCAAGGAATTGTCACTGAAGTAAAATTAACATGCAAAAGATATGGCAAATCTACTAGCAAATTATGTAAATATTTTGCAAGGGGCAAACTTTCAGTGCCAGGCGTGAAAATTGGGTCACAATTCCCATTAACAATTACACAGCCTGCGTGCCTAATTTTCCAGGCACCATGCTGAAAATTCACCCCACGTTATGGAAGCAATTAATGGCTTAAAATTCTTTTTAGGCCAGTAAATGTGCAGAAGTGTTGATAGCCTTTTCTGTGTGGTATCTAATGAGCTATAATCTGATAACTAGATTAGATTGTTCTCTCATGATATCGACAAAGATTGCTTTATATCATTATTATTGCTATTTAAATACTACAGCAATGCCAGATGCACAGATCAGAGCCCTGTTGCGCTAGGTGCTGTACAAATATCTGTGAACATGTGGTCTCTGCACTGAAGACAGATATAATAACTACTTTGCTATTCTGGTCTGCTTAGGCACCAGGGAAATGCTGAAGGTTCCCACACAGTATGAATCTATTAAAAAAGATAATCTGGAGCTATTTTGGTTTCTCATATAGAGGATTTTTTTTTTTCTTTTCAATGCTTACACATGACTTTCATTAGCATTAAATGTGTGTGGAGGGAGAGTCGCTCTCAAGGTTTGTAGCTCTCTACCTATCCCTTTCATATCAGTTAAATCCCAGAGAATATAACTGTTTAGTAATTGTCTGGTATTTAATTAAAATACAATAACCCCTTTCCAGAGACGCCAGTTGTGAATCTGGTGGCCCAGTCATAAACATGCTAATTTAATGAATATTCATAAATCATGAATATTCATAGTGTCAGGGATGTTCTTTTGTACCCTGCTGCTATGCCAGGTCTCTCTGGCACAGCAGACGGCACATGTTGAAGGAGCTTTGCTCCTAGGGGAGAATAGAAATATTCGTGCTGGAGCGGGACGTGTGTCTGGGTGTAACTCTGAGCGGAGGTGCTGGGAGAAGATGAGGTGGCTGGCAAGGAGCACTCAGGCATCTGACCCACTTAGTGGGATACACACTCTCGTTGTGGCTACCACGTGGCAGGATGTGTTTCTTCTTGGGGCTATTAGTACTTTCACAGCTGAGGTATGGATCTAGCAAAGATGCTGTGGTCACTATTTGCAGTCATAATGGCTATAGCCACCACTATTGTTACCTGAGCAGAGCCTGTCTGCTGGGAGACCCAGTTATTCTTGCCCCGGCCAGGCTGAACATGGGGATGGTACTGTGGGAGGCCACCTTAAAACACTGTAACCTGCTGCACCTGGTAGGTCTGACCTGTCCAAGGTTGCGGGCTAAGTGGGGTTTCTGCAGGAAAGTCTCTCTTATCTAGGATTCTCCAGCCTGCTCCTTGTAGAGGGACCTTTCTGCAGTGTTTTCAGGGCTTTGACAGCCTATTTAGTCAGCTGGGCTCACTCCACCTATACTGCATGGACCAAGTTATGCTCATTTTTTATGCTCATTTGTATGGTCACCTATTAGTGATAACGCTGCTGCAATGCTCAATACTGCAGGTGTAGCTAAATATCTCAGATAAATTTTCAGGTGCATTGGACAGTTTAGTGATGTATCTCTCTTACTCAAAAGAAAAAAGCAAACAGAGTTACAGAAAATAGTGTTTTATCCTGTCACTTGAGATGCAGCTGAACAAAGTTGGTGTTCCTCCACAAGGTTCACAAACACCCTGCTTTACCCATGACACTTTTTGAAGATAGTGGGTTTTTATTGTATCCTTTCAAATCCCTAGTATGCCTTCTAAGGAGTTGGCAAGGGAGTCAGCCTTGTATTCATTACTCCTGCAGGTTTCATTTGCCCCCATCCTTCCAGGTTGATGGCTGAAATATGCTTGAATGCAAATGCTGTGCACCCTTATGGTGCCTGTGTGATGCCAGTGAGGCACTTTGCTGTGACTTCACATCACAAGGCACGTTACCTATGGGTGCAGAGCAAGCCCACTTCTCACCCCGCCGCACGCTGCTGTGATGCAAATTTGTTCTTGTGAAAAAATGTCAGAGCATGAGTTGTTCTGTTCGCTCTGGCAAAGTGTAGAGCAGGATTGAGCACCTGGCCCTCTGTCCGGACCGAGATGTCAGAAAGTTTCTGAACCCTGGGTGATGCTGGCACTTGGAGACACTGCTCCTTCCCTCCCTTCCTCCCTCCCCCAGGATCACTGCAGTGCTCGGGCTCCAGCTTTGTGTGAGAGATCCTTGCAACCCCCCTATCAGCACTTCCAATGTGTTTGCAAAAAGTGGCAATGAAAGGAGAAGGGGAGAAGGGCTGCGTGTGCTGTCCAAGAGAGCTGTTTTCTCTGGTAATTTATTTCAGCTAATACAGTTCTTTAATAGTTGCCGGCTTCAATCTTTGCTTACATAAACGCTTATTTAAAGCTCTTACGATCAAATCATTCATCTGGACTCAAACTCACTTCTAAATTTGTGCATGCAAATCTTATTCATGGGCCCAGCTGTGTTCGTGCCGAATTTGCATTTGTGCATATGAATGTGTTGTTTTTTCCCCTCTGTCAGCATACAACCACAGGCTGCAGCTGAAAATATGGACCTAGATTTCAAAAAATTTTAATGACCATACACTGAAAGTTTTAGTTCCTTTCCCTAAAGCTGGCAAACTTGTCTGCATAAGCCATATCTTTATCCTTTGCTTTTGAGAGCTTGCTACTGTGTGTTACTGAAGACTTGCTTGCACGTGGCATTCAAATAAAAAATGAGACTTTGTTTTGCCAATATGGGTATTGACATGAAAGAGCAATTAACTTTTTGTCCTGCTTTTCATGCAGCTAATCTGTCCTTCTTATGTTTGTGCCATCTTGGTTTACTTTTTCTACCAAAAGCTTGTTTTGAGAGGAGCTGAAATTTATTTTGTTCTTGGGGGGGGTGGGATGGCAAGAAACCAGTGCTCTGGAGGCTGGTAAGAAAAATACCTTTCTGCCTCTATAAGCAGGGCCAAATTATGAGTGTAAATAGGTACCATTCAGAGAGGGAAACAATAAATCAGTCTTGCAGAACATTTTGCATATCTAATGTAAGCAGCAAGAATAACTCCACTTAGTGCATTACCAGTAGTGTGAAAGGGCAGCAGGTGCCATAGGTTGCCCATGGCTCTTAATCAAATGGGACTTATAGGAACCTCTTCCTTATGCTATATGTAGGGTATTGTGGTGGGTACTTGCCTTCTGCATCCCCCACATGTTAGTGTCTGAGAGGGCATTACATGAGAACCCATTTAAATTAGACTCTGACAAAATGTTGGTTGGATAAACTTACAGTCAGTTCTAAACTTTTAGTAATCACAAACTTTTTAAAAATCAAGAGCCACTGTAATCTGTTAGGTACAAATATTATAGTGTTGCATATTATTATGTTGATACTAAAATTCTGTCACAGACTTCTGGAACATGCTCTTTAAATGGGTAATCTTGAGAGTAGAATAATCCTAGGAAGAGCACAGTGTCAGGAGAATCTCATGTAAGGCTTCTTCTGAGACATCTTGTTTTATGTAACTTGCTAAGAGAAGCAAGTTTTCATATGGCACAGGCTATTTGTTTGGAATGGGTTTAAGGTAACAATGTAGATTTCAGTCTGGGAAATGCAGTCATAAATCATAAATTGTTCTGGATAAGAGTTGTTTGTGCTGCTTTTCATCTTCTGTGCTGTGGGCGCTGGAAGTGAAAGGCACAGAGAGGTGAAGCCCCCAGAATCGTCCTTTGTTGTGGTTATATTTCTCTACTCCTGTGAGAAGTAGCAGGCACCATAATTTTGTTAGATACTGGGGTCTTTGAAAAGAAATTAAAGGAGGGGCTTCTGATGTTGTGAGGGCCTGAGGTTGCCTAACATTTAACTTCCTTTGGCACCTGTCAAGGCTGTAGGAGTTTTGAATGATGATGATCAGTAATGTCACAGGCTTATGTTGGAAGCACGCCTTCCCCTCCAGTAGCAAAGTCACTTTTGGAAAGCTTTAGCTTAAGTGGTTAAGGCTAAGTTTGAGCAGTGACTAACTGACAAACCTGGAAACTATCCTAGTTCTGCTCATCGAGCTGCTCAGACTGTTTGTGCAACGTATGTTATTATATCAGAAATGTAGTATAGGAAACTGGACCATTTCAAACTTGAAGAAAAGCTCTATTTAGTAAGCAACCTTGTTTTTCAATGTGGTGGGGGGCTTTTTGTTTTTCTTCTTTCTTCTCCTTGGTAGTTTTGGTATGGTTTTTTTGGATTCTGTGCTGAACTCTTTGTGGGCTACTGATGTGCTGGGAGTACGGAGTTGCGGTGTCTGTGCACTGGGATTGCACACAGGGAAGTGTGGAAGGGGGAGTGGGGATTCTTTTTCTTGTGCAGTCCCTACTGTGTTTAGGGCTGCAGAACATCTGAGACATTTCCTTCTTTGTGTTTTTCTGCTTTTAAGATTTTGGGTTAATGAGATATTCCTTGAAATAAGGCTGCTTATCTCTGCAGTGCAGCCTTTCTCAATAGAATCTCAGCCCTGTAACCTTTGCTCATCTGAGTTGTCCACAGTCACATAAGTACTCTAATATCTGCTTTTGTTTCTAACTGGAGTTGTAAGATTTCAATGTTAGAGCTTTAATGAAAAGAAAAAAATATTAGGTGGTTTTTACACAGATTACTTGTATCTTCTGGCTTAACCTACAAAGAAAAGCATTTTTAATGAGGACAATTATTTATTTGTTCAGTATTATCTAAGGATTTCAATGAGATACCTTCACTCAGAATATTCTCCAACTTGTATGAGGAACAAAAGACAATCTTCAGATTTTCTGCTTCAGAATCCAGTAGTACTTGTTTGAAGAGATAGTAGATACAGAAGGGAAAATGACAGTCTCTTTAACATATACTTAAGTATGGTAAGTGCAACGATGAAAGCAGACATAAGGAGCGAGAAAGATATAAATGGAAAGATTAATGACAGCATTAATTTATTTGCATCTATCACGGAGAAGTATTTGTAACATTAAAAAAGTAACAATTTGTGAAAGGCAGTATAGTAACCTAATTCTCATCTGGGTATTAAAGTTAATACGTGTAATATTTCTACAGTTTCACCTGACTCGCTTCCTTGTTTTGTTCTCTGTCCTGGAATTTACAATGCCCTTTTGTGTTCTTATTCATGGGGTGGTGAGCAATGCTTTGACCTCTTTTGCACTTTGGTCATGAAGCCTGCGCCTTACCTTGTCTGATGAGTACAGTCATCTTTGCACCATTTAAAGAAAAAAAAAATCATTTGTACAAGCTGGTAATGCAAATTATTTCTTGGAAAATATTGCAGAACAAGGAGACTTTCCGATATTTTGATCTCTGTTGCAACTGCCTAGTTTCTCAGTCTCCAGATATGGGTTCACTTGAACAATAAAAGGGGGTGTTTGCTCCCCTGTTAGCATGTTGGTGTGGTGAGCAGAGGTCTCTGAGTCACCTGGAGGGACCATGGTCCTGCAGGTACCCACAGACCCGGGCTGCAGCCCAGGCTTGCTACTGTCCTTTTAGCTGCAGGATCCCTTTGCAGTTTCAGGTAGCAAACCTGTAGTAAAGATCAGTTTGATGCCAACTGACATAAAGAGGAAAATTGTGAGGTTTTTTTGAAGCTGCGGGGGCTGGGCAGGAGGAACAGAGGAGTTATTAGGCTGACACAGAGTAATTGCCGGAAGCAGAATTTGGCCAAACCTCTTGGTTCATGCTGGGAGCACCTTATGCAGTTTATATTACAGTTATAGGTATTCTGGTGATATTGCTTACCTTAAATGACCATCACCTCCTTAAATGACCACTGCCTGAAAGACAGCATATAATGAGAACATGTTCATCCTGACACCTTCATAGATAATCACTCTGACCGAATTACATTTATGATAATCTGATGCCTTTTTTTTTTTCTTTTCTTTTCTTTTTCCCTCTTTTTTTTTTTTTTTTCCCCTCAGAGTGCTTGTATCCAAATGTTGTAATGCTGTTCAAAATATGGGAAAATATCACATATTCAGAGTCCAATTCCACAGTTTTCAAAGAGAGATAGTCCATGAAACAAATGCACAAGAATTTTTGGCTCAGTGCTTATTCATTGTTCAAAAATTTTAAACCAACAGAGGTTCTCTTGTCTTTGGAAAGAGATGCTCTTTATGATAAATAATAGCTTTTCCTCACAAAAAAAAAAAAAAAAAGGTGAACTTGAGTATGAATTCCAGAAGACCAAACTGTTATGGCAGCAAGGCCATTAGGCTGCAATTTGTCTTATAACAGATGTTGTAGAGTACTGTCACTTTGAATGTTAAAACAGATGGGATATGCACTTGAAAATGTACAATGTACTAGAAGTATTTAATTTCCTTTCCAGGACAGGAGATTTCTTCTCTCCAAGCTCTTTGATACTCTCCGCTTGTTTGTAAAATCCTGTTGCATTGCTTGGTGTGGATGAATATGTGATTAAGATGGATTCTTTGGAATAAAGACAACCTAGTTTAATTATGTTGCTGTTTGATAAGAACATATCTGTTGGAATTTGATAAAGATTGACCTCAGGCTTTCCACAGCTAAGACTTTGTCCATGCATAGATCTCCTTAGAAAGCTTTGTGTGGGTTCATGTTCTACTACAATTTAGCTTGAATTGCTTTAGGTTTGCTGAATTAGACATGATTCCACTCTGAGCTGACCTTTTATTAACCTCGTTCAAGATCTCTTGTAAAACTTGCCCTTATCACATAGTACAAAATTGCAGAGATGACACATTATCTGGCCCTTATTTTCTGCAGCTATGATAATACATGTATACAGATTGAAAAAAAATTCTTGGTAATCTGGGATACTCATATACACAAGGCTACCATATACCTTGTAAGGTTACTGTTGTTTACCATAACTATGATTTCTCATCATCTGCAGGAAAGCTCAGCTGACTTCATTGGCCTCCATATCAGGTTTTCTAATCCAATGCAGCTGCTTTTTCAAAGTCTGGGGATTATCAAGTCAATCCCCAGATGAACTGGGAAGTTGTTAAGTGAAAATGACAGTCCTTTAGCTATGAAGGAACAGGGGTCTAAAAACTTCGAATGATTCTCCCCAAGATACGTGATGGGAGACCAGGAGAATACGTGATGGGAGACCAGGAGACCAGGTATTAGCTTTCATGAGAAGGATTTGGGCACTCAGCCTGTGAGTATTGAATAGCAGATATTACGGACAGATCTGTGTCTTTGTTTACAGTTCATACCATATAATCCAATTTTTCCCTTTTTTTTTAACTGGCTCTCAGTGTAAGACTTGTATGTGTTTTTGTAAGTCAATAGAAAGCCTCTATTACTCATGCTGGGTTAATTCTTGCTCTGTTGTAAGGTGTGCATAGTACTCGGAAAAAATTAGCTTTATAAACAGTAGTGTTGAGACAGCTAGTACAAAGTTCAGCATCTTTAAAGCTCTCCGTGCTGGGGGCATATCAGGTCTTTCTTGGTAAAGCAGGGGAATGCATTAGCTGTGTCAAATGGCATTCTTGTTTCACCTCCTGAGACATTTTTGATTGCACTTTTGTTTACGATCAAATCTAGAAGGAAAGGCCATCAAGGATGACAGGGAGTTTTCATTGACCTGGAGCTTTGCAGCTTCAGTGTCTGATCCCTGGAAGAGCAGGAAGAAATGTGAATATAGAAGTTTGTGGGGGTTTTTTTTTGTTTTGTTTTGGGTTTTTGTTCTGTTTTTGTTTGGTTTTTTTTCCCTAAATTCTAGACTAGCAATCCCAACTTTGGAATCACTTAACAGATGCGTTTCCGTTCTTCTTTCTGATTTTTTTAATGAAGTGATTTTCCAGAGGGTATACTATAGATTATCCCTTCTGTCATTTTACTTTCAATTTTACTTCAGCCTAGACAGTTTGCCTTAACATTTTGTAATTTGAAGATAAAAATCAGTCTGTTTTAGGCTTTGTTATAATATGACTTTATACCTTAAGTGGATTTCCTTAGTGTAATTCTAAAGCTAAACACAATTAGTATCTCCACTCTGATGTCTATTTATCCAATAGTCACATCTTTTGGAAACGGAAAACTCCAGGGGCTGTCCCAGTTCAAGGAGGGTTTTGGTGAAAGTGGAAAACAAGAGTTCAGCTGAGCTGCTATAAGATACAGACGGTGAACAAGGTATCGTTCATCTCTAGTACCTGTGTTGTCTTTTTGTGGCTATTATAGTTTCCAGTTTTTAGTTACTGCTTCATAATTACCATCTTTAGGTTCATAGTTTTGGGGGGGACTTGGTAGTTTGTGAAAAATATTAGTACCATTTTATGAAAAAGACAGTTGTTCCCAGTTTTTTTTTATTTCCTTTCCAGCTGCATATATGGGAAAGCAGTGTGCTTTTTAAGGTGGGGGTTTTTAGCTATTGCTCAGAAGAGTAACTCAAAGCAATAAAAGGCTTCATAAAGTTTATGCTTATCATTCTCTGAAGTGTACAAAGAGAAAAACTTTACAACCCCCAAATATTCAGTCACCCTCAAATAATTTGTTTATTAAATAAAGTATTGATCTCATGTTTACTTAAGCTTTTTACTGTCCATGGACTTTTAATCATCTACTAGGTGAGTCAAGTAGTCATTCAGCTGTTAAAGCTTGACATGGCTAAAAAGTTATGCTAAGAATTTATTAGCAGCTTAAATGACTCTGCTAGGAAGATACCAAGTACTTTGTGCGCCTTAAAAAGAAATACAGGAAGAGTACAATTGTGTAAGGTTTCTAAAGGCTTAGCTGAAGAGGATGAGATGTTTAGGAAAAAAATTGTAGGCCTTTTCTTCTCAGCTAAGGAGTTAAAACAATTTAAACACTAAATTTAAAATTGGAAAGGAACTGAAAAACATGTGCATGCAATCCAGAACCTACTGATACTTGGGCATCTAAGCTGTAAAGGTGACTTCTGCAGAAGCCAGTTATCCAGAAGCAAAACATCTAATCTTGCCTGAACATCACAAAATACGTGGCTTAAAATTGAAGCACAATGGGAGTGCAGTTTGGTGGGATTCTTTTTTTTTTAATATTGCTGGCATAGCAAGAATACAAAAGCAACTACGTGCATAAAACACTTCTCTGCATTCTAAATATAGCAGCTCCCATTTGAATGAATATTTCATAGAAGAATAGCCTATATAAAAGGAATAAATGCAAGCAGCGATGATATTGGTAGGATATTATTTTTAAATGGAAAAGCTTTTAAATAAGTAAATTAATACTTAATAGAAGTGCTAACTCCTTGTATGAATAAAAATCTAATAGAACTGTTTCGTTTCCTGCTAGCTAGAAAAGTTTTAAACCAGGGAGAGTATGCATAACTTTAAGTTGAAATAAAAAGGAACCAAAAAACCTGTGAATGTTTCTATAGTTTCAATTTTTCTTGCAGCGAATGGGTTCACCTAGGATGTAATAAAAGGAAGATGTAGACACTGCTCAGTTGTATATCAGGCTCCAGGTGGAGCAGGCAGCAGTGCTGGGGAAGAGCCATGGGGTGGACTGCCTCCCATCTGGCAGCAGGAATGGAATGTACTTTGGTGGTTTCAGTCTAAATCTCTTTGTAGGGTCATGTTAGGCAACCGCTTTCCTTCCCAGAGGTTGTCTTGCATGGGGTCCTGTGAGGCTTCAGGTTGCTCCACTGACACACATCGTGTTGGCAGGGGATTACTGAGGAACACCGTGTAGGATGCGCTAGGTGCAAAAGTGACAGCAACCTTTACATTTCCTCCAGCACCTACTTCAGATGCTCCAGTTCTGTCTCAGAGGATGTTTGGAGCAAAAATCTGAAAATGTTGGCAAGAGCTCTACTCAGTTAAATAAAATGAGCTTTAAGCTTGGGTTGAGGCGACAATACATGCTTGAGTCTGCCCTGACAAAGGCCACATCTTGTCCCCTGTTTGCAAGCTGGAGACTTGCTGGATTCCTGACTGGGGCAGTTTTGCAAGCAGTAACTTGTGGTGTGACCCTGCAGTCTTTGGGCTGGGGAGGGCAAGTGAGGAAGTGACTGCAACATGAAAATGAATGAAAGTGTAAAGCTTGCAAACTTTTGACAGAGTGCCTGGAATTTGATACTGCAGCCTAGTGAGGGTGTATGAAGTGGACTGGAGACTGACACAGATGACCAAATAAAGAATATAAAGGAAAGGTGAGGACATCTCCTGAGGCCGAGATTGTGAGGAGGGAGAAAGAGGTATGATGAAAATGTAAGGGAATTAGAGGGATTATGATCTAAGGCACAGCACCAAAGAAGTTCAGATAAGTTATGATTTTTCTGAAATTAATGAGGATATCATGTTCATCTGAAATTTTAACTGCTTTGCAGACATCTCCTGGGGATAAAACCACAGTGGGAAAAGGATGATTCAGTAAGTTCTAAGAAGGTATCAAGTATCAATTTTTAGTTTTTAATTTTTTTTTTTTATTTTACAGAATGCAGAAATACATGTAGAGGAAAGGCTTTTTTTTATATTTCATATTTTAGACAACAAAGGAGAAGTAGCTGAGAGTAGCAAGGCAATAGGCAAGTTGGGTGAAATTGAGCATGAAATGAGATTTCACAATCTTTGCGAATAGATGGAGGAGTAATAACAATGTAAAAAAAATGGACTTGAGTGCATGATAGGATCTCTCCAGAGGCAAATTGCATAGTTGAAATTAAGGGTGAGTTACCTGCCAGATCCTCAAAAATGTGATATTATGGTACAAGCACAGACAAACCAAATAGAAAGGTTAACTTGGCTAAAGTGTGGTAGCAATATAAAAGTGGAAACATATCAGAAGAATGAGTACCCAGGTGTGGCACAAGTGTGTAGGGATGAGACCAGGAAGGTCCAGGCACTAGATGAGATGCAACTGGTTAGAGATGCCAACGTGAGGAGGAGTCATCTTCAATATATGTTAATAAGAGGGCAGTCCAGAAAGGGATTTCTGCTTTGCATACAGGAGAAAACAAACTTCTTACTCTTCAGAGTCTTTTTTTCCCTTTCTATTTTTTTTAATGGTGCTTTCATTTAAAAGTTGACTGTTTTCATATTTCATATTACTAGTACTATTAAAACCAATAGAAAAAGGATAAAATCTTAGTAAGAAACAAAAAAGACCAAGGTATGAGTTACAGATGAACTAGATGTTTTCAAACTGACTGAGATGGACTTTATTCTAGGATATTTAAGGGTTTGCCTAAAGCAGTCTCTGAGCTATTAGTGTTATATTTGAGAGCTCATGTGAGACAGATGAGGTACCAGAGGCTGGAAAAGAGCAAAGATAGTTTCGTTCACTTTGAAAAAAGGTGGTGGGGGGGAGAAGAGGGGAGGATGGGAGCCAGTGAATTACAGACCAATCAGTGTTAACTTCAGTCCACAGGAAAATTCTGGAAAAAAAAAATCAAATCAAACTAAACATTTGAAAGCAGCTGAAGGATAACAAGAAAATGAATAGCTGCCAGCATGGATTTGTCAAGAATGAATTGTCAAACCACTTGAATTTTCTTGTGCAGCAGAGTAACAGACTTCATGGAAAGGGAAGAAACAGTTGACATCATGTCTCTTGAGTATAGTGAGATCTGTAAAGTTGGCTTACATGACATTCTCTGAATCAAGGGGAAACCTGGGCTAGATGAAAATGCTGTTAGGTAGGGCTAAAACTAGCTGGAAGAAACAGGTTTGGAGGATAATTTTCAGGAGGATGAAGGAGTATCAAAACAGAAAGATGTATTGAGTAGTGTTCTGCAGAGCTATGCCCAGGTCTCATTAAGACTGTGACCTGAGTGATGCAATACAGATTATGCATGTTAAATTTACAGAAGTCTGAAAGTGAAAGGGAGTGCAGAGCTTTCTGAGCTCAGAACAGCCTTGAGAAATGGGGAGAAGGGTCTGGAAACATAGGCTGAAAATCTAAAATAAATAGAGGGATGATAGTACAGAAAAATAATAAACTTCAGAAATACAAGATAGGTAACAATTATATAGTCTAAAATTTTCAGAAAAATCTCTGGGGATTATAGTGGATTACAAACTGAACGTAAGCCAATGTCCTGCTGTTGCAAAAATGGCAGACATCATTGTGGAATGCATAAGTGGCAATACAATCTAAAAGGTGTGTCAAATAACTCCTCCACTATGCCTACCACTAGTAGTATCTTCCAATACAATGTCTAGCTCATGGATAATCTTTATCTTCTAGAAAGATGTTGACCACTTGCAGATGATCCAGCAAAGAGTCATGGTCGCCATGTCCATTCAAGATGTTTTGTCCGTCATTGAAAGTCTGCAAGGCTGGACAGTGTTTAATCCAGCACAGGGGAGGCTGTTGTGGGGTCCTACCAGTAGTGTTAAAATATACAAAAGAGTGTCTCAGAGAAGAGCAAAGTATTATTTGGCATAAGTAGAAATGGAATTAAACTGTTAGAGAGAACCAGACATTAGGAGAAGAAAAGCAGGTTTCTGATAATTCATGGAGTGAAGTCCTGGAATAGACTGCCAGTAAATAGACTGGCATGAGGTCTGCAGGAAAGAGAATGACACAGCCTATGACTGATTCTGTCTTGGAGCAAGAAGTCCAGTAGATGGTCACTCCAGTCCTTTTCCATCCCATTTTCTACAATTCCACAGTTTCTCTGCTAATGATGACCATCCTTCTTCTGTAAATACTTGGGAAGGGATGAAATCATTGTGGTATTGCTGTTATTTGGTGACTTTGCACTCATGAATTTCTGCTACAACCAGCACGGCTGTCAGAATCAAAAGTGAGATAGGAAGTACTTTCTGCAGGCAATTTGATCCAGCTCAGGCCTGTAACAGACAGCAAAAAGTGGTAGTTTTTTCCTGCTGTTCTGAAACTCCTTACTGTATTTTTGCAGATAATTAGACTGCCTGTTTGTGTCTTTCACGTACTGTGTTGGTGGAACTTCTGAGCTGTGCAACTAAATGACTGGAAAATTGTTGAGCTCAGTCCTGGTGTAGTGAGTATTACTGTGGGCTAAATCATATTTTTTTCTTGTTATCCTATTTAAACTGCTCCTTTTAAATTCCTTCACTCTGTTTTTTATTCTCAGTACCCCAGATTAAAGCTCTTTATCCATATGTACGTGCCTTCTCCTTTGCAGTTCCAGTGCAGATTTGCATAGCAAAGGAGAGATTTGCGTTTCTCCTGACCTCATCAATATTCTGGTGCACAGCGTGCGCTTATATGATAGTTTATTCCGGGATGATGAACAGATGCAAAAGTGTCTTCAATTGTCTCTGGAAATTAGCAATGGTCAATACATCCTGAACACACAATGCTGGATGCTGTGGTGCATGCAAAACATGCATGGCAGGCAGAGCACATAGCCTTTTCCTGCCTCTAGCACACTTCATTTAATTTTAATAGTAGAAGGAGATGTGGTATCTTTTGAACATAGATACCCTTCTGGGCTAATGTAAGGCTTGGACAATAAAAGTTTTGCATTGGAGAATTTGGCTTAACCTGTCAGTCTTCCAGAGATTAACAACTTCATCAACTACTGTTGATATTGACAGTCAGTTGCTAGGCTACATGTTTACTGCTAAATGAATAGACGACTTGGGGCCAGTGTGAATATTCAACAGATTGGCAAATAAGTAAAACGTGCTGTGACTTGATTTGTTAATTATAGTCAAAATAAATGGCTGTATTGATGACTATGATTTTACACAGCATTAGTCCTCTGAAAACAGCAATTAAGTCTGCCATGTAAACATATATCTTGCCTGTGACAAAAAAAAAAAAAAAAAAAAAAAAGCCTTAAACAACTGAATACACCACTCGAAGCAGTTTCACTAGGAGTTCTGAAGTGCTTACATTAGTTAAATTATGTCCTTGGGTGTTTTTACACCTCTGACTGGAGCAAAACATTCAAGCGGGGGTCTGGATTTTGAAAGCTTTCTTGTTTGCTGCATGCAGGGCTGCTTATGGTTCAAGTTTATCAAAAGGAGCATGATCACACTTAAGGGAGAAAACCCAGGCAGTTGGATTTCAAGAGGATGCTTTTTTCCCTAACATTTTTTCCTGTTGTGAGAAAGCTGAGCATTAATTTATTATGCTATATGCTATTTTTGGCAGACCTTACCAAAGTGTTCTCACATATATACTGTATTACTGCATTTCACTTTATCAGCTGGTTTAACTAGAATTCACGTCCCTCAATCCATACTGTTGTCTCTTTACATTTTAAGCTCTCAGTATATTGATTTGCTCGCTCTGTGTTTCAAGACTTGAATACACTGGCAGGTGCACTGAGTACTCAGCATCCTCCATTGTTCAGTGTTGCCTATGTGTAGGCAATGACACTGCTATGTGCCTTTTGATCGAATCTTGGAAACACATATTCTGTTCTCATCTCTGTTGTCAGTGTATGCTATGGCACTGGTCAAGCCTCTCCTCTGAGCTCTGGCTCGGTTTTGCTATCTGTAATACACAGTTGAGCTTTTCTCCCCACCATAAATAACTGCACTGAAGTTGCCAAATATGCCCCAAGTATTGCCACACAGAAAAAAAGGTTGTTCTAAGCTCGAGAAAAACAAATGTGTTTCTGCACAGAAAAACACAGTTTTCCCTGAATAGGTCTGTGTAGGTCTGTGTTAACCAGTGTGTGTTTAGCTTAGGGTTGACTTTGGGCTGGTAATTATTTTTTCCCCCAAAGGCTGTCAGAAAGGAGCTTCCTTGTTTCAAGCCTTATTTTTGTCCTGATGAACACCTGTCCTTTTTTGTAAGCTCTTGAGTAGTTGTGTCCTGTTGTCTGACTGGGAGACTCTTGAGATCAGTGTTGCACAAGCAGTCATAGCAACCCACACTGATGGCAGCTGGTCTGAGATAGGCTGGTACCACATACAAGACCAGAGAGGGCATCTTGACTTTTCCTTCAATGTGATATTGAAAGAGAAACCACTCAGTGCAGATGTTTGGCAGACAGGAGCATGAAGGAAATTGGAGAAAAGGGTGCAAGAAAACTAGAAATGGAATAGGACTGGGGAAAAACTGGGACTAGAGATTGAACTGGGCAGCTGGAGGGCAGCAAATAAAAAACAATTGGTACAAGGAGAGTTCCAAAATGAAGAAATAGCTGGGAGAGGTGGGTGCAGTGAGATTGGTTTGCTGAGGAAAAAAAAAAAAGGTTGAAGAAGTAAACAAAGGAGCTGATAATGAGCTGCAAATATTGGTTAGCATCTTTATCTTTGCTTAAGGATATGAGATCAATGCTCTCTGTTAGCACAGTGTCACACAAAGGTATTCATCACCTCTGACATCAGTGCAGGTTATGTAAAAATCTTGACAGCTTCCCCCTAGAAAACCACAAACCTTCTCACCCTCCTCTGAAGATAATGTCAGGGTCTAGGATGTAAGCTGACTGTTACAATGAAGGAGTAAGGTGCTGAGAATGTGACAGCTCTGTGAAATCCTCAGTGCTCTGCAATGATTAAAAAAATGTTAATAGTTTCCAGGGAAAACACTGAGAACAACACAAAGAATATCAGGGTTCACCTTGAATGCACTCACATTTTGGACCTTTCACTTCTGAAGGCTTTTGTAGGAGAGGAAAAAAAAAACCAAAAAAGCCAAACCAAAACAAAAAAACCCAACCAAAAAAACCCCACCAAACTTCAAAGGAGGACACGGATGTTCCAAAGCATTGAATGGCTTCCCAAAGTGGGTGGTAGACCAGAGGAGCTCTCTGCCAAATGACATTGTGGATGTGACACGTTTACTCATTTAAGTTCATGAAAGACAAAATCATTGAGAATTACTAACTGCATGTAAATTATACATGGGTCAGGAAGTCTCAGAGCTGAAAATAGTTGGAAGTTGAGAGGGTATGATTGGGAAATAGCATAAATAGAATAGCTCTGTTTTTCTTCATCCCCAGCATCTGGTCTCAGCCACTACTGTAGACAAAGCACTCCAGATAATGCAGATTTTTTTTCCGGGCCATTCTAGTCTACTTGCTTTTCCATTCCCTGCACTGCAGTTCATCTTCTGACTCAAGGAGTATTTTGAGGGATTTCTCTTCCAAGGGCTACATTTACCAAATTAGTTTTATGTTGAGTGTTATGCCATAAGTACCGAGATCCTCTTGGGAAGCTTACAAATCCTGATGCAATGGATGAAACAGGAGCATTTATGCTTCTGCAAATCATGGGAAAAGGGGAGATGACAGTATTTCCCCAGTGACTATTAACCATCATAATGCACTAGACCAGGCACCAGACACCCATTTTTGTAACCAGTATGGTTCTCCAGTCATCTCAGGATTCCCACAATGTGAACCATTTTGTGAACACTTCTATGCTGGCCATAAACCTCTTTGCAGACCCAGAATGGGGAAAATGTTTTTTGGGGAGACCATCTTGTGGAGGGGGGGTTAAGTGTCTCCAGAAAATTCACATGTTTTTTCTGTAATCCATTTTCTAAGTTTTGTGTGCAGTTGCACTTTTCCCCCAGGTGCTAATAATGAGTGGACTTTATGAAGAAACCTCAAAGTGCAGGTAGCCAAGACAGGAGTTAATGCAAAAGCCCTTTTCAAGTCTGGAAATGTTAACTACAGTGGCTGACTACTGGGGTGGTTTCCCTAATCAACTCAGTGTTTTTGCAATGCTGAAAAAGATGCTGATAGTTCTGAAAAAAACCACAGGCCTCCCACAGCTGGTGCATATCCCTGCGTGGGGGCAGCTGGCAAGCTCTGGATTGTTAGTTTCTCATTGTCCAAGGAAATCTTGTTCCCTTCCTTGCTGTTTTGCCCAAGGTAAATCACCTCTTTTTGAAACAAACTCCTAGCATTTCTTTTGAGACAGTTTCAGTCTACCAGCCTTAAGCTAATTACAGTCCATTTGTAAACGCATCAATCCCTGTTCCAACATTTTGGCATGCACCAGGATCATCTAGGTATAACAAACAGGCTGAGAGAGGCATGCCATGTAATACCCTTTTCGTTAGACTTTTAAATGTAGCTGATGTATTGCACTAGCCAAAAAGCCATCATTTTAAATTGCCACAGTCCTTGTCCTACTATGAAAGCATTTCCCCCCCCTCCCCGATCCCTCTGGATCCACTTGCCAATAGTCACTTTTAAGAAGAATCAGAGTAGTAAACCAGACCAAGATTTCATCAGCATCTAGGATACTATTTAGTGTAATAGGGACGCATACACTGAATGACTTTGTGTTGTTTTCTATAATCTGATGCTGTCATCTTTCCTTAACTGGACTCAGTCTGAGGTCTGGTTCAAGAGTGTTCTGCCTCTCTGATGTGTGTCCTGCATGGCTTACATGGCTTTTTTACTGCTTCCTTGCTGAAAAGGAAGATGCTGCTTAGGTAACCAGTTCCCCAGGATCGCTCTTGTGCTGAAGCAGTAAAATACAACTTATTTTTTTAGCAGAGAGAGAATTATTTCTAACCAAACAATCTCAGAAACATTTTCTTGCTTCTCTTTGAATGCTTGGTAGGGTGCCAAACTAAAAGCCAATACATTTTCTGAGCTTTCACATGCTCTCCGCCCACAACTTCCTATAGCTACTATTAATTTGCCAGACCTGCATTTTGCCACTGCAGTCCTCCTTTCCCCATCTCTTTCTGACTATTGTCAGCAGCATCCAGTAAATGGATGGAGATTTACTCTTGTTGTAGATCCAGAAGAACTTCAGCAGCTAAAAGTCCCCAGAGACTGGGGATCTCAAAGTTTCAAACACTCCTCATCTTTCATTTGCTGGAAAGCTGCCACTACCTGTAATTTCTAGTGGTGTTTCTGCCCCTATAGATGGGACGTGGGCACTGCAAAATAGATCTGGATGTTGAATCACCTATTCCCCTGCCTTGCTTTTATTTCTGGTATTATAACTAAAGTCTGAGTCAGAGTTCATTATTCTGGTGTATGGCACATAATTTCTTATTACACACTAAATAGTCTTCTCTTTTTTTTTTTTCTTTTTTTTAATTAACTGTTAAGTTCCCTACAGAAACTACAAACCAGTGTGTTGGGCCTCTTGGTTTGGTCGTTCAGCTTGGTTCTCCCTTCCTGCCTGCACTGCATCCTAGTGTTGGGCTCTGCTTTGGAAGACACAACAATCTTTTCTCACTAGCCCTGGTTTTGTAACCATTTCTCCTTTAGAAGTATTTTTCCTCCAGGATTGATTGTGACTTCATTTTTGCTGTTGTTGCCATTTCTCTTGCTATATAAGCTTGGCTTGGTCCTCGCTCCTTCCACAAAACATAATGATGGCATGAGCCATCTCAGGGTTTCTGAGCTGAAGTTGAAATAGAGAACTGGACGTAAGAGATCTTGGCAAATTGCTGGCATCTTCTGTTTGCAGCATCTGTTTCCTTTTGTGGTGTGCAGCTGTGAAAAGAGTTCAGGTTCTGTAGTAAATTCTACAGTCAGTACAATATCTTTTTGTCTTCTAGTGATGTTTATTTCCGACTTTTACCTGAGTGTCTGCAAACTGGTTTGAAGCCAATTTGCCCTTGAGGTCCTCACTGATATTTGAGTATATCAGGGAAAGGGTCTGTTCAATTCAAATGTAGGGTTTTTTTCCTGTTATCTCTCTTCCTTTCAGAGTGTCACAGTTCTTGATAGAGCTTAATTTTCATTTTCTAGGACACCTTTCAATTCCCTGAGCCCTTTCTGCAGTTTATCAGATAGCAGCTTCCAGGTTGGTCAAAGCTTTTCTAGCCCTTTTCAATGTTATTTCAAACCACAACTGCAGCAGCTGTGCCTCTGAGTCTCTTTGGGCATTTTGCCATTGGCTTTCTAATAAGGATTCATCTTTACCAGTAAGTTTTCATGTGCAGTTTTAACTCCTTCTGTGCTTTACGTATTTGAACTGTGTATTGCCTTTTGTTTCCCCCTGATACGGGAGACATCCTGGCTCACTGCTTTTGTTCTTAGAAAGCAGAAGAGGGAAGTTTTATCTCTTTAAACCTGTTACAGGAAGCCCAGAGTCTGAATGTTAAGAAGAGCAATTGATAATTGAGTCACCTACCTTTGATGAAATCCTGTTTATTTACAAACTTTTGATTTCTGTATCTTCAGGTAGAATCAAAGAAGAGATAATTCCTTTGCCTGAAGTTCCCAGTCTCTTTCAGTTAGCACTTGCCTCAATATCTTTCTTAAGATTTATCTTACAGACATGTTGTTGATGCTTTTGTGGCTCTTTTTGATGCTTCCTTTTGGCTTTTGATTGGAGAATCTCCCGCAAACATCCAAAACAAGCATTCTGCTACCAATCAAGGTCCTAACCATCAAGGCTCCAGGGCTTATTTTCATTCCAGACTTCCCATATGTTTATGCTTTTGTTGTTTTCCCATTGTTTTGGTTATTTTGCTCCATAAATGAGCTTAATGTTTATTTTTGTTTAGCACAAATGAAAAGCAGTTCTTCCATTCAATGATTTCAGCAAGTTTTGGTCAATCCCACTGTGATGTTTTCTTACTGCTGTGTGGAGGAAGGCTGCTGAGGTGCACACACCCAGGACAGGGAGAAGTGAGTAGTCAGCACTTAGGATGAATTCCTGGGTCAACATGTCTGAACCTCCCAAGTGGCCCTCTAGTCACTGGTTGTCCCTCCATCTGTGTCCCAAAAGACATAGTGAGATTGGATTGGAGAATATTATGTTTCTAAATGAAAAAAATAGGGACATTTTTTTTTAACCCTTGTAAATTGTTCATGGACTGCAGGTGTGAAAAGACTTTGGGTTTTTTTGATGTTTGTATTAAAAGATTCTTTCTTCCCTTTTCTTTGACATTGACTATGTGTGGAAAAGAGGAACAAAGTGTGTTTAATAATTCAGAATTTTGAGAAAATGTTCACTCCTAATTGAAGACATCACATCATACCATTATTCCCATGTCTTAGGACAATTCTGAAGTCAAACTCCAAATTTCTTCTCAGCAAATATGTGTGAATATTTTACTCAGAGCAAAATTGCCAAGATCTCAAAAAAATTAAGGAAAAAGCTGAACAAGACATGAGGCACAGTGTAGTTCATTGCTGCTGTTTTCCTATGGGATATGGCCATTGGGTAACTGGAGACATGGTCTCACTGTCTGTAGTGTACATTTGAAGACGAAGCCGTGTGGTGGATGGACACTACAGTTTTGCATAGTTACCCACTGTTTCTTGACTACAGGGAAAGATTTAATGTTCTTTTTGCAATATTTAGATGAAAAAAATATAGTAATTAACCTGTGCTTTGATCCCTGATTAAACTGTCCTTGTACACCCAATGTTCCTGTGGTTAGAAATGAGTAACACAGCAAGTTACTGCCTTGGCACTAAAATTGTGATAGGTAATTGGTGCAGGTGTTTGGTAAGACAGGATGACCAGGCACATGGGATGAGATCAGGATGCTCTTTTGAGCTTTTTGCCTAAGTCCAAGAATTCAGGAGAAGGAAATGGCCATGACTGGGTGCCAGTGCTAGTTTGATAGATAAAAGTGTTGGATTATAAAGTCTTGGCTTCCTGTGCCTTTTCCATCTCTGCACTACCTTCCCAAACTCTCATGCTTGCCAAAATGGAACACTACTCACCAGGGACACACCAGGAAATCATTCCTGTGTTTCTGGGTGCAGAGCAGAGGGGTTCACACCAGGGTAATCTAAACTTTCGGACTCAATGTAGAACCACAGCAAATGCTGCCATGCTCCTGCCAGCACAAAATGCCACATTGCACAGAACACAGTCTTTAATTCTATCAGTTTCTTGTTCGACACAGGAAAACAGAGCATGATTAAAGAAATTGTGTCTTAACTGACTGCTCCATATTGTCATGCCAGAAACAATTAGCTTAACTAGAAAGTTAATTTAATTGCAAATGTGGATGGGCAAACTGTGCCAGCCACTTCATTATCATTATTCTGTGTTATTCCTAATGCTTAGTGCCGTTTAATATGTTCTTCTTATGGTATATGGTGGTGTAATTAAAAGATTGTCTCTGCAGAGGTTAGGGTTGCTGCTGAAAATAATTTCTAGTCTCAGTTTTATATGTCATTATCTGTGGAGCTCTAGTATATACTTCAAAATCTTCTAAGATAGAATTTCCTAGCATGTTTTTTTTTTCTATAGATGTTCTATAGATGGAAGAGAAAAAAGAGTAAGGACTACCAGAGACACATGTAGCAGTAAGAATTGACCACACGCATTATGTAATAAAGATAATGTGTATTTTTCTAAAGGAAGATATTTTACTTGTTCCTTTTTTTTCATACATTTTGAGACACTAGGTATTTCTGTCATTGCAAACAAAAAATTGCCTTGAAAGACTGAACTCAAGGCTAAACACCCCAACATTTTGATTAAATTGACGACGGATAATTTTTCTACTTCCTGGCAAAGAAACACATGGGAATGGACTCTTGCAGTGGGCAGTATTTAGGAAAAAATGCCTTTCAGGAGAAGAATCAGTGAGGAAAAAACTAAAATTTGTTAGAAAAATGTTCAAATTGTGATTGGTTTTTTTCTCTTGTGATTACAATGGGTGACAGTAGTAGCAACTCTACCAGCAACTCTACTATCTTTTATCCATGGCAACATAATTATTACTATTATTTTATTTTATTTGTGCACTCTATTGTGTCCCATAATATTTTAATACCTGCATTTTGTTGATGCTTTTCTATTTGATAAGATAGCTGTGCAATAAATAAAGTGCACTGACAGAATTTGCTTCTGTCCACTTAGAATAATTAGTTGAATCAAAGATCCATCCTTGAGCTGATACTAATTCTTACATATGTCTGCTTTTTAAGCAGTATTTTGTAATGAAAAAAACCCAAACATGCCTGCTACATAAGGCTTCATCATGTTGGCTCTAATACATAATATTGAAGAATGTGTCATTTTTATATTCCTTATTAAAACCCCCTCAAAAACCCTATTAAAACTTGGATCAAATTTTGAGATGAAGCCACCCACCTTTTTGGCAAAATCCCCTGCCTGGAAAACTCAGCTTGAGAAAGGGAGTGCTACTGAGGTTGAATGATGGGAAAAAAAAAAACGGAATTTGCTTTAGCAATATTGCCTGTAATTTTTTTCTTATATCCCATCTACAAAATGCATTTCAGCTCACGTGCTTCAGAGCATCAGCTGATCTTTTCCCTCAATCTAAGCTGCCTTACCTACGTTTTCTGATTTTGGTGACAGTTTGGTTTGAGGCATTAAGCCTTTGCTTGCTGCAGTATACAATATTAGCTGACATAGCATCTTGGACTAAACAGGCAACTCATCTGACCTAATGCCATTTCTCACATTCCCATAGATACTTAGATTAATCAGTCATTCCTGCTGCATTTCTTTGTACAATATTGTCATTTTGATGCTCTTTTGCTGCTAGTTTTGAAGGCAGCTTCAAAATTGTTTGAGGAAACCAAGCCAACTTGATTTCCAACTGCTGCTTTTTAACAGCAGGTACTTTGCCTGTAATGAGGAAAATCTCATTTTACAGAATGCTTGCAAGGTAAAGAAAACGTAGCTTCATATCCTTAATGAGAGCATTCTTATTCAAGAGCGCTTGACTGTAAAGAGCGCTATCCACAATAGTTAGTGTGGAGAGGAAACCTTAAGTAGAACATGCTATTGTGGCCTTTGAGCAGTTCCCATCTCCTCTATTCAGACAGCAGAGTTAACTGAGGATAGCAAGAACAAACTGTACATGCGCTTGAGAAAAAGAACTTGACTTGGCAAGTTGGCATAAGTGTAACACAATATATTACCACTTTCTGCTGGGCTTATTCTCCTACTGTCATTGACCAGATCTGTTCAGCGGCTGCCATTTTCGGTTGCAAGGAGAAGAAATCCCATTTCCACCCCCTCACACCCCCCTTTTACTTTCCAAGAAAGTCAGTTTATGTAATCGATACCAGCTCTGTCTAGGAAGCTGCTCTGAAATTGGGGGAGGGGGATAGAGGGGAAAGAGTGAGGGCTGAAGAATGAAGAAGGAACAAACATTAGACCTGACAAAGCTTGAAATATAAAACAAAAAAGCATCTGCGAGGCATAATAAACCAAAGTGTATATACGTGTTGTTCTCACAGAGTATTTGGCTGAGCCCAGGCAACGGGAAAGCATGCATAGCTAACGCTCCTGACTGTGTGAAACCCTTTGTATACTCCAGAGTCTCTGCAAGAGACCTTGATTACAGAGTTTGGCATGATACCCAATACATTTTTTGGAATGGTTTCTTGTCCATCACTGACACTCGTAATGAGAAATTTATACACCATCCAAAGCGGATAAATTAATTTCAAACACTTTTGACTCGGGTCAACAATGGCTTTTGGCAGTGCCTATTATTTGCCCTTTTATAAAAAAAAAAAAAATAAAAAAAATAAAAAAAAGAGAAATTGCTCTTCTTCATGGTGATAGCATGGTAAAGACCCTGAGTAGAGTGGAGATAGAATCTTGGCAAGCGCATATATAGGTCAGGATACAGTATTTCACTTTTCAATGTAAATTAAAGTAATTTTCTTCATTATGAACAGTTTAATAAATTCCCAGGATGGTTTTCATTAAGAAATTTGCATATTGGCTAGTGTAAGGTTTTCTGAAAGCAATCAGTTGGCAAAAATAATTTGGTTTTACTTGTACTTTCCCAATCCAGCTAACAGTCAAGGAATGAAGCATAAATTAGCTATCCCTTTGAGAACTCAATTTAAAACTCAGATACATAAGTTAGCCTTTTAAGGATGATAATTGTGCATATTCTCATGCAGATATGCACACCATAAATGGGGAAAAGGCATTAAAACACACCTACACACAAGAACCTGTAGATTGGAAGCAAACAAGAAAATTGCTGCATCTTAGGATTCTGAAATTATGGGGACATATAGATAAATTACTAGTAAGTTTCCATTATGTGCAGCCTGACTTAGATAACTTACTAAATTCTCTAACACAATGTAAATTCTGCTTTTTTGGCTGACCCTTGATTTTTCCTGTGTGTTTTATTTTGCATGTGCAAGGCAGAAGGATTTATTGAATACAAAATAGCATTTTTTACACCTGAGTTATCAAAATTCAAGAATTCCTGCCAGCTTTCTAAATACTACTGGAGAACTTTATATTATTTATATTTTCAGAATTACACAATAATGGAAAAACATTATAAGTTCACTAATAAGTTCAAAATGTTAAAAATAAAATAGTAGATGGATTTTAAGGAAATATAAAATATGGCAAAAATGTGTTGACATTATGGTGTATGAACACAGGCAACACAGCAAGTGCACTTCTATTTTGTTGTATTTCATTAGCTTCTTTGTGCTGGAACTGTCTGTGGCTTTGATTTATGTTTGTACCTTAAATTTAGGCTGTGTTGCAATAGGAAAGATAAAAATTGTATATGTGATTTTCTGAGACCCACTTTGGGGACTTTCTCCTAAAAAAATAGCCAATTTCCCTTATATCTCCCTTCTTACCTTCCTGCTTACTTTGTGCAAGTAGGATTGTCAGAGGAAGGTAGTAGTTGTTGTGTGCCTTGGTGGTTGGAAGGATGCTTCATGCAGCTGATCCGCTGGCTGCACTGTGCATAGTGACAACTGAAATACGGATCCTGGGATGCTGTGCTGGTAGGTCCTGATGGCATCGCATGGACACCCATTATTAGGGAAGAACCAGAGCAGGTTTTCAGATGAGCTCAGACTAGATGATCTAATGGTCCCATCTGGCCTTAAAATCTGTGAATCTATGAAAGACAGTCCTGCAGTTATAAGCATTTTAGAACTGTCAATTCCAGATTTACTTCAGTGTAAGAGACAGTCGCTTTCATGCTGAAATTCTTAGTTATATATTATGTGAACAGTGTCATAAATGCTCTATAAAATAGAGAGATTGGGTGTGAGCAAGGCATAGCAAAGCAGAGTGGCTTTGTGTAAAATAAGAATGAGGAGAGTTGATGCTAATCCATGTAGAAGATAGGTGTTTGTAAGAGATCTGAGAAAGGAGAAGAGTGCATTTGGGGAAGAAGAAAGAATAGTCTCTCCCAAGCATGAGGGAGACCAAAGCTGAAAAGCCAAAGGAAGGAAGAAAGAAGGAAGAAAAAAAAAATGAGAGCAGGAAATTGGAAAGGACCAAGAGCAGTAGATAGTGAAGTTGCAGGATGTGAGGGCTGAATACAGCTCCTGTATTCATCTCCTTTATTGTTCTAGGACTGTGCTGGTATGGATGTCATTCAACATCTCAGCTTCTATGCCTTCTTTAACCTCCCTGTTGAAAGACAGCAAGGCAGAGAACTGAAAGGGGCAGAGGGAATGGGAAATGAGGGAAATAAATTTTTTTGTCCTTCTTCTCACTAATGGAGCTGGGTGTTCATACCCGGATGCTGGAGGTACAGGTGGTGGGGCTCAGAGTGGTCCTTGGCAAGTACCTGGCACTCATTGGAAGGAGAGAAGTGGCTGTGAGAGAGGAGGGGGGACCCTGAGCCCCAGGAATATCAATATCAGAAAGGGGTGCTGCAGGTACAGGTGTACTGAAAGGATCTATTAGGTTTGTTGTTGTTGTTGTTGCGGGTTTTGTTTTTTTGTTATTTTGGATTTTTTTCCTTAACATTTGTAATGAGTATTTGATTTTTCTTCAGACTCCTGGATATTTTTCTGATAGTGTAGGTTAATTAAACACACTGAAGGGCAGTTTGAGAGGACAGGGCCTCTTCTCTAGTGCAGACATCTGGTGTCAAGCCCATAACCTCAAAGTACTTGACAAACAGCTTATCAGCCTCAGTTCTCCTTCAATTACAGCAAAGTATGTGATGAGAGGACTTAGGTTGGTAGAAAGCCCACATCCTTATGATAGAAAAACACAGTTTGTTGAGACAGAAATTTCTTTCAATTTTGATGAATTTTTGCTGTAGGTTTCTGTGGTTCAGGATGGCATTTTCTGAGAAAATTAAGGTATGTCCTCCTGGGTGGCCAGTAGCTTTTTCTTGAGATGCTGGTTTCAGTCACTGCTCCTCCAAACTCACAAAATCTTAAGCTTTATTCCTTGAGCTTCTGAAAAGGGTGTGATAAGCCCTTGGCTGTTATCAGAGACATGGTATCTTAAATTTTTTCTTACAAAAACAGTGAAATGATTGTATTTTCCAAAGTTAAATATTTGTGCTTTTCATTTGTTTATTTTGCAAAACTGTTTTCTCACTAGTGCTTAATTCCCATCTTTTTGCTTAGTTCAAGTAATAAGGGAAAGTGCTCTGGAAGGTGTGGTATGGCAAGGATGGAATTACAGTTTTATTAAAGTTTTCCCTCTCTTCTTTTTTCAAGAAAGGAGGAAGTTGGTTATCCTGTAATTGGTATCTCTCTGGGGTGATGCACTTGTTAAATCCTTGTATGTGATGGGACTATCTAGTAACACTGAACAGATTACCTGCTGATTGCTAGTTCTGGGATTTACTGATAATACTGAGTGGCAAAATCTTTCTGAATTGTGAGTGGAAGAGTTAATTCCCACTATCTTCATTTGCTTTCTAATGACAGCTAATACTCTATCTGGGTTTCATTGTTTCCAAGCATAGATACTAGGAACTCTCTTTTGATTGAAAGAGACAAGATTTGCTGGCATTTCTACTTGTTGCTTTGATGGGATAGGGAATTATTTGCTTTCTGGATAAATATCCTTGCCTTGCTGATCACTTGTAATGAAGCTGACAGGTTTTACCCTCTGAGGCACTTTCTCTTCAGTCTTTGGAGATGGGTTTCACCTCTAAGGTCAAAACTGGGTACAAATTTCTTCTGGAGGCATTAATCTGGTTATCTTGGTCTTTCCTAGATGGTAAAATATTTTTTGTTTCTTTTGCAATGATAAACTCTCTTTGTGATATTTCTCACACTTGGTGTTTCATTTTAAGCATAAAATAACCTAATATGATAAGAAGAAAGGCTAGGCACATTCAGACCTGATGTAAATGCTCGAGTGTAATTATTTCCAGGAGAGCAGTGGCAAAACTGAAACGGGACCAAAAAAAAAAAAAAAATCTCTTACGATTTGGCTCCCCAGCATGTCACCTCCCCTCGCCAAAATCCTGTGTTTCCTACAGCCTGTTTGCTGTCTACCAGGGTGCTCCTGCCCATAAAGGGCTTCGGTAGTAAACAACGAGTTGTGGGGATGAATGGGCTTGGGGGATGGGGTGGGGGGGAATGAGAAGGGAAAGGGGGTGTGATATATTCCTACCGCCAGGAAACAAACCGGAACCGGGCGCCGGGTATCATTGCATAACAGATGATGTATTGTACAGCCTGTACCCTCTCCTAAAGAGCAGAGGTGGGCAAGCCAAGGAAGCCTTGAGCCTGGCTGCTGGTGAGTGGCTGGCTCTGGCCTGCCTCCACAGCCGGGAATAAAGAGGAGTCAAGGAAGAGGCAAGGGGAATATGCTGGCATCGCCGTACTCCCCGTTACTCATGGGAGTGAGATTTTTGTGAAGGTGGAACAAAACTTTGCTGCAGGCGAGGGACAGGCTATCTAGCTTTGGGGTGGAAAGCCCAGGAGATCTGCTCTCCCTGGCATCTCCCTGTACATCCTGGAGCCTCCCTTTCCCCAGATAGAAATCTGAGATATATCCTATCACTATCCCTGCAAGTCGAATGGAGCCCACTGCTTTTTTCCTTAGGGGAACCCCAAATATTTTGCACCACTGCATCCAGGATCCAGTGGCTTCCATAGGCTTGCTACAGGGCAGAAGAGCCAGTGTGCCCACCCCTGCCTGGGCAGTTTGACCACAGCTGTCTCCAGCTCTGAGTTTGCAAAAATGCAGCTCATTTGCAGCCTTTAATCCCTAAGCAATGAACAGAAAATGGGTATGTGAAAAAATCCCAACAAGATACATTACAGAAGGATGTCTTTTTCCTCTTTGTGGCAGATCAAACACATTTATCTAAGGTTTTAATTTCTTTTCCTTTCACATCATCATGAGGATCTTTAGCAGAGAACGGAACAGCCGGGTGATGTATTTTTGGGTTATAACTTGAGAACAAAAGCTCATTAGGACTCAAAGATTTTATATGGATAACACCACCCACGGTTACTTTAGATAGGGTAGAAATGTTTTTATGCTTTAGGGCACAAACTAGCTATTAAATTACTAGGGAACTACAAATATCTACTAGACATATCGATGGGAGCACAACCAGAACGCAGAGTACTACATAAAATAATTATATACAGCACAGCTAATATTAGATCACATGAAAGTACATGACTGTTCTATAAAATCCATTTGCATCTCTGTATTGGACACTGAGGGGGAGGGACATTGCTTTTGTACAGGGTGATGTTGACCTGGCTGCCAAAGACTCAAAACCTTGCAGCTTCTGCCAGCGTTTCTTGGTGGAACTGTGCCTCTGGAACTGCTGGAGAAGTGGAGTTTCCTCATCTAGCAAAAAGTCCTCCCTTTTCTGTGGTTAGGATGTGGAGAGGGGGATGGATGATCCATCACACCCAGAGGATCCAACAAGGAAACGTGTCCTTGACGTGTGAGTCTGAATTGGGGTCGGTGACAAGGACAACTCTCTGACATCATATGAGTCATGTGAGGAGGGAGGGGTGTCATTGCCTCCTGACGGGGGGACGCATCTGTTCCACGCTAGCTCGTGAGATGTGAAGAGGTTGCAGTGCTAAGATGCACATAGGGAGAGTGGGAGTGTGCCGCTTAGCAGGGCTTTTTTGAGTTTGGGAATCTCATCGGAGCTGCCTCTCTCCTGCTCTGTGATTCCTGTGTTCCTCAAGCACAGGTGGCTGTGGGACCAGCTTGGTGAAGGGACAAGGGCACCAGGCCTGGGTGCAGGAAAGCACTGCAGGAACATCAACACCAGATATCTCACCCCATGGGACTCCAGAGGTCTGTGTGTTGTCCCCAGAGGCATCTGAAGGAAGACAGAAGAAAAGCTTTAAGTCTTGCAGGATGTGCTTTTATTAATTAGAAGGCACATAGCTGCTGTTGGATTAGCTGCTAATAACTTTGCCAAACTATGAAGTCGAGTCACTTGTACAAATGAAATTTTCCAAGCCTCTTTATCTTTCTCTTGGTGTGTTGGTGCTGTACACTTCATAAGGAAGCATTTGTTTGAAGGGGGAAAAAAAAAAGTGAACATGTAATTAAGACTGTCAAAAGGTATATGCACAAGCGAGGACAATTCTAGTTGCAGAGCTATAAATATTTCATTTTCTGACTGCTTACTTGAAGTTTGCTGTACAGTGGTGAACAGCTGGGTCTTATACAAAGATGGTGAAACAAAATGTTTTCCCTCAGCTACTTAAGATGTGTGGCAGATGTCTGAGGTCAATACATGTACCAGCTTCACTGGTAGTCAGAGTTAGATTTGTATTGTTTTTCTTGTTTTATTTTTTTGTGGGTTTTATCTGAAGGTTAAGAATTAAAGAAGGTGAGATGATGGACAGCATGGGGAGGTCATGGGGGTATGGGTTTGTAAATCTAACAGCAGGAGGGTGCTTCCGTCAGTCATCTGACTGCATCTGTAGTGCAGTGATTGCAAGAGGGAAGTTCCAGTGTGAAAAGGTCAAAAAAGGGAGTGGGAATGATGAGACACTGCACACTTGGTACCCCAAAGAAAAGGGAACTGGTGGGGAAATGGAGAAAGCAAGCTGACCCAGTTTGGCAAGGAACTTAGAAAACACTGTAACAAAGTTCTTGTGGGATTTTGGTGAATCAAAGCAGAAATAGAGATGGTGCTGTGGGTTGAAGTCGATATTGAGTAATCTGTTTACAGAGGGTGGAGATCTGTGCTTCTGCCCGAGATTAAGAAATGAGTAGGAGTAGAGGAAACAAAAAGGATAGTATGGGTGCTTCTGGGAATTACTGTCATAATTTTCCTGTTGTGGATATCTGGCAAAACCCAAACCCAGAGCCCTCAGCACCTGCATGCAGAATAAGTGCTTCTTGGATTCAAGCACTTGACTAGTGGCTACCATAGCCTTGTTGGTGCAGTGGAGTGGGTTGGTTCATAAAAAAGAAAATCCTTCTCCCTAAGCGTGGGGGTTGATTCAGGGGTGCTGTGTGCAGATTTAGGGAAGAGACATGCAGATATGCTGCCCAGGAGTACATCGCCCTGGTTAGGGAGAGAGAAGTGAGCTACAACATGCAAAATGTCAGAGGGGGAAGCTAACCCAATCCAGCTGCATTCCCTGTAGGGTCTACTTCTGCTTTGCACAGCTTTTGCCATAGATAACTCATACCTAACTATTTTTTTAATTTTTTTTTAGCATGTAATTTTTCTGCCAGATTTTCCCTGCGAGTGTAAGCTAGAAAAGTTTTACATAGAGCTGGATAGTACAAATCCCACAATTTATATCTTATCTAAACCATGAAGGAATTTGGTAGACCAAGTGGAAAGGCACAGGTTCAAGCCTGGGACTTTGTTCCAGCTAATTTCAGAGGTTATGTAAAGGAGCTAGTGTGTATAAGTGCCTCACACACAGAAAAAAACCCAAACCAAACAACCAAACCAAACAAAGTAAAAAGCTCAGTATTGCGTACTGGAATTCTAGTTGAACTTGGCTATTGAAGCTGTCATGATAAATACTTGTGCTGCACTAGCACTTAGCAGCCCAACTTTTATTGGGACCCTGTTATTCTCAGCAATTGTCATGTAGGGTGGGAAATGAAAGCTTCTCCTGATATGTTGCAGACAGCATGGCATGAATGCTGCTTAGGTGTCCTAGTTCAAAGAGCAAGCCAGCAGGAGTGCCAAGGACTTAAACTCGCTTCATAACAGGATATTTGCAATTTGTATCGCTTGGGTTTTTCTGTTCAAGCTCATGTTTAGATATTAAGGTGCAGATTTCCTGTGATCTGTTTGTGTACCAGTGCCCTGTTTTGTACAGAGGTACATGCAGAGTAAGAGAGGCCATCCATGAGGAGCTCAGCCTTCCTCTGTTTGGTGAGGGTCACCACAGGGTCTGCCACATAGAGCTTCCTCTTTCCCTGGAGTCCATCACAGACTGCTTTAACCTGTTCTGGCTGAGCCACTGGAAATCCTTTCTTAGACCTTAAGGCAGTTATTATTAGACCAAAAGACTGATATATCTTATCCTTATTTTCGCTCCTAATCAGTACTGTGATCTTGTAGAATCTGTAGAATTCCTCCTTCTCAATCCCCCTTTATGACTTTCCTGGCAGGTCTGGATCAGATACTTACATATGAAAGTGCAGGGAGCACCACCTGTAAAGTAATCACAGACCACAGTAAAATGTGAGGTATCAGTGAAGGGGCTTTGTAGTTGTTTTTTTTTTTATGCAAAGACCGGTCATACAAATATCCTTGAGAATTTTGCTACATTTCAGTCCTGTATGGAGTCCTAAAATAGACACCAGAAAAATACAGCTTCTGCTTTAGTGGCTCTCCCAGCTCTGATTTTCTTATTAATCTCCCTAGCAATACTTATAAAAAAGCTTGACTGTGGTTACGCAGATTGTCTGATGTGATCACTAGCAATTATGCTAATCACAGTCTTCTCACAGTTCTTTCCCATCTGTTTTATCCACCTATGGCTACTTACAGTGATATAAATGATAGAGGAGGCTCCTATCACTTATTTGCTTTCATTTGTTGGTCAATGTATGACCAAAGATACTACAGGTACAGACTAGGCAGTGTGTGAGGAGTGAGAGGAGGGAAGTTGCAGAGTATTCCCATTTTTTAGGGAAGAGGACACACAGGACTGAATAACTTCCCAGGGATGGCTGTGGCAGAGCTGTGGACTGATAGCAGGCCTCTGGAAAACCTTTTCTGTGTAAAGCCACAGAGGTTAAGCAGCACACAAGGGGCAGGGGGGAAAGACCTCTCTGCTGCCATTTACTGGAAATGGAGGAAGAGGAACGTGAGGGCAAGGAGCAGATTTTGTTTGCCTGCCCTGTTGATGTCATTAGCTGTGGGTGGGAAGACAATAAAACATTGTTTTCTTTGCTGTGTGCCTGAAGAACTGCAGCTTGCCAAGTGCAACTTGGTTAGTGAAGATACACACTACTCAAAAGCCAGCTTTGAACAAAGAGGTGGTGCAGGTGGCACCTACCACTGAAAGTGAAGGGAAAAGAGACGTTCTCTTACAGGGTCCAGTGTCTGTGATGGCAGAGTCTCATCTCAGTGCTCCTCCACATTTGTGTATCACTTCTGCAGCCCAATAACAGTGCTGTCTCTCAATGTCTGGGTTAACCAGCAGAGAGTGCAGGATGAGCAAAGAAATGCGTGATTGTGACATGTCTGAAATCAGTACTAGCAAGGCAGTAAAGACTTTCTTGGGAAGAAACCTGGAGAACTCACACTGGTGTTATAGCAAGAAGCCCCAGCTTGGGAAGAGTTGTGTCCCTGACTGCCAGAGTTGGTAGAAGGCTGGGGATGCAGTGAGTGCAGATGGGGTGACAGAACATGACTAGTTAAGGGGTAACGTAGTTAACATAGTGGTGAAGCATCTCCACTCAGAAGCTCTTGGCAGCTGAAGAGGGCTCTGTGCTTTCACACCTTGACGCTTCGCTAACCCTTGATGTTAAACTACAAGTGATGAAAGAGATCTCAAAGAAGCACTTGTTTGTAGGATATTGCAGTGCTTCAGGAAACTGAAGCAAAGGTTTATTGCTCAAATTGCTGTGGTGAAGGGCACTAACTTGTTTGGAAAAAAATGGTCTGCTTCTTTTCCCCTTCATTAAGCTTTCTTCTCTACGTGGAGACTTAGTACTTAGGAGCAAGAAAACATGGCCAGTAAAGACTGTACAAGGAAACTGCTGGAGTTTCCAGGTGTAGATGTTATCTACTGCTAATTGGAATACCTAGCATGACAAAAGTGTCTTGGATTCACAAAAAAGGCTCTAATACCTATTTTTCTTAACACTTGACTGTAATCAAATGCTGAACTCTTTGAAACAGGAAAAGTGTTTTCATTATGTGTATGGACATACCCATCAGCCCAAGGTCCTTGTTCTGACCAGAGGGTGTGGATGCTACCTTGATAATGGCAATTACTTTCTAAAGAACTTTGGTTAAACTTGGACACAAAAAAAGCAGCAGTGTTCTCTTGGAGATCATTTATAGTCATTGGAGAGAAGATCATGCTTTGCTGGGATATTACCTGTCAGAAAAGAACTCTTGGACCAGGAATCTTTTGGGGCGTTATATGACATTCAGCAAAATCCTATCTGTTAGGAGATGCTTTCCTGCAGCAGATCCAGCTCCATGTCCCATTTCCGGCTAATACAACACACAATGGGACTACAGATTTCTAAGGAAATAAATTCTTTCCAAGCAGTTGTCGAAACTGTTGAGTCTAGGGAAATACATAGAGATGGATGGGATATGTCATTTTTGGAGGGATGAGTTATTTAAAGCTCATCTGGGATACGTTATTTTTAAAGGATTTAGATATTTATTAACAGACTTACATATTCCTGTAATGATTCCACTGAGAACAATGAAAATTGTGATGGAGTCTACATAAATTTAGAGTTAAAAGTTAACTTAATCTTGGAATATTCAAAAGCACTTAGTGTTGACCTAACTCTGAGCTTGTCAAAGTCAGTGGGAGTTGTATGACTTACATCAGGAGAAAGAAAATTACTCTGATAGAGAAAGCTTCTGAAATCACACCTTAAATTGATAAGTACATACTTTCACTATATGTCTGATACAGTAATGATAGGTGAATATTATTCTAATGTGGATGGCTTGTTTCAAGTGAGTTGGATACTTCCCTTAAGAATAATGGGATTTTAAAAAAATAAATTTTAAACCCCTATATGGTGAAGAATGCCTTCTACATCTTACAAAGACTTAATTGCATCAAAGTTTGAATATATAATAAATAAAAGACCATCTTTTCAAATGCATTTTTAAAATGCCTAACGATGTCATCAAGCCACTGGATATAATTTATATTCCTAAAATAGTGCTCAGGTGATTACAGCAAGCTTTAAGATACAGAGCTGATAGTTAAATCTATAACATATGCCCCACCTGCAAAATATGGCCCTGAAATAGCTGTTCAAAATTAAATTTCCACGTGAAGTTTGCCTATTTTGGGCCTCATCTCCAGCTGGAAGACTATGATTAATTTCTCTGAGAGTTAACAGTTTTACCCCAGCTGAATATTGCATCCCAAACTTGTTTTTGTCCTGGTTAGCTGTGGTTTTCAGAAAACCTTGATTGTGTTTGGTCAGAGAGCACTGAGAAATAAGATGCAGAGGAAAACCAAAGTGGCATTAAGGGAAAACTTGTGAATGAAACCTTAGTCCTCATAAAATCAATTGGAGTTTTGCCACCGATTGACATGGAATCAGGATTTTATTCCTAGACTTCTCTAACAATTTGCTGTGTAAATCTTTATGATATATTAATGCTATTTTATATGTTCTGAAGATACAGTGCCTGATAAAATATAAGATGCAAACTTAGTATAAACTGCCAATGTGTTTCTGTTCTGTCATCTTCAGGCATTTAAGGATGTGTCTTTTTGGCTACTGCCCTGCTCGAGCTGAAACTTTCCCAAAACTCCCAGCTAAGCAATTCAGTGTGTTTTGCATGGGACAACTACAGAATTCCAATTACTGCAATGGTGAGTAGCACTGAGAAATTTAATCCTCAAATATAAGTCATTACAGAGGCTGCAAATGCTCCTAGAAACATTTAGAAGATAGATCAAACTATTTTAAATATGAACATTATTTTAAAAATACCTTCAGGTTATAACTATACTCTCTGTCAGAGGTATTATTTGTTGTATCAGAAAGATGTGCAAAATAAGAATCACAGCTCTAGTTCATTAGGCTTTACAAAGTGCTTGCAGAAAGTCTCTTGGATGTCTGATATACATGCTAAGAAAGCAGGTTGCTGAAAGCATAACAGAGGAGGGACAGTTGATTGCCATGCAGTTTATGTATGTATACATATATGCATTTGTGTTGCACACTATTAAGGCAAAGATCAGTCATCCTGATTTATCCTTTAACCTCCACCTCAACCAGCTAATTTCCTATACGCTCTAAAGCAGAAATGAGTCTTGAGAAGGGATTTGAGGGAAGATTTAAAGGGGGATTTGAAATGTTTGGCTACTGGTTGATCAAGTTTTCCTTTAATGATTCTTGACCTGTGACTTCTAACTCTTGTGCTTACTGGAGATTTTGATCAGATATAGTTTCTTGAAGAGAAGGCACAACTGCAGCTTTGAATGTTACATAGACATTACACAGTATTACACTGCCCCACTTGAGTTTTATGATGAGCAGTAGTAGACTGAAAATGAGTTTAAATGCAGAATATTATGTGTCAGATACACCTCTGAATCCCTGTAGTAATACAACTCTGTGCATGCTACATGTGTACAGATACACAGCTTTAGCTTGAGTGCTTGGACATTGTGTTATTTTAATGTAACTGCTTCTGTGGAAATTATAAAGGAAAATAACGTTTGTCTTCAATGCTATCACCACAGCATTTTCTAAGAGGGACAATTTTTTTTTCTAGTTGCAGAGTCTCAACTAAAAATCAGAGGTATCTTGGAGTCAGAAGCTATCCAGTGCTGTGGCTTGTATGGCAGCTTTATTTGAAGTGTTCTTTTTGGGTAGGGGAATAGAGAGAAAAATAGATATTTGTTTGGAAAGGCTTGTGAGCATTTAAGCTGGTATGAAGAATGCTTTTCTTTTGCAGAGTTTCCTTATATTGACTGAACCTGTGTCCTGTGTCATGTGCTGACAGCAGTAAGATTCCTTGATTGTGCTTTCTTTTTAAATTTTCACTTGCTGCCAGTGAAAAAATTGAATACAACACTTCAGAATCCTAAGAGCATCTTTTCATTATCATGGTTATGGTTTAGGTTGTCTTGTTTTAGATGCTAAAGTCATGATGCTTAGGAAAATGTTGCAGATCTTTCAAAACTTGTAGAGCAATGCCAAATAAAAGGACAAGCTTATGATCCGTGTATGCAGCAACTGCTCAGCATTAGATGCAGAGTTATTTCCTCTGCTTCGGCTAAAAACATGAAATCAGTCATGCACCCACACTTTCTACCTTTTAACTGTAACTGGATAAAAGGCCCATCACGCTGTCTGTCTTATGGACATGTTTCTCCTCTGTTTCCAAACTCACCTTAGTCAAAGGCAAATCTTATAGAAGAGGAACCTAATCACAAGCTTCATTATATGCTTTGCCATAGAAGGCAAGTGAATAAGCAGGGTTCAGATTGTTTCTTTCAGCTGTAAACCGTATGTGCTGATTGCAACTTTGTTAAATACATAAATAACTGGAGCACTTCCAATCAGAGCCAGCCAAGCCTTTTAATCGTATACAGAAGTGTTCCTCGTGACATAATTATGCTATCCAGACTCCTTCCTTCATTGGGAAATATTCTGTCAAACAGTAAAATAATTAGCATGGATTTTAAAATCGGCATTGACATTCTAATGTCTAATTAGGTAATTGTCATTGGCACAGCAATACCTATTAGGAGCATGCAATTTGTGGAAGGGGTTTTGATGGAACAGACTGCAGGTGCAGATGGTCTAACAGCAGGACTCTTACCCGATGTAAACAAAGGTATTTTAATTAGCCATGTGACCCTGATCATTGTTAAAAGGTAAGGGCTGCACATTCATCTTCCCACCATCTACTTCCTGGGACTTTCAAGGGTAATGATGAAATACCTTAACCTATGGTAAATTACATAGAGACTTGATTGAAATTCTCTTCAAATCTAATTAATGTTTCATTTGGCGTTTGGCAACATTAATGCTATATTGCAGTTGGCTCAGAAGTCTTACCTAGTAGCTAAGCTATTTTTGGTTTGTAGATCTCAATTGCTAACCTACACGAAGATATCAACTTTTGCTTAGCATATCAAGTTTAGGTTTCAGCAAGTGGGTGCTCAAAGTGGGTGCTGGAAGTACTTTGAAAAGTGCAAAAGACCTGAATTCTCTGAAATTATAAAAATCCATTACTGGTGGTTTTGCATGTAACTCCGTGCAGATCTTATGTAAATAAATTTTAATTGGGAAAACAGAAATACACAGTCCAAGCAGTTAGGAACTACCCTAAAGTTAGTAATGCAGGACACCCAGTTTTCTCCCTGTCCTGTCTGCATCAGCTGTGGGAGAAGCACTATCTAGGTTGAGTGTTCCAAAGCAGATGTTGCACCTGGTAGCTGAAGCAAAATTTCATGGAAATAGTGTACTTTATTTCTCTCATTGCTTAGAGTCAACAAATATCAAAAAAAAAAAAGGACACTTTTGAATTTTTTGTCCCTGGAGATGCTTTTATTGACTTCTCAATTGTATTACAGTTCTTAAATTACAGTAAGAGTATTTTTTATTATTGCAGTTTGACGTTAATCATATTTAGTTTTTAGCACTCAAAAAAAAATGTGTGCTTTACTGCAATGACATAGTTCTATTTAATGTCTTTGAATTGTTCTTATGAGCAAAAAATGAATTATTTGTAGAGTTAGGGCTTTCAATTTTGACTACTTACTTCAGGGTTTGTCTGTGGGGTAGTGTTTCACCTAATGAGTTACAGATTACTGATCTGTAGGGTTGATATTCAAATAGAGCAAAAGAAATGTATCTAAAAATTTTCCTTCTATCTTTCCTTTTCTGAACATGTTGGAGCTGTAACAAGGCACAGGACCATGATTTCCCAATAGACCTATGAATGGTTATGTCATAAATATTTATTTATAGTAATTGTTAGATTGAGAATTGTTCCAGTAGACTGAAAGTAATTCTTGAAACTATTGCATGCCCAGTCTTAGTGTAAGTGGTAGATTAGCATCTGTATTACAGGTACAGTTCTAAGATTTCAAAGGTGGTCTGAAGCAAGCACTACCAGTAATCCCTTATGATGGGCTTGAAAGTTTATTTTTTGGCTAGTTGACAAAGGAAGAAGTTGGGCTTGTGTTCAGCCAAGGTTAGGGACTGAATGCAGGTGCCTGAATTATCCTCAGGAGCCGAGTTGCCCCTCTCCTTCACAGAAGAAAGAGCAAGCACTTCCACAGGTGGAAGAATTTATTTTGGGAAATGTCTGGTTATCTGCAGTGGCTGAAAAGAGGGAGCTCTGGCTGAGAAAGCTCCCTCTCTACACGTTTGAGAAGAGTTTTCTAACATGAGTCAAGGTCACTGTGAGAACTGGTGTAAAGCAAGGGATTTAATTTGGTTTTAATTTTTACTTTTGTGAAATTGCCTTGATAAAACCAGTGAGCAAAGGCAGGCGGTGTCCTTCCAACTTCTGCAATTGACATTAAGACAAAAAATAAAGTTTTTCAAATTGTTGAGCAATGGAGATGTATGAGAACATAGCAGAATATGGTTTATTGAAGGCAGCTGCTATGACTGCTCATGTGTATCATTCCTTCAATGTACTAGAATCCAAAAAAATTTTTTCCCAGTAATTTGATTTGCCACCATTTCTGGGGGGGAGGAGTCTCTTGGGTGCTGCAGCACATGGTAGGTGAGGGACTGTTTCATGTTACTCCTTTATGAATGTTGCTGGACGGATTCAGTAATGAAATATGAGGTGACCTTTTGACTTCATGCTCAGAGCCATCCAGATTAAAATGAAGAATCTATAAGTAGAAATGGTACAGACTATATTCACTTTTTTTTAAAAGCTATCTCATCTATTCAGAATAATAAATCAGTGGTGAAAAATAAACTTATCAGACTCAGTGACTTTGGGAAAACCTTTTACCTTAAGAATTGTTTGGTTTATATCATTGCTTTCCAATGAATATGAGTATTCTTCCACTTCTGTCAGGCAAGTGTTATAGAGAATTTACTGTTTGAGCATGAAATAATGAATACGTGTTAGTTAATGAGTTGAACCACCGTGAGGTAATCCTCAAGTGATATGATGCCTGTCTGTGCTTAGAGATAAATAAATAAAAGCTAGAAAGGAATACAAATGATAAACACACGTTCTATCTCTCCTACTGATGCTGAGGTTTAATTATGGAGGACAATTACCTACCACAGTCAAAGGATTCGCACATTAATAACATTATATGGGGATAATGTCTTTCTAAGCTGCTATAGCATTTAAAAGCTGGTACTTACATTGCAATCCAGATTCTGTCTACCCGTGAGTCCTGTCTGGATTACTACTACATTATGTAATGTGGTCTCTTGTGGTTTTTTTACTGTGTAATTAATGTATGGGTCTGCCTTACCCAGTCCACTCTAATAAAGCAGCCTTAATAAGTGAAATAATAATGATAATAATAATCTACATGATTTCTGAACTGCTCTGTTACTCTTACTATGACATTTGTGTTCAAGCAATATAAAGACTCTGTTAAGCATGTATGTAATTACATTACATTTGCATACAGCAGACCGGAGACTTTTCCTGTGATTTTATCTGGGAGAAAATTAACTGCAAGAAAGAAAAGGTAGACTGGGCAGGCAAACTTTCTGGCTTGACATTCCTCACTGTTGCCTTAGTACTGTACTTGCACAGAGGAGAGATACACTAAAACCTGTCAAAACCTAATCTCTTGCATAGCCTTCTTAAATTTCGTGCTCTGTGCACTTTCCCGCTGTAAAAACTGTTACTGATCTTTCCTAAGAATGAGTGAAGGATTTGTGACAATATTACGAAAGCATAGGTAGTTAGAAAACCACAGGAGTATTTCTGGCTTCCAGTTTTTTTATCAAATGTTCTGCATTTTGCATAGTTTTTATTGCACTCATTTAATAAGTGGAGTTTATTCTAGAAATCATATGTCTTTTGTGGGCATCAGTTTTCAGTGGATGAGGACAAATCAATGCTTTCATTTTGTGCCAGATGCTAATTTTCCAGTCAGGGCGGAGGAATAAGCTGTAACTTACTCTTAAAGTGAATTATTTCTAAGAGTCTGGTACTTTCTTTTGTGTTTAACATAGGTTACTGTTAGCAAGTATAGAGTGTCTGTCCTGTGAAGGGTTTTACAGCTGTGTCTAATTTACATGATAACTGTTGTGTTTTCTGGTGAGATTAATTAAGGATTTTTGTTGGTATTTGGTTGCTTCATTCCTGATTTTTCCCATGTTGTTACATCAATAACCAGATAATGATGTGCTTTCATTTTGCTTTAAGGCACATCTTAGGGCTACTGGGAAACCCTCTTGTTGGCTCAGATTGGTTAAGATTGCAAATATAAACAGAATGTACTGGTTAATAGGCAGAGTAAGTACTGTGGCACAGAGCAATGCAATTCAGATTGATTCCAGTGTGGATAATTATGTTATGTTGGCTCTAAATTTGGTCCTGAGTTTTAGGGGTTCTGGTTTTATTGCCCACTGCTGCTGGTTATTTTCAATGCCCTTAAAAGACGCCCACTCTTTGTAAATATCTGTGTGCAATTAAAAGGAGAGAATTTAAGAAGATAATTTCTGGTTAAAGAAGGCTTTTTTTCATGAAACTTGAATCAATCTGTGTAAAGTAATCCATGTACTAACATAATAACTTCCTAATATAGCTACATTTGAATTCAAAGGATGCTATAGCATGTAATCTTTTTTACACTAAGTATAGCCTAGGTAATCCTTTCTCTTGGGATATGTAATTTTTTGGTTTTTTTTTTTTTTTTTTTTTTATTAAAGCCATTTTTAGGCTTTGTAAATGTGCTAGTAAAATATTATATCTATCAACTTGAAAATGGAGATGGAATAGCATACCTTTATCCAAATGGCTTTGGTGGATGTGGATGTGTGTGTGTGTGTTAGTTTTGTATAGCAAGGTTTGTAGGAAGCATCTTTTATTAGAACAAGGGAAGTAGCTGGGAGGAAAAAAGGACATCCTCTGAAAAAGCAACAACAAACTTCTGCCAAAGAACACTTGGTGAACTGTTGTTTAAATTTAATTTCATGTTCCTCTATTAGACAAGTTGAGAAAGAATTGTCTTTAGCACCTATGGAGCAGAGCAGTGATATTGACAAGGGAGAGGGAATACCACAGTAGTCCTTGCCAGAGTTGGTAAGCAGCTGTGGAGCAACAAGGTCTAAAAGCTTTACATATCATAAAATGAGTGTTTGTATTGGATTAATAATTTTTTCCAGCTATTCACCATGTGCTTTGGGGTGGTGCTGCAGCTGTGAGGGACCCAGGCATCAGATCTCTTAACTTCTAGGTAGCAACAGTCCTCTCTGCAAACTTTTTCAATTAAAAGACACAATGTTGTTCTTAAACACAGGACAAACTACAACATATCCTTTAAAGATGAGGCTAGGAACTGAAATTTCTGACTTCTCTGAATACCAAAAAGCATGGGCTCAATAGATGTACTTGCTTTATAGCATGCTATAACTTCCTTTGTTAGTCTCTCTACATTTCACAGGCTATAAACTACCTGTCTCTTTTCTTCTGCTGAGAGAAAACCCCATTACTATCTCTGTCCTTCTTTCCCTTCCTTTTCCTCCCCTCTCTGTGAACATCTCCTCTGTTTCACTGGTGTCAACTACCTTTGCTTTCAGAGATGGTCTTATAAATACTTGTTGTAATTACACTCTAAGCAACTGTTCTCAACTTGTTTTTAGCTTTGAAGTCTATTGCTTCTATTTCAGACAAGAAATAGAAGAGGACTTGTATGCCCAACAGCTTGTGCTCTCTCTACCTGCACCAGTTGATTTAACAACAGACTTTGCCTTAAACTACAAAAGTGTCTTTCCTGGTTTCCATGTAAGTGTGGACCTCCCTGGATAACCAGGGCAGAGATATTGGCAGTGGAGAGATTGCTTTATGGCAGGCACGTTCCCATTGGCAACTGGATGTGTCTGAACTTCATCAAGGTTCTTGCAATATATATTGCCTGGTTACCCTCACGCCTGTAGCTGCTGTGATAGTGCAGGTATCTGGGGTGGTGTACACTCTGTGCTGAGGTGTGTGTGTATGCTGAATGTTGGAACCGGTGCCTCTCTTGCTTAAGAGCATTTCCTCTTTAGACTGGGATGATTTAATGGTAGGTTTTGTATTTTCTGCACTGGTTAGTCTGTGATTTGCTATCTGTAGATTGCTTCTGATGACTTTGGTGGAAGTGAGAGAGTGTTTGAAGGCTGGAGGGAAAACTCAGGTCAGGGAAAATATCAGAGGCAATCGGGTTATGAGTGTTTAATAAATTCTCGGGTAATGTGTGGGCAGCATGTAACAGTCAGGATTTTCTGTATATGGAGCGTTCACTTTGTACTGTAGTGAGTTGGTACAGTATTAACACTGCACATTCAGGAAGATGAACTATTTCTCTAAACAGTATTCCTACTGAGTAAAAATAATGTTTAGATTGCTAAGATGTGTGTAATGATTGTTCCTCTCATTACAGATATGATGGCGCCTTAGGGTATGGTCGTGCATCTTAGGTTTTTTAAAATGTGTTTTGAAAAATTGTTGACTCCAAGACCTACATCTCTGGGTTTTCACCAATAGTATTTTGAAGGCTACAATTTCTTACTGAACTGACTGCAGATCTGTAGTGATTTGGCCCTCATACTCTCTAGAAAGTAGGTTTAATGAAAGTGTTCCAGATATATTTTGATGTTTGGGATGGTTGTTAGTGAACTTCTGGTGGGAACAAAGAAAGGAACAAAAGCTTGTAGTCATGTATGCAACCTGTGGTTGGTGCAGTTATCTAGAACCTGTTATTTATGGCAGGCTACGAACAAATTGAGGTATTATGTGTCCATTTCACTGCTGGTTTCCTAGGGTTAGAGAAAATCAGTTGTGGTTTGTGGAGGTAAAATGGGTGAGTTTGGTAATATCTTTGGGTCTGAAGTCTGGTGGTTATGTGTCACCTTGTAGATGCTCAGCAGAGTCCATGACACTAGGGAGGTAGGTAGAGGATTAAGTCATTGAAAAAACATTTGTATGCAAGGCTGTAGGATCTTTTTGTGAATTTTAATACATCAGCAAGTATATTATGGATGTCTATTAGTTTCCAGACTTTCCTTATTTATGCGTCATGGGGACCACGTGAGAAAAGTTAGTGGGATGAGAATGAAAATTGTAGAGTACCAGCTTTTCTAGGAGCTGTCAGGCAATGGATCTAGTGCTGTAGAGCATTTATTGAGTTCCTTGTAGCATGTAGGGTCTATTAGTCTTACTTTTGTAGTCTTTGCTGGTTAGCATGATGGTAACCTTATTTTTGCTTTCTCTTTGATATCTGGATCATACTGGTTCTAGATACTGTTTTAAAGCTTTATTAATATATGATTCTGCTCACTAATATTTTGGGTTTTTTTTTTTTTTGAAGCAGCTGTAGTGATGAAGGTGCAGAAGGGAAGAGTCCAGAAGTTGGTTCGTGTTGGCTATAAAAATATTATTGGAGGTGCAGTTATTTTATTTTTTTTAATAATGATATAATGCCCCATATAGTTGTTTCCCTGTACAGAAGACTGTGATAAGACTGTTAAGATCATCTTTAGGGAGTTTTCCTGGTTTATTCATTTTAAAGCTGTGGCAGCTTAGTGCCAAATGTTAAGGTGATCTAAGTTTAGGGTGAGGTTGCGGTCTTGCCAGGTCTGATGGTTTGTGTGGCTTATTCCATTTACTCTTGCTATAGTACTATGTAGAACAGTAGCAGAAATTGTAATGTTTCTTATTTTAATATTGTGATTAAATGACTGGAGATCAGTTAATAGTGCACATACATAATTATCTTATATACTACAGTAATATTTAAGGATGTGCCAAGTCTGGGGCTCCATGGTTCTTGGCCAAGCAGCAAATAATCCATTCCTGAAAGAGGAATTGCTCTGATCTCTCCTATGCTTGTTCTTCAATATTGTCTCTTTAGTTTTTACACCCACTTTGTGTATATAGACTGATATTAAAATTAAAGCTTTTCAGGGAATGGCTTGTTTATTACTTTGTGTTACAATACTTACTGTGGTGGAAATTCTGGTTGCTGAGATCTCTGAGGGCACCAGGAATACAAACAATAACAGTACTGAGCCATGGAAAGTTAGGCTTTATATCTGTTTGGTATTTACATTCTTTATGAGGGAGAGACTGGGCTGTGCTCATAGCTTTGCATTGTGCTTGCACATGCTTTTGGTGGCGTTCTGGCACGTCGTTTGCTGTCCCACTCCTTGCATTGCCCTCTCCTCTTACACTGCTTGGATTCTTCCCCTGCACTTTGCACTGGTGAGGCCACAGCTGGAATTCTGCATCCATTTTCAGGGTCCCAATTCAAGAGAGACTGGGAACTACTGGAGAGAGTCCAGTGGAGGGCAACAAAGGTGACTGGTGGATTGATGGGTATCTCTTTTATGAGGGAAGGATGAGAGCGCTGGGACTTTTTAGCCTGGAGAAGAGAAGGCAGAGGGTAGACCTTATCAATGTCTACAAGTATCTGAAGGATGGATGCAAGGAAGATAGAGCCAGATTCTTCTCAGTAGTTCCCAGTGAGAGGATGAGGGGCAATGGGCACAAGCTGGAACATAGGAAGTTCTATCTAAACATAAGAAAAAACTTTTTTACTATGGGGGTGGCAAGGGTTCCAGGGAACAGGCTGCCCAGGGAGGCTGTGCAGTCTCTTTGTCTGGAGATGTTCAAAACCTTCCTGGATGCAGTCCTGTTTAATATGCTCTAGGTGATTCGGCTTTAGTGGGAGAGTTATACTAGATGATCTCTAGATGTCCCTTCCAACTCTAAAAATTCTGTGATTTAAGTTCTGCAACATCTCATATCCACTGCTGAATGAAGAAAAGGATACCAACCTCAGAGAAAGTGAAGAAAAATGGACTAAGGGTGAAGCTGTTATGGACCCAGAAAATCCAGTTGCCTTATTCCTGTCTTATTGCTATGCAGGGGGAGAAATTTGTCTGATGGGTACCATGATTCAGCCCTGGTCTCATTCCACAGGCACTTGCTCCAAGAGATAGATGTGCCAGCATTGTGCTGCCTTCCTTCCTGAAGGTGTTTGTTGTTACACGTGAGCATACCTTGAAAAAACCTTTCCTCAAACTCTCATTTAAAACAGAACAAAAATGGAAGAGTCCAGATTCCTCTTCAAAGAAACCCATGTAAAAAAAAATAAATTATTAAACAAAAAATGTTTTATCCCATCCACATCCCATCCCATTTGCAATCTCTTCTTCCCCCTTTCCAAATCATTTGCTTGTGTTGTGGACATGAGAATACATACAGAAAGAGTCTGCATTAATTTGAGGTGGAAGAGTTTGGTCTTGTTTTCCTCAAGAGGAATTGTTTTCTTACACAGTAATGTGAGCACATGGCTATGTGGGAACAGACCTTCAGTTTTAAAGTTTTTTCAATTTATTTCTGGTTTATGTACTGCCTATTTAATCTGTATATTTACTTTTTTATTATTATTTTATTTTGCAATATTCTGCAATGCTGAATGTACATTCGGGTATACACAGACAATAACAACATTGGCCCATAAAACCATCCATGAGTCTTTGTAGTGAATGCAGAGACAATTCATGGTAAGTGCAACACTGAAAATCATGCAAATTGCCAACTGTAGCATCATAAAGATGTAATTACTGGACCAAAATGCCAAATTTTCAGTCCTCTTCTGATTTGTTGTTGGAGCAATGAGTTATCACAAGATTGCTACTTGTTAATATTGGCAAATCAACAGCTGCTATTCCTTGGTATAATAATATCACTAAATTCTGTGATTGTCATGTATCTAGTTTTACATCAGATATGATTATGCCCATTAGGATTAAAGTCATTATATGGTAGGATTAGAACTGAACATGATTTTGGATAATGACAGTGTTAGCGTCACTATAGATTTCAATTTATATTAATTTCTGTCAACAGGCAAAAATACCCTAGAAAACCTTTTTACAGTAGAAAACATTTCTTGAGGATTGGAGCACGTGGATGTTTCCTGGTAATAGCATTCAGATGATATCTAGGCTATAAATGAAATAGGATTGTATAATTTACTGACTGCTCATAACAAGAGTATGTGCTCTGTCGTCAAAAATTCGAGTGTTGTAGAAATGATCCCATCTTTGAGCAAATGTTGCAATTACTTCAAGCTGTTGAAACTCTGCTTCCTTTGAACAGAAGTGTCCAGAGCAAATACTGTAACAATGAATCTTTTTATCATTCTGCAATCTCATTTGTGATAAGAGGAATTCCTTGGGGATTACTTTAAATTCTGTACATTAGCAGCAGTTCCGTGGGTTAAATCAGATAAAACAGGCTCTTATCAGATTATTAGTCACATTAGGCAATTACGTTCTTATCTCTTAGAAATAATTCTTGCAGCCTTGGTGCTTATTTCTCCTCATTAGAAGAGGCTAATTCCTGATTAAGATCTTTTGCCTTCCGTACAATAAACCTTTATATTGGATTTGCCACATAAATTGAAAATACCTTGCGGCAGAGAGGGACAGCTGCACTTCCCTTTTAAAAATATACTTCACAGCTTAAACATCAGCAGTGCAGGTTTGTGACCTGCAGTTTGGGATTTAAGATGGCAACACTGTAGCTTTCTGTCACTATCAAATGTAAAGGCCTCCAAAGCATCATCGTTTTACAGAAAAGTAAACAACTCTTAATTTGGTTTTATGGAGTTTGGTTTAAATTGCATGAAAATCGGAGTCAGGGAAGGATGTTTCACACACCACCTACGGAACAGCTGTCAATATGTTGCCCTGTGAGCAAGCCCACCTGTGGGATGCCTTCACAGGGAGCATCCTGTGTAGTGTAGGTAGGAGGGTTGGAGCAGGGATGGACCTAATCCCTGATACATCTTACTATCTTGGAAGTTTTTCTGCAAACACAGTGTCACATACATGGACTCGTGTTTGTTGGCAGGCATGTGTCAAATATGGGCTTGTGTTTAATGTAAGAGCCAGATCAAAGTTGTTTTGCTCTTCCATGTAATTAACTCAACCCAAAAGAAATATCCAATTGAGTGATTTACTTAAGATAAGCAAGGCACTTGGGACACGTAAGTGCTTCAGTGGAAATGATACGTGGAAAAAACGAGAATCAGATTGCTCCACAGGTCTGTCATGTCTGCGTTTCCGACATATGTGTCAGTAGCTGGTTGCTGAAACAGGTACCTCCCACTTCCACCTCTCAGGAGCTTTTGTAATCAGTCAATGCTCGACTATCCCTGCTGCTGTTCCCTGGGCACCATCACGTATAAGTCTGTATTTTATGTTAGGGGGCCATAGCCAGTATGCGTGCATGCTTGTGTGAAAAATGAGTTAGAGTCAGTGTTGCTTCAATATTTTTGTAAAGGATTAACAAAAATTTTTCCCTTATTAGAAGTGAGATGATGGGAAATTTTCAAAGGCAAAAATGTCAAACACTTAACTCATATTTAAAATAAATGGGAATTAAGTGTCTGCCAAGTAGGCCTGTGAAAACCTTTCTGAAGGTCTTTAGGATTGAACTGAATTACACTGAAAAACAGATGCGAATGTGTTAAGGGTGAAGAGATTGCTTAAGACAAAGCATTGCCTGTTAGAGCAATGGTCCTGAGTGAAGTTTTCAGTGTCTATCTGTGTATAAGCAAGGTACATCATGTTATCTTTACAGAGCACCTGCAGTAAAGAGCTCAATGCAATGCCTGCACAAATACTGCTGTGTACAAATATGCTAATTTTGGAAGTGATGTTGAAAATTCATGCCCAGAGACTTTGTGTTTGGACACCTTCCCACTCGACTGTGTGGGAAAGGCATTGTGTGGGGGCTCAGGTTCCCACCTGGACAGGCTGAAGACTTAAACTTGAGTCACCATTGTCAGGCAGTGACCAGAGACCACTGAACTCTCCCCTCTCTGCCCAAAATCGCTATAAAGTTTCCACTCTAACAAAGTTTCTTTAGGGGGAGAAGTTTAATTTAGCTGTAGTTGTGTGCTGCCACGCAAGCCCAGAAGATCTGAAGAAGGTGCTGAACAGAAAATTTCCATGACATCCTGCAGAGGTTACATTGCTAAATAAATCAGAAGTGAGAGCGAGGAAGGTACTATCTTTACCTAGGTCTCTGAGGTATAAAGATTTAGTGATTTACCCAAATCTTGGGAAGTTTGGGGTAGAGCTGAAAATCTGAGCCCATATATGCTACCTCCAGGGCTACACTTCCAATGTGCTCCCAGGTGCTATCTGCCAGTGTCCTAACACTATTATTTGGGCCAGCACGGTTAAAGATCTGTAGCAATTATATACCTCAAGGGATGGGGGTTTTGGCTGAAACCATTGCTCTGAACCTAGATGGGTTTTGGGCTGCCTCTTCCCTTAATCCCCAGATGTGAAGCAGAAAAAGGATGGGGTCTTGGGGCTGCTCTGTGCAATTCCCAGGTGTTCAGGCATTGAGTAACTGCTAGAATATCAAGGCACTGATTTAGTGCACATAAAATTATTTCTTAAATGAAGAGAAAATGTTTATGCAGGTAAAGTCTTGGAACTCAAGTTTTCACTAGAGTGGAAAATTATTTCACTGCTATCTAATATGCACTTAAGGCTTTTTTATGCAACCAAAGTAGCACAAAAATCATCACTGGAGAAGTAGACTTTGGCAGTTTCTTTACAATTATCTTTCTGATTCTGCAGGTAAACTTGGTTGTTTACTGACATCCATTTTGCTGGAAAGCAGATAAACAACAGATTCTGTTTGTGGAATACTTTTATTATAATTTCACCTTTCACTCTGGCCTTGCTCCATTTATGAGGAAAGAAAGGTGGAGTAAAAACAGCCTGGGGGGGGGATAAAGGGGTCTTGAGCAAGCTCCTGTGCTGGAGCTAAATCCTTGGCTCTTACTCAGGAGTCAAGTGTAAAATGTTACGTTAGCTAAGGTGTGATAGACTAGCCTCCTTTTCTAGAAACTATGGCATTTTTCTCCACTGGTATTTCACAAGATCTATTTCCCCGTCCATTTAAGAAATCTGATGGGGGTAACTGATTACCGGAGTTTGTTAATCTTCTCCAGCTTCTTACAGATCAGCATTGGCCAAGAAACTGCAAACATTGTGAATGGAGCTAATGGAGAAACTAAAGTCTCTTCAAAAGCTTCAATAGCTTTTAAAAAAAATATTTTTTTTCTTTTTTCTTTTTTTTCTTAATGATAATAAAAAAATTCAGAGAGCTGCTACTTCCCTCGAAAGCCTGTAAGTTTTATTGGAAAAATCCCAAGCCAAAACATTTCAATAGGAAATGCACATATTTTGGTTTAGGTTTTCTCTCTTACCTCCCCCATTCTCAAGTTGCTAGACTCAAATTGTTCTTTTATATAGATCTAAACATGACGTTTGCTGCTATCGGTATGCTGACAGATTCTGTGCAACCATTCTTAGATGTACTAGATGTGAATTTCTAGAGCTCACACTACCAACAATCTCAGGCCAGCAAAGAGCTCAATTAAGAGCTCAATATATTTGGAACACTCATGACCTCTATCTCTTCTCCTCATAAAGAGTTATAAGACTTCTCTTAATCAAGTATTTTTTTAAAGTGTGTTTAATGGAGTTGTTTTTATTCCTTGGCCTTTCTCAAGGTTTGATGCTGAATGAAAAGTGGGCAGCTCACTAACAACAGTACATTGTAATGGCTGCATTGCTGCAGAGGAATTTGTGGATTTTATGCTTGTGGCTACTTAGTTTGAACAAAGTAGGTCTCTTCAGGACAAGTGTTTGCAGAGTAAGCATAATAGGCACTTGTGACACAAGGAAAAATTATGAGAGGAGTAAAAATCTGCCTAGGTTTTTTATAATAGCCTATGAGATTTTATACCATGACCTGCCTTTGAAATGGCATCAGATGTGGACTCAACTTTAAAATATGTACCTTGCAGCTTCTACTTCTCTGTGACAAGAGAGAAAGAGAGGTATCTCATGTCTTCTGTCATTACTTTAGTATTGCAGCCTGTGCATCGAGTTCCTTCTTGTTAACTCAAGTCTGTCCTATGACCAGACACAAGAAGGCACTGAATAAGAAGCCTTGGCAAGGTACTGGCTAAGTTGTTAAGAACTATTCTGATCCTACTGACTAGACAGTCACTGCAGGGAAGGTTGTTTGGTGACTCAAGTTTCCATCCTCTGTGATCTTACTATACAGATTCTTCCTCTGTTTCTCACTCCTGTCCACAAGTCCATTGCCTGCTAATAATGAAATGATGTCTGTGTATTCCCTGCAGCTCTTCACTCTTGGAAAAAGTGTTCCATGTGGAAAGTTTCAAAGCTTTAATTTCCTCCGGGATTGCCAAAATATAACTTCATAAGAAAGGAGAAATATAACAATATTTTTGTTTCCTTTTTCACCTAATTCTTTCTTGTTGTTTGTATATCTAGAAGTTTCAGTTCTGAGTTACTCAACTTATGTGGAAACAATGAAGTACTTGAAGGGGGACTACAGGAATCTGTGGTGGGGCTTTTCACCTGAGAGAATAGTGACAGGACAAAGAGTAAAAAAAAAACCCAACAACAAAAACAACCAAAAAACAAACCCACAAACACAAAAAGCCAAAGCCAAAAACCAAATGAAAAACAAACACTAGAGTTTATTTTGTGCTGGAGCACAGGGGTGAGGTCATCTTTAAACAACCTTCTCACCAAATTTTCTATGATTCAGTGTTGCACGATGTTTTGTAGTGGAAAATACCCAGCTCCCCAAAAGACCCCAAATTCTGTTACATTTTGAAGAATATTTCTTGTGCATTACTGCCATATTTCACTTGCTACAAAGTAGTTGTTAAAGCAGATTTCCTGAATACCTCAAAATTTCTCCTAGGAATTTTGAATATTATTAAAGTAACTTCTAAGAATTTTAGGTTTGAAATAAACCAGCCAAGCCCCAGTTTCTTAAAAGGCAAAGGGAAGTCTAATCATGTAGGCTACCTTAGCTGTTTGATGTGATTATTTTTTCATCATATCTCAAGGGAAACACACAAACCATGTTACTAGATCACTTTTCTTGGTGGTTTTATTTTTTTATATCACGAGAAAGAGGATAAAACCAAAAAAGCCAGCTATAACAAATATACTATAACAATATATACAACGAATCTTTTCACTTCCTGTAGCACCATACATTTAAAACATCATTAGTTATATTCAACTGGGTCTTTTCTTATATCACTCAGAACATGGAATGTCTCCAGCTGATTTCACTAGGTTTTGGCTTGAGGCCTGATACCAAAAAGTGAACTGAATGTCTGCCTGAGAACTGCTCAGCAGTGCTTGAGAAGAGGCAGCTTGGACTTCAAGCAGTGCTGTGTCTGATGTTCCATCTACAGTCACGTAATGGGAAACTGATTTAGGAAGGGGAGAAGTCATCTCTTTGGATGAGTTCTGTGCCATTTATTGATTTTCAGCCTCTTTGCCTCTTTGTGTTTGCTGAATGTAGCACTTTACATACAAAGGTTCAGATCCTGCATTCTTGAACACACTGGAAACTTTACCAGTAATGGAGCCAAGCACCTACCAAGTCCTGATATATGGAGCGAGCACTGATTTACAAGGATGATAACTATATGGTGCATGGAAAGGTCTGCTGAAGTCAAACTTTGAAGCAGAAGTGATCTAAGGATAACTGTTTTTATAGTCATCCTTTACAAAAATTTTAGTGCTTTTAAACTTTTATTTGCTTAAACATAACAAAAGTTCAGTTGTAGTCATAGCTGTTTATTTTACAAGGCAGTTATAGGTAGATTTTGCTACTGGCCAGGTTTGTGAGAAGCATATGCTTTACTGAAGGGAGGTAAAAATAATTCCATCTGACAACTTTGACTATTGTACTGAACAGAATAATTTTCTTTTGTTGGATTGTCATATTGTGTTTGTTCCTGTTAGCACAATAATAGAAAGAAAAGGCTTTATGCTGCTTTATTCTGTGTATGAGCTGATGTATAAATTCTGGTGAAATGGGAAAGAACTTCATAGGAAATTAAAAAACAAACAAAAAAGGTTTTATTTATTCAGTCATAAAACCAAGAAATCAAGTTACAAAATATGTATATTGTTTTAAGTCTTGGCAAATGACTGTCCAAAACTTTGGAGTTCTGTTAAACTTCTGAAACCTGCTGGCTAACTGGAGACTTCCAGTGCTATGAAGAAGCTGCAACTCTGTTCCATGTGAACAACTTGCATGAAACACATGAAGCATCCTAATTTCAAAATCTGTTAAATACCTGAACTAAATCTAAGGAAAATCAATGCATTTGGCTAATTTGAACAGCAGAGCATTCCTCAAATAAATTTCAACTGACAATCAGGTGGGAAAGAGTTAAGTCAAATTTGAGTCCTCTTTCCAGAGAGATTACTGCCTTAGATTGCATGTAGCAAAACAACTGAATGTCAGTAGTATAGAAAATTCTTTTGTGTCCTCCAAAAGACAAGTAGATTCATTTCCAACATATGATGTGAAAGAAGCTGAGCCCTCAGCTTGTTATTCATATTACCTGTGGTCTTGCATGCTTAAACAGTTTTGCTGCTTTGGTGATACAGATCCCACCACTGTTTACAATCCTTCACTTGCAGTTCTATAAGCTGCAACCTTTGAATGCAAAACTTATTTATTTATTCATTTCTCCCCACCCCACACCCCATCTTACTCCTGAACCTTTGTGGAGAGAGACACACCCTTGACTAAAAGGCAAACTATTTTTACTCCATAGCCTTTCTTTGGAGGGAGATAAACATGAAATCTAACTGGAGAAAAGTTTTATTGAAAGGGTGAGGAGAACAGATTCAGTTTTATTGTTTGGATCAAGATATTAGTATGTGAGATCCGGTTTCACAAAGACTTCAAAAACAAACAAAGACAACTCCTTTTGAGCCTCTGGTAGTGTGACTGGCTCTATAAGATCAGAGCTCAAATTTACATGGATCTGTATTAGTTCAGGTATGAAGAGTTTCATTTTGTTGATCTTTTGAAGCAAATTCCACATAGCAGCACAAGAAAGGGCTGCCACATCGGATTTGACACCCTCCAACTGTGCCTTATGCCAATGTTTTCGTTGGTTACCTCCTTACAAAACAGCTCTTTGCCAGTTTTCTGAGGACTCCATCCTTTCTTTCTTTCTTTTTTTTTTTTTTTTTTTTTTTTTTTTTTTTTTTTTTCTTTTTTTTTCCTTTTTTCTTTCTTTTTTTCTTTCTTTTTTTCTTTTTTTTTTCTTTTTTTTTTCTTTTTTTTTTTCTTTTTTTCCCCTCCCCTGTTTGAGAATAGTTTAGTTTGGGATGGTTAAAGTATGTATAGAAATATTCATGAAGTAGAAGGAAAGGAAGAAATGGCTTGCAAACTCCCTGTGTTTTAGTTGAAAAAAATCTATCAGAAAGTGATCTGTTCTCTCTGGTTTGTAAACAGCTCTTACTCTGTGTGCATTTATTAGCAAAACATGCATACAATTAATAGCTTTTCAGTTTCTTCTATCTGCACACATGCAGTATAAAATAAACAAAAACTTACACTGCTTACACTACTGCTTAGGCTCTTCTAGGCTATGCTTCTACATTAACCTCCTTTTTCCTCACTTTTTCAAGCTTCTTTGCACTGCCTTCAAGCTTCATACCCTCTGGGCACAAGACAGCTCAGAGACATGTGGCTGCATGCTTAGGACCTGCCTAGAGATACCTTCTTCAAATCAAAGAATTGTAGAAACTGTCACTGGTTGCAAAAATTCCCATAGAGCTCTACATAGGGATTAAGCTAGGGCAGCCCAAGCCATAGCAGCAGGCAGCCAAAGCAAAGCCAAACTGCCCTGTGCAGCCCTCGGTGCCTCTGACTGTGGTGCTGCCAACCAACTCCTCCACCCCAGCTTATGCTCCTTGCATGATGCTGCTGGTCCTTGCATGATGCTGCTGATCTCTTCACTTCCTCTGCAGAATGTGCGTAAGCAACCGAAACCTGACCTGATGTATCAGGCAAATTCAATTACTGCTAAAACGACACCTCCACAGCAACACAGAGCACTCTCTCTATTGGTGTTGCAGCTTAGAAGCTGCTCTGAGCAAATGGTGGAACTGACAGCTCCTCTGTTCTGCTGTATACGGGCCCTACCACCCTCTCAAAAGCTTATGTGTTGAAAGATGGATAGTATTCATAATTACTGCCTGAATTCTGCAATTTTGACCAAAAAAAAACCCACAAAACATTCAGGGCATGATGCACTGAGTAGGGATCAACAGTTTTCATACTCTTTTTTTCAGATGCTTCTGCCATAAAAGCCTCCCCTACGCAGGTGGTTGTGGTTTGTGATCTAAGGTTTGCAAAGAGAAACAAGCAGGGTGACTTCATGGCATTTGATACAGGCTGTTCTTATTCCCCAGAAATAGTTGGTAAAATAGCCAGTTGGAATGAACATCTTGATTTATAGGTGAACTCTTTAAGATTTGAAGTTTGGAGGGGTGAGCTGGGTTGCACACATTTTGGTTCTTAGGTCTTCATTTGTGAGGCTTTGAAGTTGGACTCCATTTAGAAATGCTCTGCAAATTTTAGAAATAACATTTCTGTGAAAATGTAGCACAAAATCTGGTGGCATATGGTTGTATTTAGGTGACTAATACTCATTTGGGCCCACCTTCTTAATTTACTGCTGGCTTCACCATTCATGAGTAATGAACCTACTCCTAGCTCATGCCAATAAAGCTTTATGCCACCATACATATAATGTTTCACTACATGTATTGTCTTCCCCAATGCTATGGTGTTTATGTGGTTTGTGTTAACAAATAGTCACCAAAATAAATATTAGAGTGAAATTATTTAACCTGTAATTAGTTTTAACAATTAAAAAGCCTAAATTAGACATTTTAAGGCTGAGACTCCAAAGATGCCATTATCTCAAGGAGTTCATTTTCAGATCACAGTAACAGCATGTCAAAACACCCTGCAATGAAAAGAGTTGATCTGCAATAAATGCCTTTAAAAATAAGGTGTTATGTTTCTTTTTCTTTTAAGAAGTGGTATCTGATTAGTTGTTGGACTATAGCAAAATATTTACTTTTCTCTCTGTTAAGCCAATGTCATATTTACTATAAATCACCCCGGATTCTGGATAGCTGCATAAATAATGCCGGTGCCTCCTTTTACCCACATCCTAGATTTGGTTGTTTTCAAAAAAATCTTCACCAGGTTGTTTTAAGTGACTTGTACATATGGGAGAATCTCATCTGCCTCTGAAGCTTGATTTTTTTTCTGTAAAATTTTTTACAGATGATGTAAACTGGCGCATCATTGTGTTTCTGGGATGGGGATGAAGGCAAAAATAGGGCTTGCTGTTGTGGTTTGGTTTTTTTTGGTTTTGTGGGTTTTTGTTGTTTCTTGGTTTGGTTTGAGTTTTTTGTTTTTTGTTTTCCCCAAGTCAGCACTGGGAAAATGAGTATTCTCCAGAATGTAAACCGGAGAATCACATCACAGATTGCCAAGATAAGGCAACTGGGAGTTATTTTTAGTGAGAACAGGTTCATGAGTGGAAGATGGGGAAATTAAAGATGACAAACCGAAGAAAGTGTCCCCCATGAGTAGTCTGCTCTTGCCCTGGCTCTATCAGTTCGCCCTATGTAAGTGTCATTCATGATGGGGTCACAGAGTTATTTTTCCTGTTTTCTGGAAGCTGTAGGTCACACCAAGAACATCTCTTAAGGATCTGACAAAATATTTTAGACAGAAGACATAATTTTTTAATTCTTCAAAAGACAAGTTGAATGTATTCATTGCATAAGAAATCTATAATTTAACAGCAGCTGTGCAGCAGGCTTTCCATGCTATAGTGCAGTCTACTATATTGATGATTTCAAATATTTATACCATCATCCCACATTCATGAAAAATATTTAAATTAAACATGCATAGGAACAGATGCCATTCTGTTCTGGCAAGAAAACCTAGTCATAAACTTCTGCTTATGAAATGTTATTTCACTTGACCCCTATCAGTAGGAACTCATGAAAATTAAACTGGGAAAGGAGAAATATTGCATGTGGGCTCTCCGTGAAACCTTTGAGTGGTTATGTGAAGACAAGATGTTTCTGTTAATAGCAGAGCACAGTTTGATTTGATAAGGTGATGCTCAGTGTTTTAGCTTCTAATGCAGGAGTCAGTGCCCAGTTAAAAGTGTCTTTTCAGCTACATTTTTCAGCTTCACTCATTAAAGGAACTTTCTAGACCAAATCACAGGTTATCCATTTAGTAGGTAGCACTTCTATAAATTGTTAGAGATGATCTAAAGTAACGGCATTTAGTTTTGTACTAAACCCCACAACTTTACTTTTGTTCTTGCTATACTAAGAAAATCCAGAGAGAATTTTTTTTTCTTATTAATTTTAACTAATGCCTTGTTATAAAATAGGGGAAGGAAAAGGAAATGCCATGTAAATATTGCAGGCTAAAGATGTTATCAGCCTCAATCTATTCATGTTTAGCATTTACATCTCTCTGCATGTAGTCCATGTAGGACTACATATGCATTGACTGGCATATTTGTAGCAAGGTCTGAACAAACAATTGATTCTGTCTATTGGATCTAATCTATCTTGGCATTTATACAGTCCTTTGAATCCTGTTATCTGATGGAAGTTAGAAAAATAAGCAGGTGATTTCATGGTTCTTTCCACTGCTAACAGATCCTGTTTGAGATGTTAGTCTCGGATTTTCTTCTTTCTGCCTTGCATTGTAGCAGCGACAACAGATTTTATTGCATATGTCCTCCCATCCCCCACCTCAGATGATGTAAAAAAAATTGTGGGACTTCAGGACATTGTAATGTTGTAATATATGCTATTTGTCATCTTACTCCTGCTGTTTTAGTTTGCAGAAGTTCTGAAGAAAGGGAGTTTTGTATTTATATTCTAGCTTTGCTTTTCCATGCAATATTACCCTGGGAATCAGAGCTGGACTGATAAAAATGTTTGATAATACCAGGGGTTGAAAAAGTTTCAGGATACTGAGCAGTGACAACCAGTATGGCAAAAAGCATCACCCTGGTACATTACACGAGTCCAGAGCACAAAGTTCTGCTCAGTCTGTCTTTTTGGGAGTAGAAGACTTGTCAAGTGATGAAGAAACAGGAACAAGATTTGGTAGAACTGAGTTTAAATCTTGGCTCACCCAGTGAGTTCTATCATAAAGCTTTTTTACAAGTTGTTTAACTGATTTTTTTTCAGTAGATACATGCTCACCTGTTCTCTGGGACCTGAGAGGGAAGGAAATCTATTCCTGATAGTAAAGACTCAGTAAAGAGATTTAATACCTCAGATAGACATATCTAGTTTATATGTCATCTAGTTTATAGTCAGAGCCAACTTAAGAATTTAGTATTTGTGATATCCTCACATTTAAAATATGTTTTTTATACAGTTACTATAAAACCTCTAGGGATGTATTCTTTTCCTTTTCACAGTGTTTTATCCTTGACACTTTATGAAAATTCCATTAAGTTTTATTTTTTTTTAAATCCTAAATTTTTAAAGTGGTCAGGATATGATGATAGAAAAAAGAAAGGTCTTTCCAGTAATGTACTTGGGCATTTAAGGGACAAAACAGTAACTTATTAAAGAAATTTTTTAAATGGAAAAAACTCCAAACCAACCACTCACCAGAATTTCTGCATATGTAATATAATTTACAAAACAGCAAAATCTTTACCATAATAACCTGTGCTTTTATTATGGTCGAGATAAGTAGACCCTATTTTCTACAAACTACCTTTGGAACATTTTTTTGTGTGTGTGCATCTCCACTCTGTTGTTCTGATAAATCATTAGTGTAAAATCTTTGCATTTAAGTAGTAAGTGGATCACTTGGACTGAATATTTATAGAAGGTCCTGGACTGATAGTCTTAAAAGCCTATAAACCTCTGTTCACATACAGTTTACACTCAGTATAGTTAAAGCACTAGCAGCATAGCAATCCTCTCATCAGAAAATACCATGGTTAATGTAAAGGTTGATTGGGCTTCTGGTCCAGGCATGGGCTCTCCAAAATATGTCAGAAGGGTGATCTGCTAAAGGCTACTGAATGATGGATGGGACCTGTTCTGGGACCCTCCAAAGTACTTGTAAGCAAAGCACTCGTGGGAAAATGCTTTTAAGATGCAGTTAGTATCTTCATAGCTATTTGCATCCGTGGAAATTAATAAGCTATCATCACTATTAAGGGTAGGTAGACTGGCTGAAAATGTGCCCTCGGCCATACCAGTGCCAATCTGCAATTATTGCACGGGTTATGACAGAGTTGCTACAGGTTTCAAGAAACGTAACTGAGGGAAGGATTGGCTTTATCTCTGCTCTTCTGATAAGTGGTATTTTACTAATATAATGTGTACACATCAATATCCTGCGAAATTCCTGCACGTCACCAGCGGTTTTTATTTGTGCCCATTAAAATGCATTACAGTGTGGAGGTTGCTGAAATGTAAATTAAAGGCTACGGCGCTCGTAGTTTAACAGCTGCCATGTAGATTGACAGCCTTTGTGCGCCCAGCTGGCAGTGTCAGGTTAGTGGGTCTCTAGTCACAACATTAATCAGCTTTATTAGTGCCACTAATACCAATTTGTAAGCAGACTGCAAGGATCAGACGGCCCAGCTGTCAGGCACTGCACATAGATTATTACAGGATTTCTTTTTATTGTTTAAGATTGGAATTATAATTTAATTAGGGAATTTAACTATTTTTTACACCCGATGAAAACTAGCAAAGATTTAATAATAAAAAAAATGTTATCTTCTTTACCCCCTCCCTTCTCGTTCTACACTCTTTTCTACTCCACATTCTCCATCCTCCTCCCTGCCTCCACCCAGCATGAAGGGGAGAGAAAATGCATTCGCTTCACAAAACCTGTTGTAGTGTATCACTTGCTGAGATGAAGAACTTCTTACACTGCAGCAACAGCTCATATTGTGCTAGTCAGGATTTCCAACTGATTTCAACAGATTTTCCTTATTGCGTTGATGTGATATACTCAGTGCATTGGAGGACCAAGGAATACAGAGATCGTGTTTATAATTTGCTCAAAAAAAACCCCAAAAAACCCCACCAAAACTGCTAGATGCCTGCCTGGTTACTAGCCTCTTCATAATAATTACTAATTTTTAATCAAAATGTGTGTGTATGCTGCACAAATCTGAAGACTTCATGAAATTTGGGTCATGTTGTAAAGTAAATTTTGATTCAAGAACAGCAAAGCAAATTTGAATGCACAGACATCTCTCAAATCATCCTCTTCTATTTGGTGTGGGACCTCTTGTCCTTATTACATTACAAATCAGTTTCAGCTCAGTTTTAATTAATGATTTTAAATTAGGCTAAGAGGATATTAGCTTGCAAAGCCTAGCAATGAAGAATGGATGTTGTGGCTCAGACACAACCTTCCAAAATCTCCACAGCTCACATCTTATAACACTTTCATGTGGGCCATACAGATTACATTTCCTGCAACACTAAAGCAGCTTTTCTAGTGGGTCAGAAACATGATAGGTTTATCAGCATGACCTGAAAATAAAACTGTAAGGGGAAAAAAAACCTTTAGCATCTACTTAATGCAATGAAATAAGGGAATGTAAAGATGAAATTTCGTGGTCTTTTGAGGACTATGCAGGAGATATTTTGTTGGGAGTGTTGCAGAGCTTTTCTGATACACAAAAAACCAGGGGAAAGGAAATTCCAGCTGAGAGAGCTCTGTGGCCCACTGTCTCTTCCCTGACCCTGCTGTGCAGACCATGCAGCAGTAGGGTCCAAGCCTCTGAAGCTTGGCTCTACCAAGATTGCTGCAGAAATGAGCACCTCTGCAGGGCTGTGACTTTTATACTACTGCCTCTCTTCTGTGGTCTGTAAGTCTGTGTCCCTAATGGAAAGCCAGTTTCCATGGGACATGCCAGTTCATGTTTTATCTGACTTCTATGTTATCCCCAAAATCAGCCAGCACTGACACACGTACAGAAAGGTTATGTGCAGTAGATAAGAGTGTCTGACTGAGCTCAGTTTCCCTGATTTAGTGTCCTTGCTGGGCAGGAGCAGAAATACAGTTTCTCTTCAGGAAGATTCTGGTTTTAATATATGAATCCTGACAACAAAAGTAACAGATAAAATCTAATCCTGTATTTTTCAGCCCAAGTGCTAAAATGATGAAAAGGTTCAGAAGAAAAATGGGACAAATTCCACTGACTTCTTTTAGTTAGAGTTTCTGATTTATAAGGAAGTGTACTGGAATTCTAGGCATTTTCTAGATCTTGAGTATCAGACCCAGAGAGCATGTGTTGCCAAAATAGAGGGAGGAATTTTAATCACAAGAAAAGAGTAAAACCATAATATATGAAGTCTGGCAAAATGAAAGACTTCTCATGATGAACAGTAGCAGTGACCTGATGGACCTCAGATGACCGGGGCAGTAAGAAGATGGCCAGGAACTTCTGTCCTGTTACACAACAGAGGCAAGTTATTAGCAGATGAAGTTGCAAAGATTACAGTGCTTACTGCTTTCTGGCAGTAAGCCACTTCTCCACTAAAAGTGCCGACTTGGCCAGTGTCACCACAAGTAATCCCTGTGATAGGATGAGGCAAGGCCTCATCTTCCAATACATAAAAAATCTGGAGAATACTTAAATGAAGTCTGTTTATGGATACTTGTGGACAAATGGTCAAAGTACTAGAGTGCTGGGAAAAGGAAACCTAGTGTATATATTTTTAAAGAAGGAAATGGATTATACAGTCAGTGCAGCTTATCTTCATTTCTTCAGAAGATACTGCATCAAAAAATTAAGATTATGTGTATGTGTGTGGAAGCAAACAAAGACCACAGAGTTATCAACAGAAAATCATATCAAATATGTCTAACTTCCTCCTGCAACAGAACAATAGACCTTTTTGAACAGGAGGGAAATAAAATTCATGTCTATTGATTTGGGGTTTTGATACTGCTTCACAGGATTTTCTAATAAGTAAATCACAGAAGTGTATTTCTGGTTAAGCTGCCATGAACTGGGTGCCAATTTCACTGGAAAACTGTAATTACAGATTATAAGGAGGAGGGACCAGAAGAGAACAAACAAAATGGTCACAGATCCAGAAACCAAGATGGAAGGGAGAATGAACAAATGAATAGTTTGTCTGTGGAAGACAAAGTAGTCTTTAAATATATAAAAGAGAGAAAATAAACTGTTTACTTTGCATAAGACAAAAAGTAATGAGTTCAAATTGCAAAGAGAGCTTTAGTCATTAGGAAAAAAAAGATTTGCTGGAGAAATTAGGGACCCTTGGATATTGGAAGGCTTCACAAACAAGTTTGGTGAGCATCTGTCAAAATGACGCAAGCATCGCTGATCTTGTGTTTGAGCAGAGAGGTGAGCTAGATTTCTCTTGAGGCCTCTTCCAGCTGCCTTCTCCTATAAAATTTGATTCTGTAACATCAGCAACATAATGCATGAGCTGGCTGTGGGCCTTGCCTGGCCGATATCATCAACAAGTGCTGCTTGGTGGAAAACAGCACAGGTTGTCTCAGGGCCAAGAAGCCAGTGTACTCTTTGCCATGCCCTAGGGACCTGATCCATTGGTGTCTAGATTGTCCCAGCCCTGCTCCAGCTGTATGCTTGTGTCTTTCTCACAGCAGCTCCCAGCTAGAGGATCTGGACATCTCCAGATTTTGCCTGGGGTATGGAGAAGGGATGCACCTGGAGGGTGTGGTTAGCTCTGTCAGTCTAGGAAGCATTTCAGAAGAACATCCTTAAGGATCAAGGCAGGCATAGAGTCATTGGATCCCACAATCACTATGGTGAAGGAGATGGCCCACGAGTGCAGAAATATTACTGTTGCTGTTACTGGAATGGGGGCTGATAAACTGCCAAGAAATTGTGCAGAATCACAAACAAATACACCTTCAGGAAGTAGAAATGCAAGGTTCAAAACCCCAAAACTATTGGAGACATTAAACCTGTGAAAACTGCAGAGCCTTTCTATAAACTAGTCAGGATGAAAAGTCATCAGATCTTTACAAGCTCCTCAAGCTAAAGTGTACCTATGCTAACTCTTCTTTTGAATTTAAGTATTCACAGATAAAATTGTTGAACTCATTCTAAAATAAACATTTAGATCATTAGCTGTACATCTTCAGTATTTCATGGGCTTTAATATTTTAGAGAAGTCTTGCAGAAACAGGAAAGTTACTAGTACATATACTCTCTAATTATAATTCCTCTAGAAATTTGCTGGTTTTTTTTTAACTTCACAGAAATTCAGATAAGTTGACCATTTTAATTAAATGTAAACAACTTTGTAATAACAACTCCAATGTCTCTTCCAAGAGAGTGATCCTAGAGGCCCAGTGCACTTTAAAAATACCAAGGAGTTGCATTACAACCTGCTGAGACATTGCTGTACTGTCAAAATGATGTGGCAGTGAGTGCATTTTGAACAGTGCTAACCTGATGTTCTGAGTCTCAGTCAGCTTTAAAAATGTATTGTGTCCTTCCAGCTTTATTAGTTCTTCATATCTGTGTAAAGGGTAAACTTTCCACAGTCTAAACATTTAAGTCAGAGTTTTATACTTGTTGGTTCTGAATTCAATACGAATAGAAAAGAAGGATTTTGATTATTGAAATTATCTGGGTTTATGGGATGATGGTCCTGGCTCTCTCAGGTGCACTGAGGATTCCTAGGGGCTGCACAGTGTGAGTTGGCATTTTCTTTCATTGCATTTTTCAGAATCTACGACCGTTCCCCATATGGGTCCCTCTGAAGTCAGGCAGATCTCTAGGTTGAAAATCATCAGTAAAAGCAGAAGTTAGAACTAATTTATTTCTGTTCATGCACACTGCACATCCTGTGTCTCTGCTGCAGTGAGCATGTCACAGAGAGGACACAGGAGTGAAGGTCAACTTGGTGTCTTTGCCTTGCCTTGCACTTCCTTGCATGAGTTCCAGTGTGGCGGGGGCAGAGAGTTAGTTGGTAGCTGTCCTGTAGCATGTGCTGGGGTTTTTGTGAGCTAATGGATGGTTATTTCTGGGGCCTGAACCTGGCTACTGCTTCTCTTCTTTACAAATTCTACTGCCCTTTCTTTGGCTTGTCTTCTTTGGAACATTCAGGAATTACATTAATGAGCACATTTATCATCAAGTAAGAAATATGGTTTATAAATCTCTGCCAGAAACAGAGGGATCACTTATGTAAATTATGTACTAATACACATTACTATTAAACACATATTATTAAGAAGAGTGGCTGAAGCAGTTCAAAGTTTGCTAACCAAAGAGAGAGGGGAGTTGAAGGAGTGGAGGCATTTGTTCATTCAGATAGGGGTTAAAAAAAAAAAAAAGAAAAGCATCATCTCCTTTTTGCTTTTCCTGAGCTTCACATTCACAACTGACAGATGTGTTTCCCGCTGCAGGTGCCTTTCGGCAGTGCCATAAAATGGCAGCCAACCAAGCAAGCAACACCAAAGCTGCTGCCTCCACAAATAAGGGCAGCCCCTTTGACAGCCAGGGACTGGGGTTGTGGTCTTTGAAACTGGATAGAAAGCCACCACAGAGAACTGAGGAGCAGGTGAGAAGCAGAACAGTGCAGGTGCTCCCATAAGGGAAGAGCTGGAGGACAAAGATTATCAACCTTCTCTTCTGTGCTGAGGGGAAAGCTCCAGGGAGAAGGAAAGCATCATGAGGATGCATTTGGAAAAAAACCGAACAAACAGCAGTTCTAATTCTCTGAGGAAGGTGGGTTCAGTGCTCCCTGAAAATCACTGTAGGGGAAAGGAAATTTATTAGTTGGGAAAAACTTCTGAGGAAGAATTAATCCTGCTCAGGAGAGGGAAGAAAGTCAGCAGGGAAGTGAGGAGGAGTGAAGCTAGTATTTCTCTCCATGTTTATATCAAATACCTGATCTCTGGAGTCCCTTCTGTCCCAGGGATGACATGCCCACTGTTGAACAGAGGTCTAGAAGATGCTTATTTTCTGCTTATGTGTGTGTGTAAAAGGCCATCCTGAAGTAGGTCATAACTGTGAGTCAGGAAGGGCTGAGCATCACTACAGACCTACTCTCTCATGGACTTGAGGTTATTTTAGAGAAGGAAAAAACATTACCTAGGGAGCTAGCACTCTAGTCAGGTTTCTTTTAAATGTCAGCTGCTTACTGTGCCAGTATAGTGGAGCTCAGGCTGCAATAACTGGCATTTATCAGGGCAACCCTTTTTTTTTTTTTTTTTTTAACATCTAATTTATGGCAGTTTTAAGTTCCTTACATTGGGCTGTAGAAAATCCTCTTACAGATTCAGAAATGATCCCCCATATATTTATATAAACAAAGCTTAGGAATGGGAAATCTAAATTGTTAATCACTTGTGCAGTGTTCTCCATGGAAATATCAAGCAGCTCTCTTTTGAGAGGGTAAAATACCCCCTTTGCACTCCATACAAAAAGGTTTTCTTTGTTACACCTGCCAGCATGAAAAAGGATTAAATTTAACAGAGCTTAACCTAGCCATCGAGGGGAAACCATTTAAATGACTTCATGTCATGGTTTCTTTCAATGGCATTGCTCCGGTGACTTAATTTAGTTTCACAAAATATAAGAGAACTTTTTCACCTATGCCACTCAAATTTGTTGTATTTTTTTTACAACTGGTATGGATAATACAGGCAAGCATCAGCTGCACTGCCCTGTGGAAAATATGTATCTATTTCCCTGGATTTTTTTTATGGCATTCATCAGGGAGGGCAAATAAAAAGTTATGAATGTGCCTTATTTACCATTATTTAATTTTATAAAGCAATGAATGCTAATCTCATGATGAAGTTTTGGCAGACATTTGCAGAAGGCATTCTTAGTGTGCTATCTAGTAAACAAAAAATGTTGAGTATTGTTTCTGTATCAGATTATTGACATTTTCTTCTCTTTTAAGGTATTTTAAAATGAACCTGTCTTTTGTAGAAAATGCAAGCTCAGAATTTCTGCCCAAAGGGACAGACTACTGGAAAGAATAATGTTAATTAAAACAGGAGTTTAACAATAGGCATATAGGGGCTTTTTATTATCTTGACACTTTTGGTAGCCATTAACGTAAGCAAAGAGAAATGCAAGGTGCTACAATGGGCACTAGTGGCATGAATGTGAGTTAAAAAAACCTGCCCATCAGTGCAGATGAGCTGTGGAAATCCTGTAAGAGAAGGCATTTTAGAGCTGCACACAGAGGGATCCTTGATGAGGACCAGTTTGGAGCTGCTGACCTACATGAGGCCCCAGGGACACGGACCATGCGCATCTGTGACGCAGGTACAGAGCCACAAATGAGAGAATCCTAGGGGCACTTGACTTTTTGAGCTTTTGTCACCTTACTACCTCTAATATGCTGGTAAGGTTATGGGCATATATCATAATGGATTTTCAGTTTTAACTTCTGAGAGTAGGTCTTTAGGAAGAAAGAACAAAACCCAACCTGTGAATGGGCAGTACTGCGGAGGTCATAAAAATCAGAGAGAAATGTGGACTCCCTTGTTCCCCAGTACTGAGGCAGACTGAGCATCTCTTAAACCAGCCCACTTCCTTACTTAAAAAAATGTGTCAAATTCAACATATTAATAAGACATTTTTTTAGACTTTCATGACTATCTGAAATATCTTAAGTACAATAAGCCTAATTGCTGAAATAATTTCACTATTTGAATTGTGTTGCTGCAGATGGTATTCAGCAAGAAAAATGGAATTGTGAAGGGGTTTCTGCTGTTTTTTATTTCATTTTACTCTCTTCTTCTCTTTATTCTCAGTGTTACTAGTGGTAACAAATAGATTATTTAAAATTTGCTTTAAACTATTTATAATGAGTAACCTCACTAAGCTGCAAAGTAAATTTGTACAAAGGTCCAGGTGACATCAGCTTCTGCAAACACATGTGAACAGATCAGTGAACAGGAAGTAATTAAACCCTTTAAGGGAAATAAATCTTTCAATTTAATGGAATGAACGAAAAGGTCCCTATTTGATGTTTAACATCTTGGTAAGAAATGTCTTATATTAGAGAATATGCTCACTGCATCTAAGAATTAATCAAATTTTGATACATTTGGATTTTATCGTATTTGCAAAATTCCATGAACACAAGGAAGCATGTCACTTTAAAATGAAGTTTGCTGAGGTTCAAAAATTTTAATTAAGCTTAAACATAAAAAAGAAATATCAAGGAAGTATTAGTAATTTTTGTGTTACTAACAAGCAATTTTTAATTTTGTTCTTCTATTTTGTCAATATGTATTTGCATACAAAAGACTATAAAGACTTCCAAGAGGAATAGAAAATTGAAACTTAACTTTTTAAGGAGTAAATCTTTATATATGTGGTATGTGTTTTCTCTTAATATGATAAAATCCTATTATTTCTAAAATTCCCACAATAAATATAGTTTTCCCCGCTTTTATTTCTGTGAAAGTTAAGGCAGAGCAGCTACCTCTAGCAGCTAGTCCTCTGCTCACTGACTGTGTTGAGTTAGATGCTATTAAAAAAAAAAATTGTGGACAACCTGTGGCCTTGTTCAGCCTTGTTGGTCCATGTTTTGCAGCCATGGGCTAATGGATGCTTCTTGAGATGTGTGACTGACACAAGCTGCTGACTGGAGGATGAGATATTTCAGGTTGTAGTGAAACCTCATAACTTCCCCAAATCCTTCTCTTGTAGCCTCTGTGAGCTGAAGGGTCCCTTCCTTGCTGTGCCAGGCTTTCCAAGTCTGCTTAGCACACAGTCAGGAGAAAGGTTGCCCCAGCCACATTATTGGTAAACCTTGACAGCCTCTGTAGTTGAATATTTTTAAGAGTAGGTTTCTGAAGCCAGGAGAGCAAACACTGATCTAAAAGAGAAGTTCTAAGTGTCTAATGTGGTAATTGATTTAATTTAGTGTAAGCCCTTTGCAAAAAGGCAACGTCCACAGATCAATAAGGATTTAATGATCTGTGCAGATCAAATACGTGTCTGTACAGATCAAATATCTACAGATAAGTAAGTGCAAGTATACTGGACTTAATTAAAATCTACTTTCAGTGGATCACTGAGTGTAAATTATTTATTGCTGAGGGAGTAGCACTGTCAGTGGGAGATGCCACTTTCTCATGTGGCAGTCTGCTCCTGTGTGATTTCTAGGCAGAGAGAAAAGAAAATCTCCTTGGCATTGGCTTTGCAGAAGGTGGGCTTTTTTTTTTTTTTCTTACTTGGGGTAGACAGATTTGTTCATATCAGAAACAGTAAGACCCAAAACACATGCTGCTTCATTGGTGACAGCTGACTCTGAAATCACATCATGGTGGTGAGTTTCTCAAAGTCAGATTTTGTCCTTATAATTAGCAATTTTTATAGAGGTGCTGCTGAATTTTAGCTGGAGATACCTAGTGAGTATATGGATGTCCTGAGTTTTCTTGCACTACTTGACTGAGTTTCATTCTAAAGTGAGAATTCCCAGATGTCTATTTGGTTACATAAACTATATCAGCAAACTGGTTGTTTGGAAAGCAAAGTAGACTCCTCCAGTAATCTGCTAATTTTATTTACAACTTTCTGAAATAAACTATTCCTTAATTGTAGGTTATATATCATGTTTTTTTAAGAGCACTTTGCTTTACTCAGTTCTCTCCACATCTTTTTATTTTCCCATATTGGCATACTCAATTTTACACAAAAGGAAAAGTTAATCTGGAGGTGAACTTGAGCAAGACATTGAGGTCAAGGAGTATAAAGCACTTCAGTCAGGGAGGAGCTAACAGAAAGGCAGCTGGGATTTTAGTTGCTTTTCTGAATCCAGGGCTTTTTCTCACTCCTGCATTTTCTTCTGTTCAATACTGAACATTGCTAGGCCAGAAATAGGAATAAGATCTCACCTCAGGCAAATTTTTAGTACATGAAAGACTGAGAACTGCTCACATCTGATGGTTCTGGAGACCTTATAATGAATTACCTTGTATCAAAGTATTTTTGTGGTCATTTAAGTAGAGAAAGAAGGTTTAGCATATTTCATTCTTGAAATCTTCCCTTCCAGGTATTTCTGATACCTGTAGCAACTGTGCCTTGGATTGCTACACTGTCATTGTGTATTTTTAGGTGCAATGGAGCATTTTAGCCTCTCTGAAAGAGTCTTGTACAATAATTTTAGTGGTCCATGTATTTTGAAAGTGTTACTTGCCAAGAATCCAAGTGCAGTTTAGTAAATATATATGCATGCTGACAAAAGCTTGTCAATATATCCAAAATGCCAAAGACCTTGTTTTCCTTTGACCTCTGTGAGAATTTTATTGTGGTGAAAAGGACATGTTCAATTTAATACTTTTTGGGTTTTTGCTTTTTTTATTACTTCCTCTGTATCCTTCAGTTTTCTGGAGAAAAAGCAAAGCCTCAAACATGAGACAATCTGATTTTCTCATTCACCATTCAGAAGAATATAGATAATGCAAAGCTGTTTGATAATGGAAAGGTATATTCAAACTGATGATCCCTTTTACAGCTATTAAATCCCTGTTGCAAGGTCAGGAGAACCTTACAGGTGAGATATCTGGTGAGGTTTCTGGTTTTCCCTAGGCTTCTGTATGAGCAGCTGAAATTGTTTTTCTGTGATTACATCTGTGTATGGATTCAGGAGTAGCAAAGGTGCCTGGACTTTCTAGCACCAGTCTGAGTCTGTACTTTTTGCCTCTTGCTGCTGCTCCTGAAAGGTACCAATATGTTGAAGCCCCATTACTCGGCTGGCACAGAAAGAACTGGAGATCTGTGCTTCTACAATTGTATACTGAATTTCTTTTGTACTGTTGAGCTGGTCACCTTGTCTCCCACAGATGAATTAAGTTCCTTTCCTCATAACATATGAAATCCCTTTTGAGCACTACCCAAATCATGGCTATAGTTAGGATCTTGTAGGATCCCAACTATCCTAAAACTTTGTCAGTGTTCTCATGGGACAGATACATATGATTTGCTTGATTGCTGCAGTATATGCAGAAAATAACATAAATATTTTCATAATTATCTATTTAAACTGCCTTACAGATTTTCATACAGCATTCAGTGCACTCTCAACCCTTGTCAGTTTTCCTCACTGATATCCCTTAGGAATAAAAGATACAAATCACCAAATTTTATTAAATATGTATTCTGGCCCTGGGTTTGGGAGTTTATGTAGCCTGGTTACAATTTGACTGTAAACAAAACCTTTGAATCTTTAACTTATAGTAAATTTATAATGGGACAACAAATAACATGTAACAGAGCCTGGCCTATAGTTGTTTGCACTTCAAGTGCTTAACAAGTGAGATACAGAGCATCTCCCTGACAAATGTCTACCCTCCTTTTTTTGATGTGGTGATAACAAGGGTTTCCATCCCTGGCTGACGGCAGATGAAGAATTTGGAAACTCCTTATCTGATGGATGGGAAAGGCAATTGAATGCTCAGCTGGATTCTTTTTGTTTCTATGAATGAGTGAATCAAGGAAAAGATTTGGAGGAGACCTTCTTAATCTTTTTCTCAGAGATTCTTTTCCTCTTCTCATTTGGTTTTGACACAACAGAACTGACCTGTCCACTTTATCTTCTGCCTTGTCTAATAATCAGAAGCACTCTTTCTGCTTACGTGCCACCCTGTATTTGTGCAGTGACAGTCCGAGGTGGGAGGGAAGGAAGGAGCAGATGAAAAATGTCCTTCTAACCCTCAGGGATGCTCAGCTCATGCCCACAGACTGATGATCCTTTGCAGTCATTATCCCAACTGCTGCAGTTTATATGCAGAGGGGAGACTTCTTATTTGCTCCCACCTTAGGCTGTGAGAAAGGCTTAAATTTTTTTAAACAGAAACAAAGAAAAAAAAAACAAACAATGGAGGAAAAAAGGGAGATAAAACACCCCACCAGAAAGCATCTTCAAGATTAGATGCTTGGCTGTGCAATGTGGGCTGAAATGCTTATCCATGCTTTTGTGATTAGCAGGCTGGATTATTATGTAACCCTGCATCACCAGGTCTCCCTGCTTCAACTCTCTCTCAACCCTCTTTGCTTGCATCGAGTTCCCAGTGCAATGGAAAGGCCATGGCGAAATCTCACCTTTAATATCCTTATGCTGACTTAAGCAAGGCTTTATGTGGCCTTGTTTTGTCTTACAGCTCTGATCTGATTTCATCCTGCTCTCCAGGGATGTCCTTGTGTTCTGCTAAAGCTGCTGTGGATTAGATCGTGAGGCTCATGAATGAAAATTTCCTTCTTGGAGATTCACAAGGAAATCTCCCTCTAGGAAGAGGGGAGGTTTTCTACAGCTGAAATCAATGGCAAAGCTCTCACTAAGTCCAAAGGAACTGGGATTTGACCCAATACATTGATTTTTCTCTATATAAATCAAATTCTACAATTCACATACTGCCTTACTTGTCCAATTTTTTTGGTTAAATTTAAAACGCATTGATGCTAAAGTGCAATCTCAGAATGACAGTTATTAATGGTATAGTTCCCACTGAAGCGAAATGGAATCTTCCATTGACTTCAGTGTGATTTGAATGAGCCTCTGAACTTACATTTTGACTGTCTTCTTTCCTAACCTTTTACATACTGCTGAGTATTAGAATTGAGTCTTTTTCTGCCTTCTTCCCTCTTGTGGTTTTCATTGCTGTACATTCTTCAAATAATCTATCTCACCATAACATACTTTGGGTTTCAATCACCCTGCAAAACCCCACACCCTGCTCAGATACACAGACAGGCACTCATCACCTTCCCTGTGTCCCATCAGTGCAAAAACATTGATATGCCTCAACTATCTTTGTCCAACACAAACATACAGCCTGTTCCTACACAGCATACCAGAAGGAGAGAAGACCCAACTAATTGACCAGAGGGAACTGATAAATAAGGACGTGTTCCTACTGCCATTATCAGGTGTCACTAGCAACGTGTAGGGAAGTGACTGGGTGAGGGAAAGGGTCCCCTTTGGAAGAAATCTTTTCAGCCAAATTTGCTTCTTGTCTTGTCTGATCCCAAATAGGGGGAAACTTAGCCAGCAGCCAGGGGTGTAACAAGCATCTATACTAATACAGGATGGGAAACATAGACAGCAGTTTTACAGAAAATTGTTGTGCTTGTGGATTCTTATTTTGCCAACAATAAAAGACAAATGTTGAATGTTCAGACCTCAGAGGAATCTGACCTCTGTATTAGGCAAAATTCATGCTAAACATAAAGTAGAAATATGCCTAAATATGATTTACTGTGAAAAGCCAGGATGACATTTATAGAAAGATTTTATCTAATAGATTGGTTAGATATTTTAAAAGGAATTAAATGCAAATGAAAACCTTTGTGATGGGGCTGATAAGGGACATTCTGAATAACAATAAAGTGTTCCAAACAATTTCTACTTAACGACTTTTTAAAGAAACAGCTATCATGAAACAAGAAAGAGAATCCTTTAAGGGGTTAATAACCTGCTAAAAGATGGAAGAAAAAGAAGTGGGAATAAGTGGTCAGCTGCATGATAGAAGGAACCGATTTCTATGACATTCAACACACTCATAAATGAACTTAGATATTCGCTTAAGTAATAAAAGCATTAAGTAAAGTAAAATTATTCTGTGTAGTGAAATAAAAACAGGCACAAAGAGTTGCAGAAGAATCGCACAGGAGTGAGTGACAGCATGCTAGAGTGGCAGGTGAAATTTACTGTCAATAGATTAAAAGGAAAATGTAGATGGGGAAACAACTATAGTGCACACAGGAATAAAATTTTAACAGACATGGCAAATTTCATTTATATAGAGTAAAGCTGTGTTTTGAGTTTGGAGTGCCTCTAGTTAAAGGCACTGTCTGATTCAGAGACTTCAGAAACCGTGGTACATGGAGAAGTCTCAAAAGAAACATGTGGTGGTTCTTGCTTTAGTAGCAAACAAAATTTACTTTAACCATTTTACAAAGCAAACACATGCAGGACACTTTTTACTGCACTAATGCAGCCTCAGCAGCACATTGTGTTCAGGCTGGGGCACTGCCTTTGAAGAAAGAAGTGGTTTTGTTGGAGTGAGTCCAGGGGAGAAAACCAGGATGATTTCAGCTCTAGATAAGATGCTGATCAAACAAAGAAAAGAATGTGTTATCATGGTACTGGGAATTCTTCTAGAGTGTTTTGTTGTTGTTGTTGTTTTATGAATAGAACAAAGAGGGAAGAGGTATCCACCTGAAAAACAGTTTCTGTACAGCTTGTTAGGCACCAGCTTGCATGGATCGAGCTATCAAAAATTTTTTTCCTCCAGCACTCATGTAGCTTCCACAGCCTCAGTGTACTGTGTCCTAGCTCCAGAGACTGGTAAAGCATTACCTGCAATATATTATTTGCTCTCACTTGACCTTTTTTAATAAAGTAAAGTCTTTAAATACAGATTCCATTGTGACAGAGATGTGTTGTAGTCTTCATTTTTTTTCAGGAAACCTGAAGAGTCCACCTAAAGTTTATTAATTCTTGCTCAGGAGTCATCAGAAACTGTGTGATGTGTAATCAGCCTCTCAGTGATAAATTGTCTTTTAGTGTAACTGATTTTTTAAAGATATTTCCTTAATCTAAAAGTTATTTTAAAATATATATATTTAAAGATATTTTCTAAATCAATTCTAAATTGGACACAAGAGGAAAATATTTCATTATGAGGACAGTCAGACATTGGAATGGTCTCCCAGGGGAAGGAATAGATTCCCCCACTGAGGAAATTTTTAAGTCACAGATTGACAGCGTGCTGAGACATCTCATATAAGCAGTAACATTAGAAGGGTTGGACCAGATGATGCTTGAGATCCCTTCCAACCTGATATTCTATGATCTGTTCTTTGCATGTTCATCTCCCCTGTTCTCCACATGTTTGACAGACACTGGAGCAAAAATGTTCCCCATGCTTTGTCCTCAGTCTTCTGGCTCCAAATGATGACTGCAAAAAATTCCACCTGCACAAGGTGCACACTCCAGGAAGCAAATGCTGTGTCTTGTGCACTGGGTTAGACTGCAGAAGTTAAAGAAGGATTTTATGTGTATTTAGAAAAATGATTAAAGAACATGATAGCTATTACCATTAATTGTTCACATCTGACTTGATAAGAACCTTTTCCTTCTTTGATATCTAAAAAAGAGACAGACAAAAGTTCATTTTTATGTGCTTTGTGTTTTCAGCACAAAAGGCTGAGCTGTTGCATCTCAAAGTTAAACTTGAAAGTACAGGAAAGAATTACATTAATATACTCATAAGCCTATGGGGCAATTCAGTTTCCATTTGAAAATACTTTTGGACTGAGACTAAAAATGAAAGTAACCAAACCTCAAATCTCAATTTTACAAGGAGGTTAAAATCATAAAAGAGGGCATGTCTGAACTGTAGAGCAATACCATTTGTTGAATTTTCCCCAGGCCTGGTAGTAAACATGATGCTACTTTCTAAGCTCTGTGTGGTGTAAATGCAAAAGATGTAATCCACATATTAAACTCAGTGGAATAATTTTCAGGTTTCATGAGTTTGCAACCATGTCCTTATTTAGTAACACATCATGGCTTAATTTTAGTGTTGTAAAATTTCAAAAGGCAAATGAAAGTAATATGCTCTTCTATTTTTCCCTCCTTTTTATGACCAGTGTGAAACAACCTTCATACATCTTAGTGGTATGTTTGAGTTCACTGTGTCTCCCGTGCTCTAAAAGAATGATTGACTTTTGTTGCTGTTGAAATTTTCTAGAAGCCTAGTGGAACTGCTTGTAATTTATCTCTGTTTAAAAGCTCTGTTTAAAATTGCAGCTGCAATTTTAACTGTCTTAGTAATTTGCTAGAATGAAGTCCTGTCTAGCCCCAGTATGGCTTTCTATAGGTGAGAAGAAAAACTGGTGTATGAAAACTTCCTTGGAGATAAAACATAGAGAATTACAACACAGAGCTGTGGAAGCCTGGAGAGCTGAGTTCAGTCTATTGTGAGCATGAGCAGCCAGTCCAGTGTTTAAGCCTACAGACTAGATGTTAACTAAAATTATCCGTTAAAATGGCAATTTTGTTCTAGTGTAAGTGAAATATTTGTAGGCTGTGTTATCTCTTAACCACTTTCTGTAAACAAAATGAGGCAAAGTTAGATTTTTCCACGTGAAAAAAATCTTCCAAATTCCACAGGAATTAGGTATCACTGCAAAATGATCTGCACCACACAGATAAAATGGACATTGCCTAGAAATCCAACCTGTTTTAACCAAGGATGCCATTTGCACATGGCAGCCCAAAATCTGCCATGTGTTCCTGCCACCAAGAGGGGTGGGGGCAGAGTTTGGCCCAGTACCTTTATGAAAGAACTCTGATTTGTACATTTCTTCTTTCTGCAGAGATCAAAGTCCGTTTACTCAACTAAATAGTGAGGGCTAGTGTAGATTTATGGAACCAATTTAAAGAATTAATAAACCACACCATAAATCTTGCTAAGGTCACACTGTATGTGATTGTGCCCATATTCAGACGTGAAAATTTGGTATCCTTCCAAGTGAGAAGGCTAGCTTTCTTGAGCTTAGTTACAGTAAATAATTAAATTCATGCCCCTTAAATAATGGATCATTGAAGAGAGTGTTGGGTTTTGTTGTTTTTTTTTTTTTTTTCACAGAGATTTTTAAATTATGTGCCCAGCCCTTCAAAGTACAGAGAGCTTTCAACTGCTTTGGACTTTGGTCAGAGCTGAAAGCACTTTGCATCTCGCAGAACTGAGGCCATTAAGTAGGCCTGAATCAAAATGCCTACTGAAAAATTTTGAGTCAGGATGCACATGATAAATCCTGTAACTCAGACTTGTCCTTAGTACAAATCAATATTTACAGTTCTCATGGTCTTAAAATGCAGCAGCTCAGCAAAGATGGTCTGTATAAAACATCGAAGGAGCATGAATAAAAAAAGAATCATCTCATGAATAGAGAGTTTTAAAATAGATAGTGTAAAAATAGCTTGTTACTTAGGAAATTTTCTCATCCTTAAACCTTACAGAGAGCCAGAGACTTGATCTTTAGGGTGATTTCAGTTTTAAGTCTTCTTGGGTTAAACTCTGCCCTGATAACTAAGCCGTTCTCTCTGCTGTACAGATATTAATCTGCTTCCACACAGCTTTTTGCCCACTAATTTCCTGTAATTAACCTTTGACATTTTCTGTGTATTTGCAGTTTTGTCACTTAAAAAGCAGTCTTTCCTTCTAAAACTTCAAGTAAGATATGTCTATTTTAATTTTTTTTATTTTTTAGATTGGGTGTATGAGGAAAGGAAGAGGCATATGACTGTACACCCAGACTTTCCTTATCCTTAATAACTTATGAACCATATTAAGCTTTGTTTGACACAAGGAAAGAGTTACATTTCAAAGACATGAAGTGTCTGCCTGCACACCACCTGCGTTCAGCTCTGGATTTGCTGTAGTGTGTGTTATTTCCCCTTGTTCATCTCCCACAGGAGGTGATGGGGTGGGAATAGGGTCTGGTATCTCTGCATCAAATCCATCAGAAAATGGGAGTAGGCAGTGCTGCTGCATTGGGGCAGCCTCCTCATTTGCTTGGTCTGTGTGTCAGCCTCAGTGATGAGGTTATCATGAAGCTGGCTTTTTTCTTTCATTAGGAAGCAGCAAAGCTCAAGAGACTGCAGGTACTACCCCAATAGTAGTGGCTCTCCATCTTAACCCTAGTGACAGGGTTTGCTGAGTTTTTATAAAATATGTGGATAAAAACCTTCCCTGTATAACAGGTGCCTCTAGCTCCATTTTTGTATCCTGCCTGGGAGAACAGCTTCCTCCTAATGAGCCATTTCTAACTCCAGCTCTTGGTTTGAAATACTGCTTTGAATAGGACATGAAAGAGATATGATACTGTGTGGGAAGAGAAGGAAATACAGTGGGAGGAGAGAGACAGCAGCAGAGCTGTATTGTCATCTGTCTTGATTATTGTTCCAAAAACCTCTCCATGTGTAGTCACCTGCTCTGATGTTATTTAGTCAGAGGACCTATAGGTCCTGCTCCTGCTGAGTGAGATTGCTGGGGTAGTTTTTCAGAGGTTTTTTCTCCCTCCTCTTTCAGTCTGACTGTGTGCTGTGATTTCTGCTTGGTCAGAGGAGATGGTTATAAGCTCAGACCACTACCCACTGAAAAGGGTAAATGTCTGACAAATCCTTGAAACTGCTCAGGTGGCTTCTGGGTGCTTGGGTCGGTCCTGAGCCTCAATTCCATACCCCCAGAGAAGCACTGCTTGTGCAGCACAACAGTCCCTGCTCTCAGAGCTAACCACTGTTTACAAAGTTAGTGGACTAAGATGCTAAAAACATCTAAGACCTGTTGAGGGCATTTCATCTGTCTGCCCAGTTGCATATTAATAGGGTGTACTGTAAACCAAGGCTTGCAGCTGAAGGGCAGGCAGCTTAGCTCAATTCTTTCAAACTGCTGTGAATGTAATTACACCTAACAAATCAGCCTTTGAATGATGCCCACCAAAAACGAAGCACACACAGATTTATTGCCTCGTCTGTGTGTGAGAAAGGCAGGGAATGTGATCTGAAAAGGAGAAAATAAAAAATTAAAGGATGCCATGCAGTGCAGACTTCTCTCTAGATGTCTAAATTGGAAAAGAGCAGCAAATTTTTGGGTTTGCTTTAAATACATCACCAGGTGTTTTGCCTCTCAGAACATGTCATATCAAATGAGTGACCACCGAGGAGGTTCGCAGCGGGGTGCGGAACCACACTCTGCAGAAAGTGGGACAGGGACGCTGACAGCTCTGTTCCTGTCAGTCAGACAGGCTGGTCCTGTAGAGGAGACCAGCTCTGACTGCATACCTTAAAGTGCAGCACCAAACATATGCGCTTGCCTCCTTCTGACAGGAGAATAACAGTTACAAGGATCTGGAGTGATTTATTTTTCCTAAGCATTCCTGATAGGATATTATTATACGCTGGCTTATTTCCAGCAGTCGGGGTGACATCCAGTATTTTAGCATTATATTCAAAATGCACACACGTATCAGAGAAAAGGTTTCTAGCTTAAAAAAAAAAAAAAAAAAAGTTTAAAAAAAAAAAAGTGACATGAAAACCTTACACTTTTTGAATGCTATGCACATACTCATCAACCAGGGATAATTAGGCCTGTTGAAGCCAGTGAATACTGAAAACGTACAGAGGGTTTATTTGTTGCTCTGAAGGGGTGCAATAACAGGTTTGGTTTCTCTTGCTGTTTGCCTGTCAATCATACTTTTAATTACCTAATTGTTAGATCTGTTAACAGCCAAGACTGGTTGACAACTTTAGGGTAAAGGGCCTAATAATTTTACTGTCAACAGTACTCCAGTTTTTTCAGTACAAGGAAAGAAAACAAATGCAGCCTTCAACACAAACAAATGGAAAAAACAGCTCCAAAAGCTGCATGAAGCGGATGACAGGCGAGCTGTAGCACACTCAAATGATCAAGCTGCTGTAAGTGGATGAGCATTGTGAGTGGAGTTGTCCAGCCTGGGATTGTTGTTTGGATTTGCCTGAAGTCTGATTTAAACCCTAATTTGCACTGAGTGCACAGAAAGTTTGAGAAGTTCATTTTTAGTTAAAAAGTGAGGACTTTTGTGCAGCAGTTTCTACCTGGCCTGCAGGTTTGTTGCCTGTTTTTATGCCTCCTCACATTTTTGATGGTAGGAAGGACTAAATCTTGACAGTGCTGTGCAAGTAAGCATTGCTGGCAGGAGTGAATAATACCACTCGTGATCTTCCTGGAAACTGAACTTCAAATGACAGTGTCTGAGCCTCACTGTCTCCACAGGTGACAAACATCTGGGCTATGTTAAAGGGAACTGAGAAATTTCTGAGAAGTCCCCCTGGTGCATCTCAGCTTTCTAGACCAGGGACTGATTCAGATGAAGAACCTCATTCCAGGAAAAGAACATAGCTTTAAACGAGTTAACTTTTTCACTTCTAAAATAATTTCTTCTTTTGTACCCAAATACAAACTTTGTGGCTAATACTCTGAGGTACTGTCCCACACTTTGCTGGTTATCCAGTAACTGGCTCCTATGATTGCTGCCTTAGGGTATGGTGGTGCACAGAGGCCAGAATTATGACGGATGCTTCTGTTATCAGTTATGTACTAGTATTATGATAAGGCATAGTCTGGCCTAAAGATATCACACTCTGTTTTAAAAACAATTCGGTTTTGTGATTGCTTTTTATCTCTATCTTCATTTCTGTAGGATTAAGCCAGAGACTGCTACTTTGCTGGGAGTCTAATATTTCTCTAATGGCATGAGGCATTTGATGTCACCAAAGGTTTACTTCTATCGCAGGAGTTACTAGTTCAGTTTTCTCCTTTTGGATCAGTGTTTAGGCTATGGGAGTTGCCATCACAATGAGGTAATGCTTCTATTTTGTCTTTTATTGATTAACTTTTTTTTCCCACATTCTTCTGGCAGAGTGCAAAGGTTTGTAAAGCATAGGAGGCTTTGTCTGGAGCTGTTTAGTTAGCATTACTCTTAGTAAACATAGTTACTTTTACTAATTCCCTGGCAGGCTCTTAAATACTCTTACTACAAAACCAACACCATGAAATACTCCTATGCAAACTGTATGCCAACCTATAATCCTATAACCAGTTTCTTCCTCAAATAATGACCAATATGAATAAAGGCAAACTACCCTAGATTTTAGGTCAGCCAAGGTTACAGATTCCTGGTTATATTATTTGCTTGTAATGCACGAAGAAAATAAAAAGGAATCTGTCCAAGAGGCAGGTTAGTCACAGCCTATTTCCTGGGTTGCTTGTGGAGAAGAGGAGGTTTAAAACAAAACATTTACTTTAAAGGGATTTAAAAATTGCCATTCCAGACATGTTTGTCCTTAAAGGTTCTGATCCAGAGATCATTAAAGCCCATTATTAGACTTTTACCAATTTAGAGATTTATATCAGGCAACCTCTGAGCACTTTTACAGGATCTGGTGGACCGCAAAAAAAAAAAAAAAAAAAAAAAAAGGATTTCATAAAACCTTTATGTGCTACTGCTGTTGACACCCCCACTGACAAGTCCAGTGTCATAATTTCACTGTTTCCAGCTGGCATTAGGTTTTGGAGCATAATTATGGCTCTATTCCTCAGTGTGTTAACTTGTCCTGTAGCAGAAGTCAACATGACAGAAGCCAAGAGAGACTGACTTGAAGTACACTGATGCTGGGATGTATACAAGGAGATACAATGATTTTTTTTATTATTTTTTTTTTCAGTTTTAAACTTGACACACAGAGACAAGTAAATTACTGTTAAATGACTCAAAAGTTAACAGTATGCTATTGTTTCTCATCTTTGGTTTTTTCTCAGTATCTTAATATGCTTTCCACAAATTGCTTACAGCTCAGATGTCTGCACATTAGCAAAGCAGAAGGTTACTGCTTCGTAACACCACTGTGGGTTGAGTGACTGATACCAGGGTGTCTCTTGGAGGGCCATGGGGCTGTTTTGCTTAATTTCCATGCCAATAAGGCAAATTTTGGTAGGGCCCAGTGTAATGGTGTGGTCCAGCTCACAGATACAGATAAGGAAAATTGCTTCTCAGGAGAGGGAAAGCAATGAGGATGAGTGGTTTCTCAAAGCCTGGCTATTTCCAATGTCCCTGTTTGCTCTTTCCTGGCTAAGAGTGCTTGTAAAACTCAGCTGCCTGTTCCCTGGTAGATCTGATGTAAATAAACCTATCTGAAATGGTAGCCAGTGCTCTATGTATAACCCCAAGGCTTTTCCTCAGTGCCTCATGGGACATACTGTGCCCTCCTACCTCTGAGTTTGGGAATGGGCTGGGGAAGCTGAGGGGTCCCCATGCAGCATGCCTGTGAGTAGGAACAATGACTACTTCCAGCTGAGACCCTGCTCTGTGTGATCCTTCTCTTTTCTCCATCCCTGTCCTTGCTTCTGCCCCTGTTCTGCCAGTTACTCCCATTTTTGGGGTGGGTCTGGGTAATTCTGAGAGCTGGACTGAGCGGGACTCTACCACAGGAGCTTAGAGTCCTTCGTTGTCTCCTCTGCTCTGTATCCTGTAGTGGCTCTGTTTGTGTCTGTCTTGCCTTCTGTATTATTTTTTTTTTTCTTCATCCTCTAGTACTTGTTCCTCAATGTTAGTTCTTCTGGTTTGATGTATGTTTTCATCAGTTTAATGCTTTCTGCTAGAACAGCACTCATAGATGGGCTTGAACTGCTTCTCTCAGTGGCCAGTCCTTTGTTTTGGAATCATTTGAATTATTCATCCCACAAATGATCATATCTGTGTTTAGTGAATCATGTCTCTAGAGGTAGACCTGGATAACAAGGCTCTGAGCAATGCATTATAATGCCTGGATTTTCTTTGCTGATTTCTGGAGCTGAAATCTATCAGTATTTATCAAATGTATTTCTCTACTCAGCAATTCTTTTACATAATTGCATCTTATTCTTTCATTGTTTGTGTTTTAACCTAGCAGATATCAAACTGTTAATTTTTAAAACAATTCCTTAACTTTCAAATTTTTAATACCCATGATCTATCTGTTCATGGACTGAATCCTTCCATGGTTATACAGGGCTTGAAATTTAGCCCTCCTGTTGTCCCAGGTCCCTCTTTTGTACTGTGCTCTGTGATGTTTCTATTGTCTTCCTGTCAGCTGTGATCTCCTCTTCGCTGTTGGTCTTGATGGACTGAAAGGCTTTGTATACTATTTCCCAGCTAATAACATAAGAAGATTCCAGGCTGGACAAATATGTTTGTCTTCTTATGAAAATAACTATATGCAGAGATTCTTGAACTGATTACTAGTTATAGTAATAGTGCTATTTATCTAACTAATAGTCAAGCCAGGAGCAAGATGACTCCTTGAAATTCATTCCTTCTGTAGGCAATGCTCTCTCCCTCTGGGCTAAAAACAACTGCACCAAAAACCACTCATCTCTGGAGTTACAGCAGTGTTTGCTGTGTCTCCTCCCTGATACTTCTGTCAGTGTCTGTGATGCAGTTGTCTTCAGTAGAGAATTAAATACATGGTGTGGCTGCCCAGATTTGGGAAACCTCCCAGGAATGTAAAATTAATTAAATGTAAATGGGCTGATCTAGAGACCAGATCACCCAGAAACAGCCTCAGAATTGCAGGGAACTTAAATGTGTGTGAAAAGGAAGTCTTCTGGTACTTACCCCAGAAAAATTTGCTAAGGACCTCACACGGGATGTTGAAGGCCATGGGTTCTTGGCCTCAAGGCCAACTCCTGAAGGCAGATAATCAAATTTTCTGTATTTTCAAGTAAAGAAACCATCATACACAATACACACCAAAAAAATGAGAGGTTTTTTGACAGTCCCATCTCTGAAATAATGTGTTTTCAAGACTTCACAGGGGAAGTTGTAGAGCAAAGGGCAGATGTTAGTTGGGTCAGGTTTCTCTCAGGCTGGATACGTTGTACAGTGCTGAATTTGGTTTCCTGTGTTGTTTCATACTGTTATTGTTTTGATTTTATTATCTGCATTATCCTGACACTCTAAAACCCCAATTTATAGGAATCCCGCTGTGCTGGGCTTTATAGATACAGAACAAAAAAGCAGTTTTACCTGCTGAGTTTGCTTTCTAAGTGCAAACCAGGAGAAGAACTTGGTCTGCCTGAGAAGCTGTCATGTCTGACATGTGGTCTGCGATCAGGGAAATTCACTATGTAGAATTTTCACAGACTTTTTGACACACTTCCAAAGATGCACACATCCTTATCATAACTGTGCATAACTCTAATGAAATCTGAAACTAATAGTATATAAATCTTTTCACTCAAGCCATAAATTAGGTGCTCTAGAACTGTAGTATCATAATAAAAGCTGTATTCATAGGTTGATTAATCTTTTTTCTTTTTTTTTTCCTTATTTTTTCTGTTCTCATGGGAGCTGTGCTCAACTCCTCAGCTGATGTATCCCTAATCTCTGACCGTGCATTCATTACCATAAAACTTACTCCATGCACTTTGAGCATGAAATAAAACAGAAATTTAATACCATTCTCATTTTAGGTCCCCTTTTCATGTTGTTTATGCAAAAAGAGAAAAAAAGGAAGTTGATCTATTCAGTTTTTCTTCAAGAAAAATTGACAAGTGGCTTTGAAGGCTTGCTTTGAGGCTAAGTTATTAGTTTTGCTGTGGTTTTAAGGAAAAGGTGAAGACAGAAGATGAAATTAGATCAGCAGAAGGCTAAAAGTCCTTTCCCAGAACACCTGGAGAGGTTAAGTAAACTGCATATGGCCCACGTTGAATTTACACATTGTTAAGACTTCTGGGAGTCAGGGAAAAAGTAGGTAGACTGCTAACTTGCCATTTTAAGCAAAAAGCAGCTGGGGGAATGATTACTGCAGTCTGAGATAAGCATAATAGACAATGAGATATACATCAAGCTCATAAAACACAATTCTGTAATTTGACTAAAATCTCCACAAGTCTAATTATGGTCCTGCATGCAAGGTCCTGCAAGCTAACCCATGCAAAGTAAACTTTTTTTGTGGTTTTATTGGCAGCGTGGGGAATTTGTTTGGTTGTTTCTTTAGGGAGAGGGGGTGGGGTGTGCTTGTTTGGTCCTTCACTAAACTACAAATGCCCTGGCTCCCTATGGGCTTGCAACAACATCAGAGTTTGCTGATGCCCTGAAATAAATGGCAATCACAGTATGCTTTCACTCAACTATTCAGGGTATCAGGGTTGGTTTTTTGAAGTACCATTTGATGCTATACACTGACAATGTGCTTTTGTTTGTAACAAACTCTGAAGCCACAATCCTCACCCTTCTAGTGTTAATCCAAAATCTTGGCTTGCTTTCAGGCTATAGAATTAACTGGGAAAAGTTGGAACTGCTTGAGATCTCCCAGCTGTCTTGCACAACGGCTTTTCTTCCAGTGCAACTCCTGAAGGCAGTCAGAAGCAATTAAATGTTTGAGGGATGAAATACTAAGGAATTTTGAAAAACTCACAGAGATGAATTTTAAATCCACTGTCCTTCAAATAGCAGAAGATAACAGGTGGTAGCAAGTGATTTATATGTTTCTTCTGGGAAAAATTAGCAGAGTCCCATTTTATTTAGATATTTTTTGTATATTTGGAGGAGGTTAGTTCTCTCCACATTGTACTCCAGGGGTGATTTCTTTTTTTTACTATTTTTGAGAAAGTATAGACTCCGTAGTGTTAGCGAGCCCTAGTTTTAGTCCCTTGCTGAACCTGCAGACCTTTTACTGTTCTGTTGTCTTGCATTGGGCCTTTCACTGACCCCACCAAACATGTAACATCAGCCCACGGGAGGAGAGGCAAAAGAGTATTAAAAGAGATTTGCACTCTCAAATTCTGGGTTCCTTGTCTACACAGGGAAGCCTAAACTGTTCTGACTGATAGATTGCATCTGACACTCCCCAAAACATCATTTGAGGGTCATTTCTCTATAGGATAGGTTGGTTGCCAGAGTTTGCGGCAAGAACGGGCTGAAGAGAATACCTCTATTTAGGGTTGTGTATTATTAATCTCACTTCTATAAATATAGGTACACCTGAAAAATTTATTATCTTTGGTATATAAATCTATAGTGTGTATGTAGCTCTAAGATAGTCCTGAGTTTGTCCATCCTGTTCCCTATTGCCAGAAAAGGTACTGTTGTCTTCTCTAGATGCTTCTGAAACCTATTATGAAGAGTAGGAGTGGGAAGTCTTGGCAAGTAAGCTCATGATTTTGTTCTGTGTGGCCAGGTTAGTCTTTAAGTATGCATGTCTGACAACAGATTATGTAAATGAGCATATTTTTGTGTTGAACTCTGGGCAATGGAAAGGAGGTAGTAAATAGACATGTGGTGGTTCATTTGATATTTTGCATCTGAATACTTAAAGACATTGAAGAAGCAGCCCACCATGGATGGCTGTGTGAATGGTATGTGGAGAAGAGGGGGGCTGTGAAGTTCATTCAAGAGCTTCTACCAGGATCAAAGGTCTGTTGTGTTAGACACCAACACATAGCCAGGTAGAGTGACTGCTCAAAAAGTTTTCACTCTGAAGAGGTAAGGGACACACAGAATGATAGCAGACAAAAGGACTCCAAAATAAAGCAGCAAATGCAAAATTCTGAATTTGTGGACATAGAATGTAAGTCACACTTAAAAGGTGAAGACCATTTCCATGAATACCATGACATGAAAAAGAGATCGGGGTAATGATAGAAACCTACATAATTCTGGGCTCTGTAACACATTCTGACTCTTAAAATGGAAAATATTACTATTGTCTGTGTAAGGAATAGGGGAATAGGGGGGCAGCTCCCAGGTTACTGAGGTTCAGCTTCACAGAGTGTGAAGAAAAAATCAAAACAGCATTTAGGACAGAGCTACCAGAATGAGCTGAGGACTTGTAAAGATCTTTTGATCATTGAGAGAAATGAAAGTGATGTTCTCTTAACAGTACAACAGAATGGCATGATATGACCACAGCTACTATTTATGACTTTAGCTGACTAAGAGACTTCTTAAAGATGCAACACTCTGCATGCCAAATCTGGCACTTTTTGTATGGTTAGATGGGGTCTATGTGCTAGGGAATCCCTGGATGGTGCTGGACTGGATCAAGATATGTACTGTTGCACAAGACTTTCCTCTTACCTCTCATTTTTCATCTTGAAAAGAAGATGTCAATACCTGACCTTTATGGGGAGGTTAAATCTGGATTTTTAGCTTTGAAGTTTCTACCTTTCTCAACTGTGTATTGAAAATAATGTTATTCCCAATGCTCTAGCTGCTTACACAAAATTGGTGGTAGCTACTACTTTGATGAATTCTAAAAGCAGGCACTTAAAAAAATATTCTCAAAAGTCAAAGCTTTCTATTGTGTTCCCAGATAGAATAATAGATGAAAGCTAAGAAGATATGCCAAGTAATTCCAAAATCAACTTTAAAGCACATGATCATGTCTTGGCAATCTGAAAGCAGTGTGTGGAGAAGAGAAAAGGGTTGGCAGAAGAATGAAGAAAAGAAGTAGTCTACAAAAAAAGAAATGGCATGTCTTGGCAGAGAGACAATGTTTGCTAACCTGTTGAAGGGTTCAGTCGTAAAAGAACTGTGTTCATGAGAACTGAAATAGAGCAGAAACCATTTACCACTTGATGTTTTAAAGCAAACTGCCAAATAAAATTCTGAAAGGTTTCACTTTGCAGATCAAGTCGACCTTATCATGTGATAACATAGCAGGAAAATCTGTGCTCTCACTAGGTTCCTTAATAATGCATCTGAGAAGAAGACAAGTCACATTCTGCTCTCAGTTACAACGGAGTAAGCCATAATATATCTGCTGAATTCATATTTATTTAGGCATAGCTGAGAAAATGAGGTAGTTCAAAAGATGCCGAGGGAACAAAATCAGTTACTTGGGTGCTAAATTAGAGCTATAAACCAGGAGTCGGATGTTGAGCAGGGCAAGCATCAATCTGTGGTGGGTGTGGTAGATTTTAAAAGTGCAAGAGATACTGTTAAAATCCAAATCTGGTCTTGTACATCAACATCCTCAGTGTTTGTTTTTTTAAACATAGACTATTAGTTTGCCTCTTCTCCATGTGACTTTCTAGATCAGCTTTTATTTAAAAATATATTGCATGCAATTAGAGAGGGAAAAGGAACTGTGAATGTAGCAGCAACCATGGGAAAAACCACCTGAAGCATTTCTAAAATCACCGTGCAAGGAAATGTATGGGGAAGGTGAGGCTCTAGTAGCCTGGAGAAGACCTGACTTAGGGGGTGACCATGGTTGTGGCTATCTTATGCAGACTTGTGTCCTGCCATGACAGTTGGGCAGCGCCGCTGCTTTTCTGCAGCGTGGGCAGGAATGCCAAAACACACGCCTGGCCACCTCTGATAGGTTTTTAAAAATTATTATTTAGACTGAGGTTTTACTAATCAAGCATGGAGCACCTAAACTCTAGTCACCCAGACAGAAGCCCTCTCACCCCTATCCAGCAGCAGATAACCCTGCTCTTTGCTCAGCCAAGTGGATGCGCAGGCAGGCACTGAAGCTGTGTTTGGATACACAGGGGTTTTGTCCAGCTTGAAAGATCCCTGTGTTTGCACTTAGCAACCAACTTTGCTGTCATCTGCCTTCAGTGGAACAGCTCTGCTGCGAGTGCTCCTCGGGAGGGCTCTGCCTTGAGTACACAGCTGAGGACGTCAGTGGGATGTATACAGAGAGGCTGTCACATATGGATTGGTTTTGGTATGCAAGGTGTTTCTTGAATGACTCACGTTTTCTGAGCAGCAGCTCTCGTTAGACACAGATAAAAGGGTTAACGCAAGGCCTTTTTCAGCCCTGTCCCTCCCCTCTTTCCCCCACACCAAACACACACACTCTCAACAAAATCTCTAAATCATGTTCTCTTCCCGGAGCTCCAAGACCGCGAGTTACACATAGGACCTCTGTAGCTGCACAGTGCCACACTATTCCAAACGAGATGCTGAAGGCACTTGAGTTCCTTTTACTCTCTCCCCTCCCCTCCGCCCCAGATTTAACCTAGTTTTATGGCATGAACAGCCCCAAAGAAAGTCGTAGAGAAAAGAGATGAAGGCCAGAGAGCAGAAGAGGACCAATGAAAGAAGCAGTAACCATTCTGTCATTCCTTTGGAGAGCAACACTAGACACCTTTAAATGCAGAGAGTGTCCTCTGCCTTTTTGCCAAAGCCCTTTTATCTGTGTGAATAAAAAGGGAGGCAGGTCAGCCTAGTTTCTGTTGCCAAATAAAAGCATGAATAAATTAGGCTATTCTTAGTAGGCAAGTGAAAGGGAGAGGGGGGGGGGGGGGGGGAAAGTCAGTATCTATTTCTAAAGCAATTTCATATTCTGCCCCAACTGTTTGCACATGATAGAAAGGGGCTGGAGCTGCCTACTATTATGATTAGTACTATTGTTATCACTGAAGGGCCTCATTGTTCTAGAAGATGTTAGGTTTGCATGATTCACAATCCGTCTCTATTCATCCAGGAAAGGTTAGGAGAGAGGATCTGATATTCTGCAAAGGGTTTCTCCCCCTCTCCTCCCTCCCCCTGCCTTCTCCTTTACTGGCTTAAGGCAGAAAGCAGGCAGAAGGTCTCCTATTAACTAGAATTAGGAAACAGGGATCTAGGTGCCTGGGAACAGCCGCTCCGTAGCTCTAATCCCAGTGAGGACCTTAATTGTATCTGGTTTAACAGTTATTCATGCAGTTTTACTGCAGGCAGGCACGGTGATTAGGGACATTGGTTGGAAAAATCTGTTCATTAGCCTAATAAAGGCTGCCTAAGCTTGCTTGTTCAGCCACTAATAATCCAACTATTAGTGCTGTGCTAGATGCCGTGGTATAAATACATGTACTTTACTAGTGTCACAACAGCAATATGGGTCAGTTTAGTCATCCCTTGGTGTCACAGCCAGGCACCCTGTGCTGGTGCAGGAGAGAGAAATAAATGAGTCTAACAAAGCAGCCCACACCATATAGCAAAACCCTGATATGGTTTGGTCTGCAGTTCAGAGGCAGTCCAGGAGCCTTGGGAATAGGGTTGTTTGAGGACAAGAAAATCACCTGCTCCCAGTGATGACTGTTCTTAAAAAGCAATTAATTTTTTCATAGGTTGTTACCTCATTTTCTTCATGGAAGAGCTTTGACTGTACATAAATTATTAACAGAGTGTAATTGCTGGGGGAGGGGAGCATTCACTGTCCTTAGGGCGTCACAGGTTGCATGGCCACACACACCTCCCAGCTTGTGCTGAGACCAACACCCAGCTCGGGAATGTCCAAGTTGCTTTCAGAGGTGGAGAAAGGGAGGTATAATTGTCTTTCTCTCTGCTTCCTTGATTTTCCTCAGCTGACCTAATCTTTTCCTTTCCTCATAGAAGAAGGTAAACACACTGCTCACACTTTAGGGGATTCATCTGAACATAATCCTTGGGTTGCTAATTAGAATGTCAGTGGCTTCTTCTGTAATAAAATCCTGTCATTCATCTTCCTCTTTATTTATGTGAACGATATGTTGCATTCCCTACTGGAAGATAAAAATGACAGTAATGTAATTTTTTAAATTGTTGCCAGATATCTTTCTGAAGAAGCTCTTGATAAAGAAGACTTTGATGACAGATTAGGAAATTAATAGAGGTGGATTATTGCTTTTTTGCTCTAGAGATGATCTTTCACTTGCTTGTTTTCAGTACCTGTCCCTGTGAGATGTTATGTGCAACCAAAATCTGCTTTGATGTTGAACCAGAGTAGATTCATAACCATAAGTGGGGTACACAGCACGGTGTGTCTGTTAAAAGCAATGGCATTTGAAATAAAGTGAAAAGAAAAATCACCAACAAGTAGGTTACTGTTGTCACCTATACCTACCTGCCCAAGTTCAAATGATATCCTCTACTACACCATGATAAATGCTCTTTCGAATGTAAATGGCAAACCAAAAAACATTCAAATGGAGAAAAGACACATTCCTTCATCTTCACTGATGCACACCTGCTCTCCCAAACCCAGACAAAAACTGGCACAGACCCTCCCACAAAGTGCAAGAGCCAAAATCTGTCCTTGCAAAGTTGTCTGTGTAGGAATGAAACTGTATAAAGAAGACAGCTATTGTGAAACCACCTTTAGAATGGATAGCTTAATACATCCCTTTCCAAATACTGACTTTATTTTCTGTTTCAGGTGTGTATCTTACTTGCAATTAATGTCTGCCCATTTATAAAAAGGTATTATTTTAAGCCATGCCTCCAGATTAGTGTCTTGGAGTTTTCATGTGTATGTTATTCATTGTTTATTGATAATACTGGTTTTGAACTGTTTTTCTAGTGAGGTTAAGAAAGAACATACCAGGTGGGCATGTAATGTTCTCTGCTGTGTCCATGTGCATATGCAGGTAAACGCCTATATCAGGGATGCTGGTGGTACACTAAGTGTGCTACACATTTCTTTAATTTTAATCAAGTGAATAAATGTATTTTTCATGCGCCTGTGATCATCAGCTTCATTTCTGCATTCCAAAATGCTCCTTCCTGAACTACTGCTGCAATTATCACACAGATGCAGGCAGCAGTGAGGACTGGACTTTTCCTTTCCTGTGATATATTGGCTTGGAAAACAGGTTCATAATATTCACCTGTGAAAAAGAATAGTGAGAGGTATTATCACTAATATTTTCTAATGTTTAAGGCTGCAGTTCTAAATGTTGGAATATTTCTAGAATTTCATTGAGTAACATCCCATGTGCTTGTAATTCAGAAATGACAGATTTTCTCTTTTTAAGTAATTGTAGTAATTTGGAAAATATTATCATTAAAATCAATTCCTCCTCCCTACAGAATTAGACACAGACAGTTATTTAATACATGGAAACCTTCAGGGGCAGAAATAACTTGTCTTTGTATGATTCCTGCTGTGTCTCCCTACCTGATGAGAGATGCTTTATGTTGTAATATATTGTAATATATTTTAAATAACTTACTGAAAGTAAGTAAATAGATTTGATACGGTTGTTGAAGAAACTCTTGATTTTGAGGTATCTTTGAAAAGTCATGGATGTTGGCTTTTATCACTTTTTATTATAATAATTCTATTGTTACCATATTTTCGTTTGCACTTTTGACATTCAGTTCTGTATCTCTGCCAGCTGTATTTTTTTAATTTTACTTTTAACTCAGCAATGATAGACATAGCAGTGTGTCAGAGAGAGTAAACAGTGGTAGGAGTCTGGAAATAAGATCAATCACACTTTTATATAAAAGTAACATGGAAATGTTGCTACAGATGTTGGGATTAATTCTGTAAAAAGAAGAGGCAGCTTTCTTGTACTCCATTTGCAACACTGACAGTGTCTGTGAAATTTTAGCCAGAAAAATGAACTTTTCATGATTAGCTTTTAGAATATGTATAATTATTATAATGATACTCCCAGTCTCCAAAGGATCTCATAAGATTGAACTATCCTGGGGCTTCTGGACGAGACGCTCATGAAAAGCAATTTTTTTTTTTTTAATGGTCACAACTCTTACAAGACAGTGTATTTCATGAAAAAGTTGCGTTGCTTATTTTGGAGGTTGTATTTTAGATGAAGGGGTGCAAGAATTGTGTAGGACAGCTCTGACTGCTTTTTGGCAAAGTGAACAATAATTGCTCTATTAATGCATTCAGGGGAATTATAGTGAGAAACAACTTGTTCTGGGTTGTACCTAGAACTTTGCAATAAAAGCTGTAGACTCTTCAAAGAATTTAAGTGATCAGGATATGATTTTTCCATTGCATGTTGAAATCTGGTGGCACATTATCTCTGCTCAAGGGTGATTCAGAGAAGGAAGGGTGCCAGCTATGGAACTATCCAAGCAGAACTTCCCTTAGCACCTAAATAGTTGTTGACACTCAACAACTTTCTCTATTAATGCCTTCATTTGGGAACACTGCAACAGGTACAATGATAGAAACAGTTGACCATGCTAGTAAGTGATGGAGAAGACAAATGAACAGTTCTTGAAGACCATACAGTAGAAAGAACCATACCATATTTTAGTTTAAGACTGCACCTAGGAGGATGAAAGGCTGGGTAGAGTGGCTCTATTGCAAGAAAACTGCTGAATTTAGAAGATGATCCAGTTATGTAGATTAGATATCTGTCTGGATTGTGACAATGTAAGAGGACAGTTCTTACCTCCCTGTAGTTCTTCAGCAAACAACCTTAAAGCTGACTAGCAAAACTGAGATGGTTGTACCTTCTATGTTAGTAGAGTCATCTGAATGTGAATACTCAGACGCTAAGGAGAGGAAATCAAGTGCAGGACTAGTTGCCAACTGATAACTGAAAAAACTGAAAAAACCCAGTAAATGCCTTTCAAGTTGTATTGCATATGTGTCTGTCAGATATTTCTTCAAGAAAATGGAATTTAACTCACTTCACTAGCAATAGATGCATTCAGAAGCTCAATGCAAACTTCTAATTCATGCTACCAATACTTCATGAAAAGATAATTCAGTCTACAATTCAGTCCAGTACAGTTTTAATTGGATTCTACGGATTTTAGATAAGCCTGTGGTTGGAAGCCTAATTCTAAGAACCCTTTAGAAGTAGGAAATGGTAACTTTTATTTCAACACCTGCTAAATAATGCCCCCAAATTAACTTCCACTTGTGTTTTCCACATGCATCTTGCTGGGAAAAAAGCCAAAGAAATACAGTTGCTGCCTAATGTCATTTTTATTTGAATACTTGGAAATGTATGGCAGGGTTTTCTGAGGTCTCTCTTGTCCACCTCATTGTTTGCTTTGCCAGAGTGCTGATTTTAAATTCAGGCCTTGAGATGAAAAAACAGAGATCAAAGTCATTTGTGGTAACTTACTCTCTTACCTTGTTCAACCTCCAATAAATGAGGGAGGGAAAGATATTTATTTTACCTGCTGGTAGCTTAAGCTTGACTATAATTTTGTAACCACTTTCTTGATGAAACGTTCTAGGTTTTCCACACAGCACCAGTATTTATCTCCTCCGATATATAAGGACAGAGTTATCTAGAGTGAGGAATGTAATTTGTAGCAGGCTGCTGAAAGAGCAGACAAACAGTGAGTTACTGTGAAGGACTGTGCTATCTGATGGTGAGAACTTTGGATGAGGATTCATGAGACCTGACATCTATTCCCAGCTCTGTCCTGTGCCTGTTCAATGACCTTCAGCAACTCACTCTCTTTTGTCTCAGCTATCATTTTACCTGTTAAAATGTGATAATGAAACATTCTTTTATATATATATATATATATATATATGTATAAACTGCTAGGTGCTGATGAACAACACTGATGAAAAAATACTGTACAAAAGCTGTGGTATTGAATATTGAATTGCACCTTGCTTCACTGAATTAGGACTGAAAATGCAGATATTGACGAGCAAGTAGTTTTATTGGTCCAGTAGATATTACTATATAACAATCATATTTTCTATTTGTCTATTTTTTTTAGTCTCCAAAATGTTTCTTCACACATGATATTGATTTTGCTTTCAGTTGTAGCCTCAAAGAAGCTAAAATCCGGAGATATTTTCATTGGCACTTACTCTGTTTGCTTACCTTTCGAGGAGTGGAGCTCAAGATCCTTATTCTAATCAGCCCATTTGAGATTAGTTACTTGCAGGCTGAGGATTCCAGACAACTTGTATTTAGGTGCAATTTCATGTGCAAATATAAGATATACATCATATTTTCCAGCTGTGAAGCTGTTGTGTTGCTCTGCCTGTCCCACCTGGTGTTCTGGCCCCAGAAGCTGAGGAAAGCAGAGGTGGTTGAGGCTGTGTGGGAAATCCTTGCTTAGGAATTGTGGGGAATTGTAATGCACCTTTCTGTTTCTGCATCAACATGCATAGACCTGCTAAAGTGTGGGGACAAATAACATCAAGGTAGCTTACAAGTTGGCCAGAAATCTGTGCTGACGTAAATCCAGCTAAAATTCAGGGGAATACTGTAATCCTCATAGAAGACCAAGAAGGCCAAGGTAACAACAGACCAAGGATCTGTCATATCATTAGCAAAAGGATTGGTGCCAACCTCTAAGGCTTTTCGGTTTCAAAGGACACGACCTTGGTGCAAGTTTCTTCTGGCATTTAATTAAATTTCATCCTTAGGTTCTCACCACGTGTACATTGAGACTTCTGTTTTTTCATAATAATATCTGAAGTTTTGGTAAAGTTTAGCCCTACAACACTAGCTACCTGCTACTGTTCCTAATACAAGCCTATATATTTTCAGTACTAATGTTATGTGGTTATTTTATTGGGGATTTTTTTAAAAAACCCAGGAAAAAAGCAACCTACATTATAGAAATATACATGTATATTCTTCGGTGTAAAATTTGTACCCTGTTAATTTTAATTCACTTGCTGAATTATGGGGTTAATATCTCCATTCAAACCTGTTTAAAAAACAGGTTTTTATACCTCTTCATTCCTCTGGAGCTAGTACCTTGAACTCTCAGCTTGTATGTCTTGCCTGAGAGGTCAGCAAATTTATTTGATGGCTTTTGGATGTGATGCAATAGGGATATGCAGGCTTCTTAATCACGGACGAATGACAAGACTACTCTGAAAAAAGGTCCAATATCTTTTAAATTGAAAAGTCATAAAGCTGACAAGAAAGAGATATTCAAAAGAGCAATTAGGGAGGTGGTGTCCTGAGTCCATCTGTTCTCAGTGGCAGGTAGATCTCTATCACTCATGGATCTGAACATCATCTTTCCATCTTAGAAATTAAGATTTTCCTAAGTAATCTGTATTTTAGCATTTCTGTCATAAAGAAAGATGGTTTTGCTTCCATAGTTATGCAATGTGCCACAAGAACTGAACAAAAAAGGGGCATTTGATATCATAAAAACAGCGAGCCAATAGAATATGAAGCTCTGTTAATGCTGGCTCAAATATCAGGACAAAAAATGCCATAAAACTTGTGTATCCATATGCTTGGAAGGTGACATTTAAAAGTATTTCCCACCTATTTCTAAATTATTAAAATTATCAGGAGCAAGAGCTCTCTTATTCCTTGTTTTTTGAATATTCAGTATCACTATATTATGAAGGGAATTTTTATATCAATGTGGTTTTCTTGCAGTTTTTGTCTCTGTCAAGAAAAAAAAGATACATATATATATATATGCATTTGTCCCTCAAAGAATAATGTCATGAAGTATTGTTTTAACCACTAATGTTATGTGTTTGCATTATGGTAACAACTGAAAGCTCTGTCCAAGATTGGGATGCCACTGAACTAAGGCTCCTTTAGACACTTAAAAAGAGGTGATCTCTACCCCTGAGATTTGGCAAGCTGACACTTGAAATATGATATTGAAAAATATTGGTACTAAGACTTCTTTTAAGGAAGAGTGATTTCTGTTGTTGCTTCTCACTTTGTTACATTATTTACAGAATTCCTCTGTCATATTTCATTTCCTTATGTCATGTATAAATTTTAGATAATATACATCTAGTTTTCTACTGTTTAGATTTTTTGATTTGTTTAGAGTCTCTGATTTTATGGAAAAGGTTAAAATGAAGAGGTATTTTCATTATTTGAAACCTTGCAGATAATTTCTAGAACACATGCTACGGCTTTCAGAGAGATTCCCCAAATGAGATCATAGTATAAGAAAATAAGCATATATCTGTCTATACTATACCAGCTGACTTTTGTGTTCAGTGAGGCTTTCATTTAGGTCTTCGGTACATTAAATTTACAGGCTCTTTGCCATGTATGACTTTTTAAGGTTTCCCAAATGTTCACAGGTTACAGCTCAGCGTGTGCCGGGGGCAGCTGTGGGCGCTGGTGTTTGCTGCCCCCTTCACAAGGGCAGATGCTCCCTGCATCACACCCCCTGCTCCCACAACCCTTGCTCTGCAAACCTTTCACCTTGATGCTACAGTGTTTGTGTGACTGTGTGTACGTGGGCTCGCACCAGGAAAGCCAAAGCTGCTTGTAGGTCACCTTCTTTCACCTCCTTTTCCAAAGCAGGGGACTGAAGCCAAATGAAGCTGAGCGTTAGCCAGCAAACAGACTACTCTGCTGTTCTGACTCTTAGAGGTGCTTAAACCTTCTTGCTTTGAGCTGGGAACATTTCATGAAATAGTAATATTTTTATCTAGAGCCTATTTGTTTACTTTTCACTCTCAAACTGGTGTTATAAGGAGCTGAACTGATACCCACTATGATTCCCCCACCTCAACTGAACAGATGCACTTGGAGCGCAGTGCAGCAAAGGAAAACTTTTGGCTTTATTATTTAACAAAACAAAGCTAATCTCTTGATTAAAACATCCCTGCAGTAATACTTAATTTCTTTCATAGCTCCTTCCCCAAGGCCTGTCTGCTTCCTCTGTACTTCTTTCTCCCCCACAGCTTCCTTGTAGATCCAGTCATCACGTGCCTGCCTTGTGGTGTGGCTGCAGCACAGGTGACATGACTGCTCTTACAGGACCTGTTACTGGGAGTTCCAATTCACCTCTGAGAGATAAGGACTCAAATTAGTGCAAGTTGACAGACACTTGGTAATGGGAAGAGAATGATGGTTTCAGTTTATATATTGTTAGGTTATGACCCAGCATATATTACTGGCTGAATGTTCTGGCTCACAAAAGCCACTCGTGGTCCCTCCAGAGAATTACTTGCCACAGGTGGTCACTAGTGTGTGGGGGTAAGAGCAAGAGAGATAAGGGCCTCTATTGGCCATCAACCTCCATTTGGGGTAGCCAGGAAGAGTCTGAAGACATTGTGGAAAGGAAAAGGTTATGTCAAGTGGTTTTGGAAAGGACAGTGCTGTCAATATTTGGGTGGTGGCAGGATGCTGAGTATTCAACCGGTTGGAAACTTCTTGGAACTTGTTATAGTCTTCCTTGGTATTCTGCTGTTCATAGCATCTCTCTTAAGAATTGCATTATTAGGTAAAAATATTATTTCCTGGCATTGGGTGGAAATGCAAATATTCAGTCATAGATCACAGATATTCTGGCATGGGAAAGTGGACATACTTTTTCCACAAAGGTCAATGAACCATCCAGAGCTGATGCTGTCACAGACTTTGATTCAGTAAGGAAAGAAAGTACTGCTTTGGAATTAAGGTGTTAAAAGAAATTATTACTAGGTTAGGAAATCCTGACTGGCTCCAGTGAAAATAGGCTAAAAGAGTGAACCACAATTAGTTCTGTTACTAACATTAGCCTGTATTTGAAAACAAAATTTGTCAAATTTCAGGAGATCCAAAGAACTAAAAAGACCAGAAATTTGAATACAAAGGACTGAATGCAAGAAGTGTTTGTCAGTATTGTAAAGTCTATCTGGAACTTGTTTCCAACAGAGGAAAAAGAAAAACATACACAAGGGCTCCAGATCCAACTAGAAGTGTAATAATTTTTGAAATTAAATTGATAAACAGAAAGCCTGAGAGTAGTAGGTTTTTTCAGAAGGCACAGGAATAGATCAAGAGCTTCTAGAAGTCAGCCAGATTTGATGGGCATATGGAACTAAACCGCAAGAAGAGCTTTTCAGCCATAGAGACAAAAAAGACCAAGGAAAACAGAGGGTCTTAGGGAAGACCCTGCTGATGGTGGTACCAAAGTGTCTCAATGTAGAAGGCGGAGACAAAAGAATCCTGAATTACAAGCAGCAGTTGTCAAGCCAGGCTTCCTCATCAGTCCTCTTAGCTTTAATTTCAGTAAGCAGTTTCTCTCCATAAATGTGTTTTGAGTATATACCTGGGACAGAAGGAACAACTGAGGAAGGGACAATACCAGCTAAGAGTGAATGAGTAGAAAACTGGACATAAAGAATTGTAGATTGAAAATTAGAAGGTATCTCCATTAAAGCAGTGACAGTCTTACAACTCATCTTTCCCTATTTTTATTAAAGTCCAACTAATTTTGAGCTGGGAATACACAGCTTTTAAAATGGATTACATGGGATAGCTGTCAGCTGTAGCAAAGCACAGCCCAGTCACCCAGACTGCTCCTTCCACAGCCATGCATCAGAGCCTTACCCAGCAGTAAAAGTCAAGCCCATCCTACTGATCTTTAACTGATAATCAAGATTAAACTGAGAAATGAACTACTGGTGCCTGATCTGTATCCAAACATCTGAATAAACTAAGTTGAGCTTCTTATAGTTCACATAGATCTTATAGGAGGATGTTTGGTTCTTGCTCTATGTAACTGTGCAGAGCACAAAGAAGAAGTTTAGGTGTTTGGAGCTGCTCTGCCCCAGCTCTAGCTCTAGTTTCAGATCTCTGCAAGTCTGAGTTTCTTTCCAAATTATTTATTTCTTATTCAGTTTTCTCTTTGCTTAAAAAAACTAGGACTTCCATGAATATAACTGAGCTTTTCATTTTATCTTTACTCTTCTGGCTACTTGGAAAAATTATAGCAAAGTCCATCTACAAGAAAGGGATCTGAAGAAAGTTTGTCATCCTCTTCATGTACAAGCATATGCCTCATTTGTTCAATAACATTTATTTTCAGTACAAGATCTGGATTGTCAAATTGACATGCAGTAATTAGTCATTATTTTCATCCATCCTATGAAACTTGTCTTTCCTTTAGTGTCAGTTGTGGTCTTCTGAAATAAAAATAATCAAGCAGCTTCAGCTTGAGTCATATGGCTCAAGCCATGGTCTGCTAAAAACAATTTTTGGAACTAAGGCAATGCCAAAATGGAAACTCATTAATTCTGTAGTTTACTTATGTTCAAGTAGTCTCTATAGACACAAAGAAATGGCCTGAGTGCAGAAACCCAGATTTAACTTGTATAAAACCAAAGCAAAACATGACTCAATGAAGAGCAAACCCAGTGTACTGTTTCAGACCTGAAGGCTTTGCCTCTAGCCCCACAAGGCATTTCCTCCCATAGTCTCTGATCCTCTTTTCTGGGCCAAAAGTGAAGGTCTGGTTATTTTCTCATCTTCCTTGGTCAATTTTGATATCCACAGGTTACTTCCTTTCCTTTTTTTTTTATTTTTTTTTTTTCTTCTGTTTTAAAGGATTCACTTCTTTTAAACCTTCCTTCCATTCTTATGAATCCGTTCACTTGATGAGCCTGTGTTCAATATCTTATTTAGCCCCACTTGAATTTCTGTCAGAGACCTGGTACCAATCACATATGGAGCATAAATGTGTGAAGACCAGAGGGAAATGGTGTTTAATTAGCCATAGTGTATTGGCTAAAGTTCCCAAAGTTTCAGAATGATAAGAAATGTCTATAAAAAGGCAGGTAAGGACAGAGGAAGCTAAAAATATAAATACAGCAAAGGAATTTGATTAATACCTTAGCCTGGAAGTAACTGATATTATGATTTTCATCTTACTGGCATACAGAATGACTTTTACTGAAAGTTAGAACAGCCCCAGCCCCTCAGTTAAGCTGAAGGCTAACTTTAGTTAGAGGACTCTGCTTTTAATCATGATCAACTTGTTAGGCACCATCATATAGTGCAGACCAATTTCTAGTTCTGGAAGATCGCTGTAGTCAGTTCATAAATATCTGCATTTGTCAGAGAAAATGAATATCAGATAATATCTAAAGTGGTGAAGACTAAAAGTTAACATCTTCATCACTTGCAAAATCATCTAGCCTTTAGTAACAGCTACTAATATTTTTTAAATGTAGAAACCATCAAGAAATGGTGCTGTAAGTGGATGTAATTTTAGTGTTCTTTTTAGTACCAAAACATAACCTCAGTTCAAAACAAGACTATCATTACCAATTTTGTATATAATTACAAACTTCAAAAACGTGTTGAAACAGATAATTTACATATGACTGATGTTACAAAGAAATTAATTTCAAGAGATTTTTAATCAACAACATTCAATTTGTTTCAAACGCATGCCATTTGTTAGTCTTTGGTAACGTGCTTTGTACTAGGGCTATCTTTGTCCAGTTTTGATGAAATGAAGTCAGCTTCTCCTGCGCACTTTGTATTACCTTTCCTTATGCAAATGCTAAATGTTTTTTGTGGGGCCCCTTTCTAGACCCAATTCAAGCAGCTGAGAGCTGCCTTGCACAGACAGAGATTGATTGAGGTAATGTTTTTTTAAATATACCTTTGTACATGTTATTTCACAACAAATATTTCTCTTCCCATCAGGGCTTTATGCATATGTTGTATGTCTTGTTTCCAAAGTCATCCTTATCTCAACTATTCCGTTCTCCTTGTATGTTTGACTTCCCCTGACTGTTACCCTGGGACACTGCAAATCAAACATTTGTTCCCTTGAGTCTGGTATTCCAGTTTCCACATTTTCCAGTCAAGACAGACCAGGTTTGATGGCAGTATTGTGCAATCTACTGCATGCCAGGAATATCTTACATCCAGTTCTTTAGAAGGACAATCTGGTAATACATGTCACCACAATGTATTTTAAAGATGATTAATGGGCTTTTAAATGATTCCTCAGGTGAGCTGTAGATCTTTATTATCTTCTCTGAGGACACAGCATTGGATTTATTTGGAGAAAATCAATTAGGGTCATGAACCTTTCCTGAATGGCTAATTAAATCTGTGAAATATTGAAAAGCCTTACACTTTAATGATGTGATATGGTTGTTGATATTATAAAGACAACTGTCAATAACATCCAGAAGATAATTGTTGTTAACATCCAGAAGATAACTGTTGTTTCTTTCTTAATAACTTGAGAAGTTGCTGCTGTCTTCAAAGCTGTTTTTAATAGCTGCTGTTCCTACTTCGTTTTCATCTGGATGCACTCAAATTTTATCTGACTACCCAATAATTAGCTGCTGTCAATCCAATCACTGTAAAATTGGCTAAGTTCTTTTTATTCCGAAATGCAGAAGTTTCCACAACACTGCTTGACAATATTATGTCATGATGATGTTAGGTACTTTGCCACCTCATGCATTGCATAATGGCTAATTTAAGTAATTTTAATTGAATTATAGGTTTTGGGATTTTAATGAGCCAGAATTTCCCTGAAAAAATCTTGGTACATAGAATATTTGTATGTAGTTTCTTGTGATAAAGAACATCACAAGCAAAAAATTCTGTCATTTCTTATTGATATATTAAACTCTTCCAAGTGAAACACGACATCTAGGTCTGAAAATAGCGGCTCTGGCCTATTTTGCGAGCTCCTCATTAGCTGGCTGGGAGTTTCTGCAGAGAGGAGTCTAAGTGCTTGGGTTTTTGATGCTCTATCATTACGTGTGGTCATATATTTAACTCTGTCGGGGTGTATGGAAAACTTTGCACAGCAGATGCCTTGTACCTCCATGATGTTTGGGAAGTGGGTGGCTTGCCTGCAAGTGCAATGCTGTCTTGAAGCTTTTCTGCTGAACTTCAGTTTCTCCATGGTTTCCTGTGCTGCAACTATCTAAACACTTCTAAAAAATTGCGTTAGCTTTAAGTGGTCTTTAGTGGTCTTAAATATTCTCTGTGGTGTAAGGAGGCTCCGATATTTGGATTTCAATCTTTTTAATACCCAAGTACATATGTTTTGATATGTAACAGATTAAAGAGGGCTTTAGCTGTGGACTGGTGATTACACTACAGATGTTCCAGGGTTTCTGTACATCACCACTTAAGATGTACAGCGCCAGGCACAAGTCAGCTGCTTGGAAAGAGTGGGTGTTTTGTTATACTCCAGTGATCCTATATCACACTGAATGGCCTTTTCTCTGGAGAACCAGAGGCACCGATGGATTTCAGTGGTGCACCTAGGTCTAACCATGTTGCCCTCTGAGGGCTGGAATTAGTGTCTGTCACACACATGCAGCATGCAGATCATCTCTCCTTTAAAGACTGGCAGCTCTGGCTGTGTTTCTATAATGGGACTGTCAACCCCATAATAAGCATCATCACACCAGTGTCTTGGGTGAGGAGACCCATTGTGTGAGCACAATGTCTGCTTGAGGTAAAAAGTTCTCAGTGCAATGGCTGTCAGAAAAATAAGTGTTATCTCCCAGATATTGGCAAGCACTTAAAGGTCAGTTTTTGGGTTTTCAGGTCCACAATGGTATCTTGCTAAGCACGGTCCATCCGTAGCATGTGTAACTCTTTCAGACAGCCTGCTCCAAAGATGCCTTATTGCTCTTCACACACGAAGGATAAGTCCAGGCCCTCATTCCTGCACAATAACTTTCACAGCTTCTTCAGGGTTTGCTCCTGGTCCCTTTCCTTTCCCAGGGCATGCATCTTCTGTGCAGTCCCTATGAAAAGAGCCTGAGCAGAGGAAGGCAGCATGGACTGCAAGCTTGCTGGAGCCAATTAACAGTCTAATCCCAGTATTTCTGCTTGGTTATAAAGTCCTCTAAATTATAAATATGAACTAATCTCTTCATTTTGACATTTCTTTTTCAACTGAATGCAATCTGTTACCCAAGATTACATCGGTTGGTAATTAAGAAAATTAGATGGAGTACTACAGTGTATATTTTTCACCTGAGGTATTTCCAACCACCCTTAACAAGGGGAGTTACTGTGGTGTGTCCCAGTGTAATGAAAAAGAAAACAAAAAAAGAAAAGATTTTGTGTACCACTGCAGAATAATTGTGGTAGAACAAGTGCTGAGCAGCTCCCCTTCATGTTGCTGGGGGTGTCATTGCCTGTGATTTTAAGTACTAGAAGAAATGTACAGCTTTCTGCTGAACAGCTCAGCAGCAGTGGTTAAAATACCCTTCAACTGGACTATCACTTTCCTTTTTAAAAGTCAAAACAGGTCAGCAAGGGTGACAGAAAGTTCTTTCTCCCACTTGCCTTCATTAAGCTTTAGCTCAAAAAAGAAGAGAGAAGGGACTGAAGCATGCAGCAATTGCTTCAATAACCTTGCAGCAAACTGCCAGAAAGTTTTCCAAGGCTCTTATGCAATTGAACCTGGTGAAAGGAACCTACTCCCCTATTGCAGCCCACAGCCCTCCTTAATAAACTTGCTGGAAGTTGTGTTTTTTGTTGGGGTTGTTTTTTTTTTTTTTTGGTTGTTTTCTTGTCTGCTGAACACTTAATTGCACAGGTCTCTCAACAAACTGGTGCCAGCCTGAGAGAATTAGAGCTGACGCTGTTAGTGGGAAAGGGAAAAAGCAGAGCTGAGGGAGGACGCTCAGGGCTTGGGATCCACAGACTCCGGTTTCCACCACCGGCCGGCGTATAGAAGCCACCAGTTGTGATTGGGTTACAGCTCATGACTATTTAGTCTTGGACATGGACTTGAAGCTGCTTCATGTCAGTACAAAGGGAGGAATGTAACACTGTCTCTCCCATGCCAAGGGGGAGAGATTTGTAGGCTGGTATGTGACCTTCACTGCTGGCCCATGCAGGTGCTGTTCAAAGGCCCTCCCCATTCAGCTCTTGATACTGATACTAGATTAAAAAGAGAGAATGAAAAAAGTCGTTGTTAAAAACGTTCCTCTGTGTTTTTTCCCTTTATCTCTGCGAACAAGTTGTCTTTTGATTTGCTTGGGTTTGTGGGTTTAGGAGGCTGCTTGCCTTTCAAGGACTTACTCTTGTACTATGTATTTTTTCCTTTAGCGAGTAACATTTAATTCAGTGAAAGAGGATTTGTCTTGAGGCAATTACTGGGTTGTTTTTTTAAAAAAAAACAATAGTTTGCCAGCGTGCTGCTTTGTCACACTAGCTTTTTACACTTTATCTGCTTAATTTATAGCTGTATTGCAGAGCGTATGTTAAGAGTCGTATCAAGGAAAAGAGAAGGATGCAAAGCCAGCAAATTCACATCACCTAGGGCAATTAGAACAATAGTTAATAATAATCACTAGATCTTACTGGCTGCCAATCAGGGAAGGAACCAGCAACCCCTCTGGTCTCTGGCACCATTTTCTCAGTGCCAGTTGATTTCTGAGCAGCCCGTTGTTCTGTGTGCTTCGATAATACACGGCATTTAAGATATCTTCAGAGATGATGTGTTTGGAAACTGGCAAATGTTCTGTGCCACCCTGTAGATGGAAGTAGAACACATCAGCCTTCCTCACCCTGCAAAGCAGAAGACATCTATCAGCAAAGAAAGACTTTGCTTAGTGCAGATATTAGGGGCTGACTTTTGGACTGGAAAGATCACAGGATATCTGAGGAGCTGAAGTGTGCAAAAGAGCAACATTTATGTAAATGCATTGCACTAGTAAGTGCTTAGGTCAAATTTCTTCTGCAGTCCTCTTCAGAAAGCTGCAGAACTATGATGGTCTCTTTTAAAGACTGCTCTTTTCCCGTATGTGCGCTAGAAGGACCAAAGTAGAACAGAAGTAGGTAGAACAACAAAACTCCCTCTGCTTCTAAACTCCCTGTGCTTCTAAACTCCCTCCCTGGAATGCCACACAACAGAACAAGCCTGCCCAGCCTAAAGTGTAATTTTTTCCTAACCCTCATACAGCTTTCCTATTGAAGTGGTTGGTGTAATTAAGAAGCAACTCAGCTGCTGCTGATTTTCTTTGTTTTATATTTACTGGAGAAAACCACTGGGCTGTTGATCTGTGAGTTTGATGTTATTATTTAATTATGGTGAGGGACGATCCTGCGTTTTGAGCAATTTATTTTGAGTCCTGCCTTTTCCAGGGCCTTGTTTGGTTCTAGTATTAATCCCTTTCCTTCACAGAAGTTTGCATATTGCTTTGGATTATTTATACTTCACTGTGCTTCCAAATCCATTATTAATCACACAGGTATTGAAATACATTTCACAGATAATACTGGACATACTGCTGTATTGTTTGCTCATATTATAGTCATGCTTTCACTCGGCAGGTTTCTCATACATCAAATTATCATTAGATAAGAAAAAAATGTTACGGTGAAGATTTGCCAACAACTTAATGCTGAATGCTCAAGCAAAACCCTGATGTTCCAATTCCAGGTGATGACTCCTGGGAACAATAAATGAGCAGATGCTCTAGTTAGATGAGAGCATATCACCTTCAGGGATGTGAATGTTGCAAGGCTCTGCTCAGTGGACTTAAAGGAAACCTCTTGTTCATTTTTCCTCCGGCAGCAGTCCAGATGACTAAACAAGAGAGATCTCTTTTATCGTTGCATTTTGGTTAGTAGAAAAAGGGATCATATTTTAGTTCTGAGCCTGTCCTGTAGCTATCAGTGACTATAAGTCTAAGAACATAGGGCTGGAAAGGACCATCTGGGTCACGGTGTCCAGTTTCTGGGTCTTCCAGCCTCCATCAATCCATGGGCAAATGGGCTGCAGGCTCATTTGCATCAGTACAGCCTCACAGCAAAAGCTCAAAAACCTCAACTAACAAGAAAGGAAAATGAAATGATAAAGCAAGAGTGATCAAGAGTTTTAGCAACACTCTAGACCCCTGCAAGAGCAGAAAATACTGAATAAAGCTCCTCAATGATACCAGCAGTTGGCCCTAGCCTACTGTGTAGAGAAAGGCAAATTCCCCTGTCCCCTATTTTCCCAGGCATTTTCGTGCAGACTTTTCCACCTGAACCCTTATGTAAAAATTGGTTTAACCTTGAGAGCTTGAACAAACATATCAGTAAAGCTCTGGAAAATCCCAATACCACTGGGAGGTGCAGAACTTTCCAGCTTGTGTATATTCTCTGCTTACTACCAGCACAAGAGGTGTTATAGCTAAATAAGAGCACAGCTTTGTGGACTGGAGAAAACCAGACTACGTTTCTCTGCACCGTATGGAATCAGGCTGCTCAGGGGACAGGGATGCACCTACAGCCCATTCATCATTTAGGGATCCACCAACATCATAAGACCTGTGCAATACAGGTGTCCAGGTTGGGTCCCTGGAACAGTTTTGCCATGTTCAGCCTGGAAGAGGTCTCAGCATTGCTCTCTGGCTGTGGTAGAGCATGACACTGATGCAAAAACCTTTCTCAGCTGGCACTGGTTTCAGGATCTTACATCTGGGCATATAGACAATGCAGGAACTAGGGAAGAGCACAGAAAAATTGAGATATTTGTGCTGTTCCCAAGTGAATGAAAAATCTTCAAGTAAGCTCTTTTTCCATTTCCACATCTGTACTTAAAGGGAAGTAACAACACTTTGACATAAAAGCATTTTTCTGGTCCTTGAATGGATGGCTGATGCTGACATTAAGATATAAATGTGTAAGAGCTGAGGATTGGTTAAATAAGTAAAATATTGCTATTATAGCAACTCTCTTGCTACATTTTCTGTCGTGTCTGGCACTTTGCACAGTAAAAGTTTGGTTTCTGTAGACAAATAGCAACATTATTAATGCCTACATCACTCAAACAGGATCTCTGAAATTCAGAGAAGTAGCAACACAGGCATACAGAATTTCCTTGCAGTGACCTCAAAGGACTCTGCAAGTGGAAAAAAACCACCTCAAAAACGTACCCCTACCCAATCACTGAACCTCAGAGAAGTGTGACTCCTGTGCACCACTTTGGTGGTGAAGACATGTCCCAAGCAAGAAGAGACTCAGCAAATGTACAGAGAAAAGCTGGGCCACAGCAAAGACCAGATGAACTTGACTCTCTTGCCTGTCTGTGCTAAAAGCTAATCTTACCAAAATTAATAAAAGTATAAATTAAAAGTGTGGATTTGTTTCTGTTGCACTTTGAATTTCATTTTAATTCACATGCAAATGACTCTGTAACCTTCCCTCTAGTGTAGTATCAGATTTGACCTGGCATAGCCTTTGAGGTGTTTGAATTAGAGAAAGAAGATCTGTCCACAGCCAATTCTGCCCAAACCAGCCTAATGACTGGCTTAAGCTCAGCCAATTTTGGGGACTCATGAAGTCTCTTTATATGGTGATATTTATAATTTATGTGAAAAGATCTTAATCTTTATAATTTATATAATTACAAAATATTAATGTGGTTGCTCTAGATTAATTTTTCTGCAGACAAACACCAATGTGCTTCCAAAAGTAAAGTTACAGTAGGGCTGAGGTAGCATCCTGTGACCTGTCACTCTTCTAGTTCAGCAATGGCCTTGAGAGGAGGACCTTCAGCTTGCCTTTATGAGTTTATTCATCATATTCCCTCTCACAAAAATATATGAGCTCTCTGTGGGTTTTTTGCTAGTTCAAAACCTCTAAGTTGCCTGTTCTTAAACTGTTATTTCTGGGCTCAAACTAATGGGATTGCACAGAGGAAGAAAAGGAGATTTCTTGGGGTGGTACAGTGTCTTCATTGCATCCAGAGGGAGAGCTCTCTAGGGACAGGACCACCTCCCTCATTTGTCTGCTAAATGCCCTGCTCATTGGGGAATCTGCCCTAAGATAAGAGATCTTGCCAAAAGGCAATAGGGTGCAATGCAAAAGAGCTTTACAGTAAAAGCCCAGGAGTTTACTTTTCATGTAAGAAGGGAAAAGGTTAAAAAAAGGAAAGGAATGATTTATCTGGGGAAAGAGAGTTCTGGATTTTTTTATTTTTTTTTTTTTTAACAGCAATATGGTGACCCCTTCTGTGTTCATGTGTCATTACTTCTGTGAAAATTCAAACTATCTTCTATGTGTTCAGGTTTGTAACATCAAGAGGACCATAGAACAGACTTCTTTGATGTTAAATTTTTCTGCTGATGCCATCTGTGGTCAGGTAATACCACATGATTAATGTGTAAAGATTTGACCTTTACTTAATTTTCCCATGTTTGCTAGCAAGGCAAAGATGCTATGC